>NW_012267316.1:5804622-5886504 GCF_000151885.1 Dipodomys ordii | reverse complement strand
CCCGGCCGTCGTCCCAGCCCGCGGACCCCGGGCGCCCTGGCTGAGCGCAGCGTTCTGGGAGGGCGTGGGGGCCGCGGTGCAGGACCAGAGCTCCGGTAAATAGCCCCCAACTTTCTATCGCCTAGACCCTAAACCGCCCGGAATCAGTGCAAAAGCACGCCGATCTACGCGCGCGCGTGGGGAGAGCAGGGGTGGGGTGGGGGAAGAGGAGTCAGCTAGCCCATGCAGGGAATCCCTAAAACGGCTGGTTGTAATGTTTGATCCAACGGTAGGACTGATCAGTGCCTCTGAAATAAGGGATAAGCAAATAATAAATGTTGGCAGGTTGACAAGTGCTTCTGGTTATCAGTCTGGTTCTCGTGGCTTCATGGTTATCAGTATGAACCATGAGAGTGGTAACAAAAATTCTAACTCCTCACAGGTGATCTCCCTTTGGAGGGCAAAGGGTTTTTTTTTTTTTTTTTTTTGGTAATCGAATGACAAGGAGTGTCCTCTTGTAGTAGTTCACAAATGCCAATCACTTGCTCATTCTCTGGTTGCGTGGATTGCATGAAACTATGAATCAATTTCCGTGGAATTTCAAGTAAGGCAGAATTCAGGGAAAATATTTGTTTTGGAGAAAAGACCAGCGTTTCCCTCAACTTTGACATGCAGTATAAACAAGGCAAGCACAGGTATGAATTGAAGACAGTAACTTCAATGCAACTGTGCTCAAGGTAGAGGACCTTGTTAGGTCTGGGTGGTGACTCCACCTTGATGGGTTTGAGCTACCAGGGTGGTGGGAGCAAGTGTCGTAATGCAGACACTTGTTCTTAAGAGAATATGGGTCTGTAGTAAGAAATCTGAGTTCACTTGAGGAAAGTGAGCAGTAGCTTTAGGAATGTGAAAATCCGGAGAGCTTCTGGCGTTTTATGGGATTTTTTTTTTTTTTTGGTAGGTGACGGGACACTTTTGAGAGTAAATGGGGGTGCCAGGACAACAGGCATGCAAAGTAGAATTGTCCTTTTGCACGGAGACTCCACTAAGGTGCACACTGACAGGGAAGAGAAGAAAAGAGGTTAGTGGAAATGAGGTTTTTAGATCAGAGGGCCAGCATTTCAGGGATCAGGAATTGAAGTGAGCCAGGCTTGTATGCTTCTGATACCTGGGCTTTTTTCCTTTCCTTCCTTAGTATGTGTTTGCTTTTGGCATGCTGTGTTTTGTTTGTTTGTTGTACACACTTAACCTCTTGGGATCATGAAAAAAAACCTGTTTTACAGTAACTTTGCTGCTAAGAAGAGGAGACACTTTTCACCCCTCCAGCAATGAATTCTTCATTTCACCAGCATTTCTTGAATCTCAGTCTGAATGCCACCGACGGTAACTTTTCTGAAGTAAACATCAAGAACACGTCCTTGCTCTGTGAAAACATGGGTATTGCTGTGGAGATGTTTCTCACTCTGGGTCTTGTCAGCCTCTTGGAGAACATCTTGGTCATTGGTGCCATCGTGAAGAACAAGAACTTACATTCTCCCATGTACTTCTTTGTGTGCAGCTTAGCTGTGGCTGACATGCTGGTGAGCATGTCCAATGCTTGGGAGACGATCACCATTTATTTGCTAAACAATAAGCACCTGGTAATCGCGGACACTTTTGTGCGTCACATTGACAATGTATTTGACTCCATGATCTGCATTTCTGTGGTGGCCTCTATGTGTAGTTTGCTGGCCATTGCAGTGGATAGGTACATCACCATCTTCTATGCCCTGCGCTATCATCACATCATGACAGCCCGGCGCTCAGGGATGATTATTGCATGCATCTGGACCTTTTGTACAGGCTGTGGCATCATTTTCATCATTTACTATGAATCCACCTATGTTATCGTTTGTCTCATCTCCATGTTCTTTACTATGCTGTTCCTCATGGTGTCCCTGTATATACACATGTTCCTCCTGGCACGGAACCATGTGAAGCGGATAGCAGCTGCTCCCAGGTACACTTCTGTGCGCCAAAGGACCAGCATGAAGGGAGCCATCACCCTTACCATGCTGCTGGGGGTTTTCATCGTGTGCTGGGCTCCCTTCTTCCTCCATCTCATCTTAATGATTTCATGCCCACAGAACATCTATTGCTCTTGCTATATGTCTCACTTCAACATGTACCTCATACTCATCATGTGTAATTCTGTGATTGATCCTTTGATATATGCCTTCCGTAGCCAAGAGATGCGGAAGACCTTTAAAGAGATTATTTGTTGCCATGGCTTCAGAATGATCTGTAGGCTCCCTAGCAGGTATTAAACACAACATTCTGTGGTTCTCAGCTTTTCCTGAGACAAAGTCAATAAGATATGGCTAGGAGGGTAAGTTAAGATCACTAGGCACACAAATTGCGTTCATGTCTTGTGTTTCTGGTTCAAACCTGTGCTTAATGATGACCACATACTTGGTGGTCTTTGTGTCAAATATTCAATATCTGACAATTTCTAATTGTGCTCTTTTATGCTATCATTCTTCTGTTTTCCCTCCCATTTCTGGGGGTCCCAACCATCCTCCACCCTAATAAATGTGCCCCCAGGAAATATGTAACATCTTGAGAGTGAGTCTAAGCATAAAGAACAGGTTGTTATTGAAAGATAGTGACCTACACCAAGTATGATTGGATTCTGTGACAGAAGCTGGTCTATACTTTGCCTAGGAGTTCTGTATGCTCTTTAAGGAAGAATAGATTGCCAGAGTCTTTCCATTGGAAACTTCTTGTTTATTTGTTATGGGTGTCTCTCTAGTTCTCTTTTCCTAAACTTTTGATCTTGTGGCTTGTATTTGTGATTGCCTGAGGATGTACTTTCCCTAATTACACTCCTGTCAAATCAGAGTTTTATACTTACCCAGACATAAAACTTTATATTACAAACTTTGCTTTGTGTGTTGTGACATGTCTGTGGTTCTTTCTCATTGTCTGATTCAGAATCCATCCAGGGCTACCAACTGAGAAGTTTGGAGCACATCTGGGACTCAGGGTACCCTTCCCCTCCTCGATGCAGCACATGCCTATACCCAAGCTATTTTCCCCTTCTTCCACTGGGTCCATTTTGGTGTGTGACACCCTGCCATGTACATACTTTGCAGTACCTCAATCTGTCCAATAGCTATCGAAGGTCAGGAAACCAGTGTTACCCACACAGCCCGATTTCTTCAATCTGGAATGGTGGGGGAAAACTCACATTGGATCCTAACACTGCCATTCTTCGGCTGCATGGCCATAACTATGCCATTTCAGCTCTACATCTGTGCCGATCTCCCAGAAAGACCATAAGAACTACCTGAGATAATGTGAGAGCTGCTTGTGAATTTGTAAAGGAACACAAGGATTTTAGTTTCACCTAAAAGAAATGAGCCAGATGTGACAAAACTTAAGGGAGACACAGGGGTGGCTACAACAGTGATCTGGACACCGGCAGGCCTGCTTCAGCAGAGTAACGTAGCTTCTGGGTACCTAGGTAGTGGTAGAGCCCTCATCTGAAGTTCATGGTCCATTATTTTAGCAGCTTTCTGGTGTTTGTATTTTCTCTTTGGTTTGCACAGCCTCATCTAGACTACTCCCAATGAGGGAAAAAATGTCAATAATGCAGTGGCTTTTCAGGATTATCCAACAATGAGCTATTGGTATAAGAGGGCCCCTTTCTGCTGGAGCCTTTTGGGGCAGAGGAACTTCCTGGGAAGAGTCACATAAATAGCTCTTGGCAAGACTCCTTTTACCTTTGGCAACACAAAATATAGAAACAATGCACAGGAAAGTGCATAGATGCCAAAATCTCCAGGGGGGGGGAATGACAAATTTTAGCAGCAGGTTGTTTGCTGCTAAGATTTGAAGGGGAAGCTAGTTGTTTCCCATTCCTTGATGGAAGTTCACATGAGTATCCATAAATGAGATGTCAATACTCTGAGTGTAATTATTACAGGAAATGGCAGCCCAGTGTTCCCATGGGTATCTCACAGAAATCCAGGCTCTTAAAACATCTCACCTGGTAAACAGTGGGCACTTATTCAATGTTGGTTATTGTTGCTGAACGCACCTATGCTGAATAGCCCTGAGTACTAAGGGAGATGGCTAGAGTGGCTATCCTATGGGTAGAACAAAGCTTTACCTTTGTGCTTTACATTGCTTCCCTCTGGGAGCTCAAGTCTAATTCTCTTAGCTCAAGGCTAATTCTCTTCTCTGGGTGCTTCATGACTTGCTACAAGTTCTGACCTTTATAGTAACGTCTTTAAGGAAATACCCAAATGTCTTTTAACCTCTATATTAATGGTACAGAGAGAATCCAGGCTTTTCCCTTTGGAATGAGTACATATCCACCGTGTCTCAGTAAATACCTCTAAATGAGCCAGCCCTTGGCACCAAAAGCAAAGTCTCCGAAACAAAACAAACATCTACATGTCAAATACTGTGTTTGTTAACTTTCTGCCCTGTAGGAAATGCTTGGTTTAAAGACATGGTTAATAAAATAGAATGATGCATCAATTAAAATATGCTAATATATTCATATTTATATATAACATATATATGTAATACATCAGTGAAAGGACTAGATGCTCCATTTGAACAGGTTATTAGGATGTGTGATACTCAGACGTGGGTTTGGCTTTTCTTTAGCAGCTATATTGCTGCCCATGAGATGGTCACTTCTCAGTTCAAAGTATTACTTATGTAAACAAAATAAAAATTTCACTTGCCTTTATATGTTGCCCAAAAGTCTGTGTCTTAGTAAATATGTATGTATCTGGGGGCTGGGAAGGTGGCTCAGTGGTAGAGCGCTTGCCTTGCATGCTCGAGGCCCTGGGTTCGATTCCTCAGCACCACATAAGCAAAAAGAAAAAAGCCGGAAGTGGCGCTGTGGCTTAAGGGGTAGAGCGCTAGCCTTGAGCTGAAGAGCTGAGGGACAGCGCCCAGGCCCAGAGTTCAGGCCCCATGACCGGACCCAAAAAACCCCAAAAATATGTATGTATCTGGAGGGCTATTTCTTATCATGTGCTTGGCACAAGCTAGAAGTGGTGGTTATCACAGAAACTTTGTTATCTAAGACATGGGTTATTTCTAGCATGTTTCAACATAGGTGAAAACATTATCCACAATTCAAGACACTTCTTATAATTAAATGTTAGCTGGTGATCCATAGTCTATATAGTCTATAAAATGAAAGCTAGTAAGGGACATGATATATATATATATATATATATATATATATATATATTTAGTCATATATATATGATGATGATGATGTTGATGACAGCCCTGGGACTTGAACTTAGGATCTGGGCACTATCCCTGAACATTGTGTTCAATGTTAACACTCTACCACTTGAGCCACAGCTCCATTTCTGGCTTTTTTTTTGTAGTTAATTGAAGCTAGACTTGAATGGACTTTTCTGCCCAGGCTGGTTTTGAACCACAATCCTCAGTTCTCAGCCTTCTGACTAGCTAGGATTACCAGCATGAGCCATGGTTGCTTGGTTCTCCCAAGCCTTTAATGGCAATTTTCACTGGCAGATGCAGGGGTGAGTATCTGAGATTTGGGGTAAAGAGAAAATTTGAAAACTATAGTAAGTAGTCTCTCTACTCATCAAAGGACATAAAAGTCTTCTAAAGAAGGGAAATTTACCTGGCCTCTTTCTCCACTGAGTGAATTTTGGAGGAACAGGGGATTATGGAGCCACTTCCTTTCAAGAAAGGGAAGATGAGGATGGACAGCACTGCTTGCAAGTGCTCAGAGCATCACGTTGCCAGCAACAATCATGTTGAACCACACAGATATATACCTTTCCTTAGACTTGTTGGAAATCTTTCCTATTGTCCCTGGGACTTTTCCTGTTTCTTACCTTGATTGGGTATAGAGCAATACTGTCTTTAAAAAAATTAGATCATATAAATGTCCACTTTTTAAAAAATGTCCACTTTTTAATTGTGTATGTAGTTAATCTATTTGAATGAGGAACATGTCTTTATTTTCTCTCAGCATTTGTCAATAGAACGGATCAATGGACCTTGAAATTTACTCCTATTGATTAAGACACTTCAGTCAATTCCAGGGAATTTTATAAATGACAGTAGCTTTTCTCATTGAAGTGAGATGATATCTCACTTGGTTTTGATTTGCATTTCCCTGATAGCTAGCAATACTGAACATTTTTCATCTATGTGTTAGACTTGCATTCTTTTAATTCCAGAAAAGCTTTCCCAAATCCATTATTTCGAGGCTTAATTATTTGTTTTCAGTACCAGTACTGGGGCTCAAACTCAGGGCCTGGGCACTGTTCCTGAGTTGTTCTTTTTTTTTTTTTTTGCTTAAGGCTAGTGCCCTATTACTTGAGCCACAGCTCTATTTCCCACTCTTTGGTGGTTAATTGAATATATGAGTCTCACACGCTTTCCTGCTCAGGCTGGCTTCAAATGGTGATGTTCAGATCTCAGCCTCCCGAGTAGCTAGAATTACAGTTATGAGACACTGTGCCTGGCTAAGACTTAATTCTTTCTTAAACTTCTGGCTGGTGTTTTAGGGAAATGTACACTAACCATCTCAAACTCAGCCATGCAGAACTGCTCTTTCTGCCTCATCTGTGTTGGCCAAATCTTCTCCAGCATCGCTAACTACAGAGGCTTTGGAGACATCTTGGTCTCTTTCCTCCCCATGAGAACCTCTAGAAAGCTATCTGGGAAATCCTATAGGATCCACTTCTGAGATGACTCATGCCCCTAATCCCCTTAGTAACAAAATGGCTTCAGTTCTGTAACCTTTAAGTTTGGTTTTAATGTTAATATGCAGACTACCTCAGCTTACCCCCATTCTTCAGAGCTGGCTGAGTAGGGTCATTCCTTTTAGTTAGAAGCCTTCCTTAACTCCTCAGTGCTTGTCTATTAAGTACCCAAACCTTACTTCAAGCAGCTCCAAAATGATTGCTAATCATCCTTCACGTAAGACTACTCTGAATTTGCAGAGTAGTCTTTTGCAGGAAGCAAGTCTACAGATCATCTAAACTTTTACAAACAATGCAAAATGCCTATTGTTCCATGAGTACATTTTGATATCTATAGTTAACACCTTTTTTCAAGTAGTCCAGAGAGTAGAGCATTTATGACCTCTACAAGAGCATAAGAAACTTTGTGGAAATGACTTCCATCAATTAGGGTAGTGCTGTCCTACAGAGCTTTTGATATGACAGAAATAGTCTGCACCTGCTCTGTCCACTACCGAAGCCACTAGCCACATATAAAAACAAAGTTAGCTATATAGTCAGGTGACTGAGAACTGGGTTTTTAAGTTTAGTTTATAGTTCAATAACCATATGTGGCTAATGACTGCCATATTGTACTACAGAGAGTTAGAATTTGGTTCATTACAGCCAAAAATCCTCAAAGGCAATGACCAGCCCAAGAGGAAAGTATAGTTTTCATTTATAGAAAAGAAGTCTGGAGGTAGCATTTCAAGGTTAGGGTTCCATAAATAATATGAGCCATTATCATTCTTTTTTTGGGGGGGTCCAGTTGTGGGCCTGAACTCTGGGCCTGGGCTCTGTCCCTCAGCTCTTCAGCTCAAGGTTAGCGCTCTACAACTTGAGCCACAGCACCACTTCCGGCTTTTTTTCTTTTTGCTTATGTGGTGCTGAGGAATCAAACCCAGGACCTCATGCATGCAAGGCAAGCACTCTACCACTGAGCCATCTTCCCAGCCCCTTATCATTCTTATAGATAATCTGTTGCCCAAACCCTGTGCCATAGAGCTGAGTGATACATTGAAATGGGAGTGCTCTGGAATGTCTATCATAAATACTCAACTCTGGGAAATTATCTCCTATTGTTTCTTTGGTTTGTATGTTCTTTGTCTCTGTCTCTGTCTCCCTGTTGCTTTCTTTCTATCTCTGTCTCTGTTCTTTCTCTCTGTGATGGATTGAACTCAAGACCTCCTACTTGCCTCTTTTTGCATTGTGTATTTTCAAGGTATAGTCAGTCTTGCTTAGTCTGTGATCTTCTTACTTGTGCTTCCCAGTATTGCTAAGGATGACAGGCATGTGCCATTGTACCCAGCATTGTGCTTTTCTCCATAGCTTCGATGGCAGGTGCATGTCATCATGCCTAGCCTGAGTTGGTCTGGAAACATGATCCCTTGTTTTCCATCCAAATGATACAGGTTTGTTTTTATTTGAGTCTTTATGTGGGTTGATCCTGTGTTTCAAGTTTCTTTTTATATTTTCTTCTTGTTCTCTTTTTGTTATGCATTTTGAAAGAGTTTTTTCAATTTTGTTTCCTTCAATCTCCTCTATTGGATTTGTCTCTATATGTAGTCCAAGCTAGCCTCCAACTCAATATGTAGCTCCAGCTAGTCTTGGACATATGGTCCTCCTGCCTCAGTCTCTGGAGTGCTGAAATTACAGGTCTGAGCCACTATTATTCTATTAAATTTTTACCTGGGGTATTACATGTTTAATTTTTTAACAGACAAGGGAGCTTTATTTCCTATGTTAGTGCCATAAGAAACATTTTAACTATGTTCCCTGCATAACATGCCTATACTTAATTAGTGTAAATTGCCAAATTAGTTAACAAGAGTGACATAAAAATGGTGTAATTTTTATATAGAAATTTTCTTGAAAATTTTCAATGAATATTGCCTCTGTCATGAAGTCAGATGGATTTGAACACTAATGGGATACTGAGGATTATTCAGATTTAGGGGGAAAATGGTGCACTGTTAAAATAGCTAATTTTAGTTAATAAAATGCAGTACTTTTCTAAGCAATAACTTTGATCTTGTGTTTTGCTATTAACTAATAATAGAAAAGGCTTTTGTATTTTCTTATTGAAGAGCTACAGATAGCTTGATCCTTAATTATTTAGAAGCCCTAAGAGCAGCCTCACCCAATGTTAAGATAAAAATAAAGTATCTAATGCTAGGCACTAGTGATATGGAGAAACAAATCACACTTTTATTTCATTTATATGTTGCAAAAGTGTGTGGGAAATGATCTCAAGAAAGGCTATTGTAATTAGAACCTTGCTGCAGGGTGATTTCCCTGAAGCACAAATCACATCCCATTGAACTAAGGTTTGAAAGGGAAAATGCTGCTGAAGACTTCATTTTCCCCCTAGATCTATCTGTGAGGGATTTCTTAGACAAAGCTCCACATAGCAATCAATGTAAGGCATAAATGTACAGCACATGCCTCCAGAATCCAAAGCAAAGAACCTTTCCAATTGTTGCTATTAGCCTTCAGCACAAGAAAGTTAATTTGTGAAATTATTAACCCAGAAAATGATGCTTCTTCTATCAAACTTCTGAGGCAGAGCGTGGAAGTATTTGACTACCTTAAGATCTGGGTTCTTTGTGGCCATAATCTATAGATATAATAAATAGGAATGGAAAGCTGGAGAAATAGAATTTTAGTTACCTATAGTTACTGGACAGCTATGTGGGTTGGGTCACTATTTTTCAAACAGAAATAAAATGAGAGCCAAAGTGGCAATCAACACATGCCCTTTTATGTTTTCGGATGGATGTGTTTAAAATGTAAGTATGATAAATAAAATTAATTTAAATACTATATTTGATGTAACTTAGTATTACCAAAGTATTATTATTCAAACATGTACTTGGTATAGAAATTATTAGTACCCTAATGTAATTTCCGTAAATTCTTTGAACTTTACAGTACATCTTCATTCAGACTTGCCCACATTTCAAGAAACTCAATAGCTTATCAAGTGGGGATTGCCTACCACATTAGATAGTACAGCGATGGACAAAGAGGGTTACTTTACATGCTGAAGAAGGCAGAGTTTTGCTTTCCCATTTAAAGTGACTGTCTGAACAGGGACTGAGGAAGTGTGATACTTTTGCATGTGGATCATTAATTTAAATCATACAGATAGTCTCAATGTGTCACTTAACATAGAACAATAGAATAATAGTGAAATTATAAACATTTTGTACAACTAGCTAGTAATAATAAGAAAAGAATAACAGAATCACAGGGTAATGATCTTCATTATGTTTGGTGAAAAACTTTGGCTTTGATAGAACCACACCATTTTGCTATGGTTACTATTTGCAACTGAGTCTTTTTCACTCACTTTACTTTTAAATAATTAGTCTTAAAAGTGTATGTGTTTGGGCTGGGAAGGTGGCTCAGTGGTAGAGCGCTTGCCTTGCATGCCTGAGGCCCTGGGTTCCATTCCCCAGCACCACATAAGCAGAAAAAAAGCTGGAAGTGGCGCTGTGGCTCAAGTGGTAGAACACTAGCCTTGAGCTGAAGAGCTGAGGGACAGCGCTCAGGCTCAGAGTTCAGGCCCCATGATCAGACCCCCTGCCTCCCAAAAAGTGTATGTGTTTGTGGGAGATGATAATGTGATCATCATTTTGTTATAAGTTTATACTGTATTGTGAGGACAATCAGCTTTTTAATCTTGATGATTATTTAAAAATTTGTGGACAATATTATTTAAATAAGTAAAGCAATAATAGTATGTATTAATAGTATGTGCTATCAGCAAGCACTAATAAGAGGTAAAATATGTGCTATTGATATTTATGTGTCATTGATATTTTCAGA
The DNA here is from genome assembly GCF_000151885.1 of Dipodomys ordii. Classification (NCBI taxonomy): domain Eukaryota; kingdom Metazoa; phylum Chordata; class Mammalia; order Rodentia; family Heteromyidae; genus Dipodomys; species Dipodomys ordii. The sequence goes on along the minus strand of NW_012267316.1, from coordinate 5,875,921 downwards.
ATCCTCTAAACTCCTTTTCTTGTTATTCATAAAGTACCTAATAGGTAATTGTGAGCTAATTTACAAGAAACAGTCATTGTTCTGCAAAACTCTACAACTTTATATCCCTTGGCATCCTTGCTCTACCACTCTAGCCTCTGGTAATCACAGTTCTTTCAGATTTACTGTTACTGTTGTTGTTATTATTATTATTCATTGTTACCTTCCAGTAATTGTGCAAGGGGCTTTCAATTTAACATTTCCACTTACATATACAGTGCATTTAGAATAGAGTGACTCTCTCCATCATTCTTCTCTCCTCTCACCTATACTTACCCCTACAAATTTAGTCAAGTCTCTTAGCTTCATTTCTACATATGCATGTTACATTTTAGGATGATATTTACTCACCATACCTCTTTTCATTCATCTGGTCTCCTCCTATTAGCCCCCACTTCCAAGCAGTCAATATTTGTTTCAGTTTTGTAATACTCATTTTGCTAAACTGTATGTTAACTGTTTGATGGAGTTACACTAAGGATTCTCATTCCTATGTATTGTATATGTTAGTTTGACTATGTACTTTATATGTTTAATTTTTATGACTTCTTATTTATCCATTGTCTTCTTTTTATAGTAAGCTACTTTACAAAGCATAGACCCATATTTTGTCCAGTTTTCCGCTAGTTAAAAGAAACAAAACCAACTTTGGTCCATTTACCTGGATCATTTGCTCTTCCCATAGTCAATTGCTCTATTCAATGCACGCCTTCCTGTTTGTATGGCTTACTTCCCTAAAAATATAGGTGATCCTAGGTTTATACCTATACTAATAAAGTTAAGGAGTGGTTTGATTGATTCTGTACTGCATGGGTTTCCTTGAAGTTCTCTAGGTATTTTTTTTGTGAGTAAATGAGCCTATGAGTCATCGTACTTTACTGAAAGGGTGTTTGGGCTAGCACACTCTAGCTCTCGGGTTAACACAACAGGGAATATTTGCTTTATGACTCTGTTCTTCCCTCTGGGAACTCAGGTTCTTTCCCTACTAGGTGTCTTGGAGTCACTGAGAAGACTGTCTGTGGTCCACAGTGGAGTAGGCTGCGCCTTGTCTGGTAGAGAGGTCTTCATTTTGTAGATAACTTCTTTTTTCTCTCTCTTTCTTCCAATCTTGCTAGTCCTGCTTGACAGACTTCCTTTCAAGTATTTCTCTGTGTGTCTGGAGCCAACTTTAATTTACCAATCCATCTCTCCCATTTTCCAGCTTCTGAAGTTTATTTTGCTTTTGTTTATATATTTTTTTGTCGGTTGTGGGGCTTGAACTCTGGGCCTAGTGCTATCCTTCAGCTCTTTAAGGTGAGTGCTCTACCACTTGAGCCACAGCACCACGTTTGGTTTTCTAATGGTTTATTGGAGGATAAAGAGTCTCACAGACTTTCCTGCCTGGCTGTCTTTGAACTGCCATCCTCAGATCTCAACCTCCTGAGTAGCGAGGATTACAGGTGTGAGCCACCAGTGCCCGGCTTCTGAAGTTCATTTTAAATTGTAGTCCTTTGTTTCTCCTATCTTGTCTCTGCACTTTTATGACTCATTCTCTTTTATATTGTTAAGCTGTCATTTCTGTGAATATCATGAAGAAGTAGAGATAGATACTTGTATAAAATGCAGCTGTGAATACATTGTTAGACGATAGCATGGAGTTAGCAGGATCTGTCTTCTGAGGAAACCCCAGGCAGGGAGCTGCCCAGAGCCCAGGCCTCACTGTCATCTAGATTCCTCTTACAAACCTGTGGCCACACATAGGATTGGAGCCTCTATTGATGCCAAGTAGGCAGAGGTGTCTTGTTACATTCTGGCACCTGGCTCAGTCTTTCTTCTTGCCTTGGCTCCTAATTTCTTCACAAAGCAAGGCAATCAGTTAATCCAAACAAAGAGCAGAACCCAGACCCCAGAGGAAGAATCTTATTGACATATCTCAGGGTCCCTGTCCAGAGGTATCTGAGCATCTGTTCTGGATAGTAGTTCTTTTAAAGTTAATGGCCAAACTCTCCTATGCCAGCAGGTGGCAGTGAATCTAAGACTTTTGTTTTTGTCTTCCATACAAGCCTCTGAGGAGACAGTGAGTTAAAGTAGCCCAGGTGAGCCTTCTTCTCAAGTCCTCATTGCTCCAGAGCTTCTCTGTGCTTTGCAATGCCCTATTTGGAAAGGATTAGTCACTTAACTCTCTACTCATCTTAAGAAGCTGGTAAATATTACCAATCTCTATTTACCCTAAGGAGACTGAAACTTAGATTAAGTAACTTGTCTAAAGTTATACTGGAAATATGTAGTTGCTACATATTTTCATTGCTTCAAATTCCTTGGATGTCTTTGCTTACTTTGGCTTCGTGTGGCTCTGCATGAGTCCCGTTTGAGTTCCCACTTCCTCTACCAGGCGGGACTCTTGACTAGCTCTTGACTGGTGTGTGTGTGTGTGTGTGTGTGTCTCTGTGTATGTGTGTGTGTGTCTGTGTGTGTGAGTGATTGTACACAATGGGGCAAAGATGAGCAAAGGAAGTGGCAGGTACCTAAGAGTCCAGGTAAGAGTGAGTGGTAAGAATAGGTACTAGGTGTTGCTTTAAGAAGTCTAGTGTAGGGGCTGGGAAGGTGGCTCAGTGGTAGAGCACTTGCCTTGCATGCCTGAGGCCCTGGGTTCGATTTCTCAGCACCACATAAGCAAAAAGAAAAAAGCCGGAAGTGGTGCTGTGGCTCAAGTGGTAGGGCACTAGCCTTGAGTTGAAGAGCTGAGGGACAGTGCTCAGGCCCAGAGTTCAGGCCCCACAACCGGACCAAAAAACAAACAAAAAAAAAGAAGTCTAGTGTAATTCATGTGCTGGTGGCTCACGCCTGTAATCCTAGCTACTCAGGAGGCTGAGATCTGAGGATCATGGTTCCAAGCCAGCCCAGGCAAGGCAAGTCTGTGAGACTCTTATCTCCAATTAACCACCAGAAAACTGGAAGTGATGCTGTGACTCAAGTGGTAGAGTACTTGCCTTGAACTGAAGAGCTGAGGGATAATGCCCAGGCCCAGAGTTCAAGCCCCACAACAGCCAAAGGAAAAAAAATAGAGTAGTCCCAGGTTTTCCAGAAGCTTTGATGGCTATAACTCATCTAATATAACTCAGGGATATATTAGAAGGCTTAGTGGCTAACTGTTTAGGGTCACTGTGAGTGTGACAGCCCTGTAGGCAGCAGCTTTTCCTTGCAGGACTTACTCTAGCCTCTCTGCTGGGGTGCATCAGCTCAGACTTGTCAGCCCCCTCCCAGCAAACATGAATGAGGGGAGGATGGGTGTGGATGATGAGAGGAGGGACCGCAGAAATCCTACAGTGGTAGCAGCTGTGGCAGGAAGTGCTGTGGCTCAGGAAGGGTGACTCCAGATTCTTCCTGGGCTTGGATGCATTACTCCTTACTGAGTACTGGGATATCACCAAGGATCCTCCTAGGGCTTTTTGAGTTTCTCCATTAATGCCCTTCTTTGTGACTAAAGCATGGTTTTCCAAGGCCCCATGTTTTTTTTTTTTTTTGTCAGTGTGGCACTTAAACTCAGCTTGGGTGCTGTTCCTGAGTTTCTTTTGCTCAAGGCTAGTGCTCTAGCACTTCAAGCCACAGCTCCACTTCCAGTTTTTGTGTGGTTAAGTCTCACGAACTCTCCCTGCTTTGAACTGCAATCCTCAGATCTTAGCTAGGATGAGTAGCTAGGATGACAGGTGGGAGCCACCAACACCCAGCTCATTCTTCTATTTATGAAGCAGAAAACTGAATGCTGATACTGAGGACATGTGGTAAATAAGAGGTAGCTTCTTCTCTGAAGGGTCCCTGGCTGTGTTGAACTGAAACAAAGATTGGAGTTGGAAGAGTTGAAGGAGGAGGACCCAGACCATAGTCATATTCATCATCATTGGAGGGGATTCATGGAGCCCAATAGGGCCTAGCAGATTGGGACTGTGGAGAGCTTTCCCTTTGGAGAATGGGACAAAAGGGAGACAGAAGAGCGATGGTCACCTGGGACATGTTGTACTCAGACATATACTAGATATTGCAAATAATGGAAACCATGGGACCTATGTTTCTTTGGGCTTGGCTTACTTCACTTAATATAATTTTTTCCATGCCTTTCCATTTCCTAACAAATGGGGCAATGTCATTCTTTCTGATGGAGGCATAGAATTCCATTGTGTATATATACCACATTATCTTGATTCATTCATCTACTGAGGGGCATCTGGGTTGCAATAAACATAGTTGTGCTGGTAACTTTAGTGGTCTTGTTTTTGGGTAAATGCCCCAAAGTGGGATTGCTGGGTCATAGGGGAGCTCTATGTGGAGTCTTTTGAGGAACCTCCATACTACTTTCCAAAGTGGTTGAACAAGTTTACACTCCCACCAACAATGAAGTAAGGTTCCCCTCCAGCACCTGTTGTTATTAGAGTTCTTGATTATAGCCATTCTAACTGGAGTGAGGTGGTATCTCAATGTTGTTTTGATTTGCATTTCTTTTATGGCTAGGGAGGTTGAGCATTTCTTCATGTGTCTATTGGCCATCCTTCTTTCTTCTTCAGAGAAGTTTCTCTTTAAGTCTTTAGCCACTCATTCATTGGGCAGTTGTTTCTTTGAGGATTTGTTGTTGGGGGATTCTGGGTTCTTTTAGTGCCTGTACTTCCTTTACCTAAGTGCCTACCACTTAATAGGCATTGCTCATCTGATGGTCTTCCCTGAACAGAGATTGTAAGCTGCATGTGAGGCAGGAGAGGTATCTTTATGTGTCATTTCAACAGATATTGGAGTACCACTATGTGTCAGATGTGGTATAGTAGGTGCTGAGTGTACAGCCATGAACTTGCCTATGTCCTCTAAAGATCGGTCATAATTTCTTGGCTCTTGTTTGGAATTGAATATATTCATTTGATATGTGTTCATTGAAAAAACAGATTTTCCCAATCAAACCTCCCCAGATCCACCAATGATTTAATACAGAAGAATGTTTCAATTGTATGGTTTAATCCATGAATCACAAACAATAACCAAGATATGACAAATCTCTGCCAAGTCACAGTACATAGTAAACTAATCAACAGTATACCTCACTAATGCCAATAAACTGACTACAGGAAGCTTCCTGCAGGTCAGATGGAATCTTCAGGAATGCACAGTAACCCTACTTTGGGTTGGGACCCAGGGCTAATTCTGTGTAGGTTTCTCACTCAAACTCTTTCTCTCTTGCCCTGAATAGCTATCAATGAAATTCATAAAGGGGATAAGAGACTGAAGGGTTGTCCAAAGGCCTTTGGGGACTCAGTGGAAAAAGGAGCAGAAGCTGGCCTAGATTCTAGTCTGTGTTGATGCCACATCCCTCAGTTTCAAGGATTTCCCTTTCCCTCTCTCTTCTCATCAGCTCTTTCAAGTTTTTCTGGTTTCACAGTGACTAGAACCTTTGCTATAATCTCTGGACAATTGACTCTAATCATAGCGTTTATAGTTTCAGATCATTTGTGGTTATTGATACTCATAAGTTGGTGACTTAGCATAACATGAACATCTCCAAGTGGACAACCAACAATTACATAGCAAATTTCTAGACAGTGCCAATGAGCAACATTTAACACTTTGTATTATAGTGCCACCTAAAAATCATCCCATGAGAGTGAGGGAGAGAAAAGTAGGCAACATGTTGTGACAGAGTGGCTTACGGTGTTTTATTCAGTTGCAGTCTGCTACCCTTCCAATGGAAGCGGAACAGTTCTATCAAGCCAAATGTCCATAGCTGTGGAGGTCCTGGAATATACAAAGACAACAACATTATCACACTCTAAAATAAAACTTAGGAAGGTCTGATGGCATTTCACTAGTCTAGAGCCTTATGAAATCACTATTAAGAACAACAACAAAAAGCCCAAAGTTGCAATATTGTGAATAAATGATCTGTACTTTTAGTGCAGAACTCTGCTGAAAAGCCTGAGGCTTCATAGGGAAACAAGACAGGTATGAACCATCAGATACTGAATTACTGATAAAAGAAGCTCAGAGGATAAGACAGACCAGGTACAATGGAAGAGGGAGAGTCAGCAAACAAGCAGAGACTTGGTCTGCCCTGGGGAATTTCTGGCCATGAGCATCTCTACTAGGGAGGAAGAACAATGGTTAACACCTGAACTCCTCCCTAATCTGTGTACATGCAACTATTTCTTCTGCATTTGTAATTCCTCTTGCCTCTTCCTCTGTTTTGTAAAGGAAGGTTTATAGGTGACAGGCTGCACAGAAGCTCATTTGGTTGTCCTAACCACCTATGGCACATGGGCCAGGATTGCCACTGGTGTGAAGATGCTGCTGAGGATATGGGGAAGAGAGAAGTCAGCACGTATTTAGGTCACTTAACTGATAAGTGTTAGCCCTGGAAATTGGACATAGGGAGTCTGTGCTTTTAAGTACTCTGATTGTCAAAACTCTGAACAGTCCATGTTATTTTGGAGGCCTACTTTCTTCTAACCTAATCTTGTTGGCTTAATAAAATCCTGAGTCAGAAAACCTATTCCTTCTCTGGTTTAGTGGACCCAACAAGCAATTGCAGTTTTTTTTTTTTTTAATCACTGATGAAACAGTCTGTTTGGAAGGAAAGCCATTAGTTGCCAGGGCTTCAGTTAGCACTCAAGCCCACTGTAAGAGTACAGTGGAACTTTATTAACTAAAACAGACCAGCTAAAATTTTCTTTTCTAATTATGTGACCCAAGCTAGTCTGGAATTCACTTATGTAGCCTAAGCTGATCTTGAACTTGAGATCCGTCAAACTCTGTCTCCTGACTGTTGAGATTATAGGCATGTGCCAGCTAATGCCTCACTGTTAGCTGTTAATTAAAGGGTTTACCAATCTGAAAACACCAAAAGACTTCTAACAAGGGACTTTCCATTTCAACAAATAAGTTTTTCCTCCTTGCTTGCTCTCTTGCTTGCTGCCTTCCTTCCCTCCTTCCTTTCTTTTTCTTTCTTTCGGCAGCTCTGGGACTTGAACTCAGGCTTCCTGCTTGCTAGGTAGTCATTCTAACCACTTGAGCTACATCCCTCAATCTTTTTTTATACCTATTTTTCAGGTAGGGTCTTGTGTTTTTGTAGCTCTCTGGACTATGATTTTCCTACTTATGGCCTTCCACATATTGGGCTAACAGAGATGTGATACAATTTCTAATTTATCTGCTGAGATAGGGTTTACCTTTTTGCCTGGGCTGACCTTGAACCTCAATATTCTCATTCTCAACTTCCCAAGTAGCTGATATTTCAAGCATGAACCACTATGCCTAGCCCCACATAAATTTACTTTGTCTTGCTTCTATGAATATTATCTCTCCCCAAGCCCCATAGTGGAGTGCTAAATCACTTATAATCAGTCACTGCCCAGTTCATGGATTATTGTCTGCTCACATAAGCATTTAAATTTTAAGTTTTTACTATGTCTAAGTCTATCTTTGAACAGTTTTTGTGTCAGAATTTAGGATCCCTAGGAGATTTTTGGTCACCCCGAGACTTCACCATGTATAGCTTGTATTTTTGAGCTCTTTGAGTTTATTTGTATGTGTTTTGGGGGAGGGTGCTGGGGATTGAACCCAGGACCTTGTGAATATTGAGTAAGTGCTTTACCCTGGATTATATTCTCAGCTCTCTTTGAGTTTAATGGAACATTTTAAAATCCAGACTAGGTCAGAAGTCACACTCAGTTTGATGTTAAGTTGGGTGTAGCAACCACCATACTGAGTCCAGTGAGAAGCCTCAGGTACAAAGGATAAACAGGGACTCATGGGCTTCATTGAGAGCCAAGGAGTCAAAAACTTTAAGACTCCAGTTAAAGAAGTGGTGCTGTGGCTCAAGTGGTAAAGTGCTCATCTTGATCTGAAAAGCGCAGGGACAGTGCCCAAGCCCAGAATTCAAGCCCCATAACTGACCAAAAAAAAAAAAAAGACTGCAGTTAATTGTTTATAAAAAGTATTGATGCATGGGCTGGGAAGGTGGCTCAGTGGTAGAGCGCTTGCCTTGCATGCATGAGGCCCTGGGTTCCATTCCTCAGCACCATATAAGCAAAAAGAAAAAAGATGGAAGTGGCGCTGTGGCTCAAGTGGTAGAGTGCTAGCCTTGAGCTGAAGAGCTGAGGGACAGCGCCCAGGCCCAGAGTTCAGGCCCCACAACCGAACCCCCCCCCCCAAAAAAAAGTATTGATGCAGATCCTGTGTTTTTCTCAACAAAGGGGTGAAATTTACCAATGATGATTTAGACACAGTGGCCACAAAGGAGAAGTTTATCTATGGGGTGCATTGGGAAAAATGGGGGTCCAAAGCCCTCTAAGATGATAGGAAGTATTGTTGGATTGCCTCTAAAAGACCTCTTATGAAAGACAAATGAAACAAGTGAAAAGCTTATATAGCTAATTAATGAAAAAAGTTGCTCTTTGACTGACTTTACACTGACTTCTCTCTGTTATATTCTACCTAATTATTATGAATCTACTCACCATCTTACCAATTTCCTCTCCAACGATCAATTACAAAAGTTAGACCTCCTTCCAATGAACCAGACTGCTTTCTTCAGTCTTATTTTTGCTCTGGTTAAAATCTGAGCTCAGAGCCACAGTGAAAGAATTCTCTGACTCACAGGGAAATGCCATGAAACTTTCTAAATAAGTTGGAATCCTTACTGTATAGGTGTATGTGATCCCGATTCCCTGATCTAAAGCAATTTTCTCCTATGCTATTAAGAGCTGGTGAAGGAATGGTTGCAGCTGAAAAGAGACTGCATGAAGACAAAACGAAGGAGTCTCAGCTATCTGTAAGGAACTAACTAGAATAAGCTGGAAAAAGCAGAGAAATTTTGAAACTATCCTTAAGGTATTCTCACAAAGCAAAGCAAAGCAAAACAAAACTTGTCTATTATGCAATATTGTAAAAACAATAAAAGTCTAACCAGTCTCTAACTACAAATCTAGATTGGCATTACTGCTCACAAACACACTGGACTTTTAAAATGAGACATTTAGCTGTGGAAATATACTTTCATGATGGATGGCTTCATCAATTAATGGGCTTCACTCTGAACTCAGTAATCCAATTAAAAAACATAAGCTGTGTTGGAAATATCCTGATAGTAACTTAACTGATCAGTTTGAAGGGGATTTAGAACAAAAGAAAAATCATAAGGCAAGCAAGCTTATGTTCTCACGGTTAAGCAAGTACATGGACCTCATAACTTCCTCACACATTTTTTAAACTAACATGGAGAGGCTCAGCCCATAAAATCCTGAGCCCCTAGATGCATGTCTTCATCAACAGGTCCCTGGAGAGGAAATTATCCAGATGTATAGGAGCTCTTCCTTTGGCCTGACCATGTCTGCACAGGAAATACTGTGCTGATCACCAGCATCCAAAGGACTCTGGATAAGATTGATAGAAAGTCTCAAACAGTATTAGCCATCTTATCTGCTTACACCTGACCCTCATATAACAGCAATAAGGGTATTTATAATCAAGAGAGGAAGTGTGGGAGAGCACAGTCATCATATTCAATGTACATATATGAAAATATAACTAGGTAACTTGAGGGGATGGGTGAGGCTGGGCAAGATGGGGGAGTGAGATGGATGAAGATGCATAGTACTTATAAATTGACACACGGAATTAAACCCCATTTAGGCAACTACTTAAAGATAATAATTTTAAAACAAGGATATTTATGTGTTGGTAGTTATAAACCAAGTACAAAGAGAGTCCTGCATCTAACCTTCCCAGTTGACACTCAGACCACTGTTAGAAAAATTGGCCTTCTTACTAGGTGGTACTGTCCCAAACAAAGAGACTGAGACTTACTTGGGCTTGAAGACATCAAGTAAATTCTCTTCAAAAGGAGAGATGATCAGATTTCTCCAATTCTCTCAAACCTGACCCACTCTGTCCCCTACAGATAGGACCATATGGTAAATAAGATTGTAATGCCAAAGTTTCTCATAATGCCACATCTAACACTATACTTTTTAATGTACAAAATGGTTCACAGTAAAGGAATTCTGCACAGCTTTTGTTAGCATTCCAGTTGATTAAGAGTGTCCATTCTCGGTAAAAGCAATGACACCATAAACTTACAATTCCTTAGGAATACTGCTGTTATTCAATATGCAGATAAGTGACTTCTATGTTCTCCTAGGGAAGGCCCAGAAACATATTTGACTTATGTCTTTGTAATAACTAGCTTGCAAAGCTGTAGGGCCTTCATGGAAAATGTCTAGTTTTCCAGAGGGAAAAAGTCCATTATTTAGAAAATGATCTCACTGCAGAAGGAAATGATGTTTTGGCTAACAGAATATAAACCATTCAAACTTCCTGCAAAGCCACAACTGAAAGACTTTCAGGATCTTATAGGTTTTGCAATGTTCCCTTGCTGCATATACCTCTACTCACTTTATGAAAGTTTCTGTCCCATAGCCTTTACTCTGGAAAGATAATTACAATCAGGCCTTCAGCCAACTAAAACTGGCTCTACAATAAAGCACAGGCATATGACTTCCAAATTACACCAACCTTTCACCTTGTTTATTTGTGAATTATGATAATCAGGCTTTGTGAGTTCTTACTCAAGAACTCTTCAATGTAGGAGCCATTATTGATTTTATTTTTTAGCTATTTTTATTTTTATTGTTATTGTACAGTTGATATACAGAGTGTAGTTGTAGTTACATAAATCAGGTAACGAGTATAATTCTTTTTGAACCATGTCTCTCCTTCCTTCACTCTCTTCCAGTTTTTCCCTCCTGTCCCCATCACAAGATGTACAGTTCATTTTCCACATAGGGTCTAGTGAGTACTATTTCTATATTTGTTTACCTTTTGTTCCACCATTTCTGTACTCCTCCTTACCCAGCCAAATACAAACAAATAAGACAAAAATAAAAGACACAAAACCAGCAACATCAACTGAAAAAATATGTTTCCTTTTCTTGGAGTTTACTTCATAAAATATAAATGATCATATGCACATAGCTATCGCGCCTTTGTGATCTGCTCCTATGCATATCCTCCTTTGGCTTCAGTGTGTGAATGTCTAGAGTCCTATAACACACACACACACACACACACACACACACACACACACACACACACTGGGATGTGATAAATTATATAGGAATCCATTACTGATTTTAATCTGTAATTGAATCCAGTGACTAGCACATATTCAAGTTATCTAAAATAGTACTGGCAGACAAATTATTAGAAATCTCATCTATACTAGTGTTAGGAAGTGAGCGGAGTACCAGGATCCATAGACTGTGGAAAGTTTGCTAAATTCTGATCGGTTCCAACATCTCAGTGAAAAGACTATCTTATGATACCCTTCTTTTTTTTATTGTGAAAGTACTGTACAGAGGGGTTACAATTACATGGGCAAGATAATGAGTACATTTCTTATAAATATGGAATGTTTCATGAATTTGCATGTCATCCTTGCCCAAGGGCCATGCTAATCTACTCTGTATCGTTCCAATTTTAGTATATGTGCTGCTGAAGTGAGCTTATGATATCCTTCTATCTCATCCTAATCTCTGTCTCAGATATTGTAACCCTCATAATGCTGCTATCTTGTCACCCTTGCCTGACAGTGATGAGGACCAACTGTGTGAATATGTGTTCAGTCTGAGGGCTTCAGGGCGTGAAAATATTCCCTAAGTGTCACAGAGGCCTTAACAAGGAAACAATGGTTTACCCACTTTCCAAGAGAGGAAAGGGCTCAGACATCATAGGCAGCATGGGCACCATCAAGTTTTAAAAGCTTCTTAAAGGTGGGGGTTGTAGGAAGCTGAGTAGTGGGTTGAATAGGTGGGTCCCGCTAACAGATGGTGGGTAGGTGTATCCTGATTAGGCCTGATTGGAGTGTGGTTTGCCTGAAGACATGTCAATGTTTCTGGGTACTATTTTTTCTTAGAAAAAAATCAGATGGGTTTGAAATGGTAAGCAAGATTAGAAGGGAATCTATACAAAAGGGCATTCAGGCACAAAATGAAGTTACTTGTGCCTGGCTTTATATTTCTTCACTCAGAGAGGGAAGAGAGGATTGCTCAGAAGATTGGGAGCAGGGGTGACCCACCACAGCTTAGTGCTGAGAAGGGTTCATAGAGCTGTTCTTCAGGAGGTAAAGGGCCGTTTTGTGGGAGGAATTGAAATAAAATAGCCCAGCAGGGCATTTGATCCTGGAATTGGGTAAGTTTTAATCAATGAAATAATTTGGTACTGATGTAGAGATAGTAGGAAACAGAGAACAAACAGGCCCCAAACAAGCAAAGATGATAGAGAGTCAAGAAAAGGCTAAGCCATTTAAAATTTAGCTTGATAATAAGATTCCAGGAAAAATAATCTGCAGTTCAATTTTTGTACTTTTTGGTTTTCTTGAGTGGTCTTCGATAAGGGAGTTAATTACCTAGTTAACACTAGCAAGAACTATTTCACACACACACACACACACACACACACACACACACACACACACACACCTTCCAGCATGCACAGCTTCTTCCCTGGCTGGCAAGTCTAGTGCCCTACATTTTTACACACCATTCTCTCTTGGAAATAAACTAGCTGATGTTGTACAATCTGCATAGAGTTGGCTAGTTCAATGACCAGTTGGTTTGGGGATAGAGACAATTCACTGTCTGAAGGAAATGAACTCTAGATCATTGCTCCATGACCATTCCCATGGTTTTTGGAGGATTTGGTGCTCTGAGATGGATTTTTCTCTGTGGTGTCAGAAGTGAGGAATGGTTAACAAAAGAATTGGGAGATTAGAATGGGAATAAAGTCATTTGAGATATATAAGTCTGAAAGTAGTTAGAATGGAGTAATAAGGCCTTTCTAGGTAGGGGAAAACACAAGTAGTGCTGGTACGATAGAGAATGTATATTTCAGTGGTAAGTTCCAGGCATGGGAAGTTATCAAGGCAGTTGATTTCATTCTGAATTGTTGAGTCAGTTAGGGAATCTCCCAGCAGCAAAGGGGTTAGAGATGGGTGTGTGTGTGGAGGGGGGTTAGGATGATTTACTTGATAAGGAGACTTTCTTGATACTGAGATGGCAAGTGAAATCCTATCTCTATTCTGATTGGTTTGGATCCCTACAGGGCATTTAGTTTTGTTGATCTGTTTTTAAATGGCGAAAGAAACTGGAATCTTCATAGGGGAAATCAGATGAGGATGGGTTGGGCAACGGTACTTCGGAGTAGGCGAAGGTAGTTGAGTGCAACCATGTTTCAGTTCAGAGAAGTGGATTATTTTAGGGTTTAGGGGAGATGGAAGAGTCTTGGGCTGGTCTGAGCCCATGAGAGACAGAAGTAGAGAACAGTTGAAATAGTTTCTGAAAATAATACTGGGGTTGAAACAGGAAGCCTATATAGACAGGAACTGGCTGAGTATAATATATCCTCGAGAGAGTGGGTCCAGTCATGGAGAATGACTTGTCAAATAAGATTATCTGAGTTTTACTATCAATATTGACAGTGCATTTTGTTGCAGTATGCTAAAGATGGAAGATGGCATTGTCTATAGGTCAATGTGACAAATTAGTTGAGGTTGAATCCTCAGTCTGGAATTTCCATGACCAATCCAGTGGACTCTAAATGTTAATTCTTAGGAGTTGAGAACCTGAATAGCAGCTTGAGTAGTAGAGAACTAGAGAGATGCAAGGAGATCTGATGAGAGAGACATTAGTCTGAGAGATGTTGGGTTTGGTTTAAGGCAATAAAGGGAGAACTTAAGATGCTAGTGTTGGGCAGAGTATGCCAGGTAGCACCCCATAGGCCTGAGCCACGATGTGGTAGATAAATCCCACTGGTAATAATAATGCTCAGGCATTAAAGCAGGCCATCAGCTGACAAGAAGTTCTGTGCAGTGGGACATAAAGGACTATAAAAAGAAAGAGGAATCTCTGGGTATAAGAGCTGGAAATTTTCATCCTCTAGAAAGTCACAGAATTCTCCCTGGAGAAAAAGATTTAATATCAACTCTTGAACTGGAGACACTTTAGTAGGAGAGTGAATTAGTCTCTGAAGAGTAATGGAATATTTCTTGACTAATGGCAAGCAAATTGGTTTATAAAGTTACAGACCAGTGTTGGGGTCAACTTAGTAGTGTTTGAGGATGAAGTTCTCTTGCAGGTTCACAGAGGTACTTGAATGTTCCACCAGACGGTGAAGTTTTGGTGGCAGTAGATTGGTATAGACTGGTGGGTGGGTGGGTGGATGGACAACAAGCTTAAGCATAAATAAATTAACCCAAGAATTTGTTAGGATAAATTCCTTACACCGTATGTGGTTAAGGCTCATATGAACTTTGTGCTAGCTGCCTTTGTGGCTGTTGGGTTTTTTAAAATTAGGTTTTTTATTGTGAAAATACTGTACAGAAGGGTTACATGAGCAAGGTAATGAGTACATTTCTTATCAAACATTGCTGCCTCCTCCTTTGTTTTTCCCTACCATACCTTCCCTCCCACCTCCACAACTACACTCCCCCCCAACTAAATTGTAAAGTTCGTTTTTCAACATATTGTCTTGTACATCTCACTGTTACAATGGGTCCACCTGTATCCCTATTTAAACATTTTGTTTTTTCCCTTCCCCTCCCCAAATTATACCGACATCAAATACAATGAAAACAGGGGTTATACCATAGGGGAGGGACATACAAAGCAACAAAAAATCACATTGTGCACTCTGTGTGAGCGTGATAGGGAGTGAGAAGAGGCTCACCGAAGATTAATACAGGAATTGTGTGAGTGAGAGGAAGCTAATCAAAGACTAATACAGGAATTTCCTGAGCAGGATGAGAATAAAGATCAATAGAGGTTGTTGGTTTTTGAGACAAGAATCTACCAGCAGTCTACTGGCTCTCCAATAAAGAGTCCTAATTCTGCCTCTTAAGTGGTGGCTTCTCTGTTTCTTGAAACTGAGTTCCCTTACAACACTGAGATACAAAGTACCATAATGGATTAGGTGGATGTTGGGGACGATGAATGAAGATATATCCTTGGCAAGAGCTTTTCCCAGAAGGTGAGGCTATCACAAAGGGTCTAGGTGAGCTATTGGAATTTATGCAATCTAGGATCTAGTCACATTAATGCACAACAGCTTTTGCGATGTATTAACTAAGGAAATAGTAAAGAATGCATCTTTTTAAGATCTAAGGTGGTAGGAATCATTGAGAAAAAATAATGCTCAGAAGAGTATAGGAGTTTGATATCACTGGGTTGAGGGGAACTGAAGCCTCCTTGATTAGTTTAAGGTCTTGAGCCAGACTGTAGGATCCATCCCATTTTTGGACTGTTAGGATCGGGGTGTGACAAGGAGAGTTAGCAAAAAAGTAATAGATTTGCTCTAAAAAGTATACAAAGTTTGTATTAAAAGTTTGAGTCTCTTAAGAGCTAGTAGTTTAATGAAGTATTGGTTCTTATGAAAGAAGTAGGAATAGTCCTTCAAGCTAATAGATAAAGGTGTGACATGAGTAGCCTAGCCTGGAGATTCTGTATCCCATACCTTTGGGGTACTTGCTGAACCATGACAGATGGCAGAGAAGAGGAAGTCTGGTATGGAGGGCAAGGAAGCTGACAGGAGATACATAATTGCCTAGATTTGTCATAATATCTTTATCCAGGAGAGAGGTTGTGAAATTGAGGATAAGAAGAAAGGAATGAGTACAAGTTTAATCTCCCAGGGCATATGTTAACAGCAGGTCTGGAGAACCTTGAGAGGATGCTTCTATAATGGTGAGGGATGAGGAAAGAGAGCAGAAAGTGCAGAATAAGGCCCTCCCCATCAGAATCCACCAAGAGGCCAGTGAGCTTACCCACACTAGACAGAGTTACCCTTGGCTTGGCAATATTGCTGGTAAAGTCTGGAGCCTGGTCCAGCATTGAGGCCTTAATCCTTACTGAACCAATGTCCCAGGAGTGGAGAGTCAACAGGAGGTCCTCCCATCAAAGAACAATTTGACTTCTGGGGTGCTGATTCCCTCATTTCTTTCGAAAGAGATGAGTCCTCTTCCAAGATTCCTCTTGTTTGCATTGTGGGCAAAGTGCTGGAAATGGCTGCTTTAGGGGGCAGGAAGTGGGGATACTTCTTGTTCTAGTGGCCAGGTAGGTTGGAGCAGAAGCAGGTCTCATTGTCGGGGCCCTGGCTGAAGATACCAGGTTGTCTGGCAGCTTGGGGCAAGTCTGTCTTCTAATAGCATTGCCATTATTAAGTGGGTTGACTCAGTCTGCTCCTTCTTTTTATGTTTATTCATTTTGATTCCTCCTTTTGTTCCTCATAATGGTTATTGGAAAATTTAATGGTCATATCTACCAATTCTGAAATGAAAGTACTAGGTCCTTTACTAAGTTTATAGACTTAATGCTGAATGTCAGGGGATGATTGAGAGATAAAGTCTATGGCTAAACTCCACCAAGTTAAGGCCAAGGCTAGTAAAGCAGTTAGTTAGGAAAAGAATGGGACAGGATTTTCATTTGGGCCCTATGTAATTTTCCTAAGTCTATTAAAATTGACAGGCTCATTAGTACCTCTATAAGGCAGATAAGCATATGATCTCAGACTTGTCTGCCAGAGGAGTTGGAGCCATCAGGAAGCGGCTGATAGTCCTAAGATAGTCCCTGATCTGTAGTCAGGCTGGTCATGGCTTAAGTCATCAGCATATTGCCTAACCTGTGCCTGAATTTGATTAATTTCTTCCTCACTTAAACAAATAGTGAAGAGGACATGATAAATCCTAAGGAAGAATTAAATCATAAGAGTAAAACATTCAAATCACTTAGAAAAATTGAGCAGAACCTTGAGAGAAGTTACCTAGCTTAGCATGACTTTGGAAATGGTCTGACATAGAGAAAGGAACATGAAATCTCATGGGCCTGTCTACATCTGCCACCTCCCTAAGCAGGTAGGAGGAGGGATAATAGGGTCAAAAGGGGAGCCTGGGGCAAATTAAGCAGGACAGGCAAGCAAAGGTGAAGTTTTGAGTGAAGGAAGAGAGGAAGAGAAAGTAGGGAATGGGGAATGGGGGAATAGGGCAGAGAGGGATTGAGTTCCTAGTGGTGCCATAGATTTGGAGGGTAGACTAGAAGTGGGTGTTTGTCTTGAAAGAGGTGAAGGGAATGGTGTAGAAGAATCATTGAGAGGGAAAGTTTGAGGATCAGTAGTTGGGAGGAGTATGTAAAGGGAGGTTGTCAGCATCCTCCTCTGGAGAGGATGAAGTAGAAGGAAGGGAGGAACGGATCAGGAGCGTTCAACAGAACAAGTTGAGTTCTGAATCCTGAACAGTCAGGAAGGTCAGAACATAGGGAACTTCTGACTATTACTCGAGGTTGAGACAGTGACAATTGAGTTGAAGGCTAGTATTGAACTTGAGAAAACTATTTTTTAGGCCAAACCTCTTAGTCACCCAGTTTGTATTCTGTCCAAACAACATTCCAGTAGAAGATCAAGTTCTTTCATTCTAGCTTGATCAGGACATTTTTTTCCAACTTTAAAGGAAAAGTCCAGAAGTAGAGTACTTAGGAGGGGTGAATAGAGTTTTTCCCCTAATGAGAGCTAAAAAGGGTGAATAGAGTTTTTCCCCTGATGAAAGGTAAAAGAAGGAAGGGAGTAAATTTGGGAGAAGGAGACATCTTTAGACCAGAATTCAGAAGAAATGTTCTCCTGATCCCCAAAGAATAATTCAAAGAAATATCTCAGGTTTTGGAATCCAAAAGCCACAGGGAAAGTTCTGACTGGATGAATCAGAGTTGGTCAAGGAGTGTTTCCTCACCTAGAGGATGAAGACAGACACAACAAGCAGAGAGTTCAGTCTTGAGGCCAGATAACTATCTGCATATCCAGAGAAACATCTCAGGAAGCCAAAATGAAAACGAGACTGGCTGAATTATTGAGGTTTGTCCCATAAGTTGGTGCATCGGAGCAGGAGGGAGAGCTCTCCTTGTACAGGCCACCAGGCATGTTAGCTCTGGGGACAGAATGTGAAAGAATTCACTAAGAGTCAGAGTGTCAAGCAAGAAAGCAAAGGGTTACTCACTTTCTGAGAGAGGAAAGGGACCAGATACCACAAGCACCATAAGCAGCATAGACCTTATGGATAGAAGTAAAGGTTTAAGGGTCTTCTTAAGGGGCTGGAAAATGCTGGATGGGAGTTGGAATTAGTGACAATTGGACACCTGACAGAGGGTGTGTGTGTGTCCTGATTAGATATGATGGAGACCAGGATGTGGTTTCACTTTGAGATAGGTCAAAGTTTCTGAGTACTGTTTTCTCTGAAAAGAGCAGAGGAATTATTAGGTCTGTATGAAAAACTTAACTAAGGAACTTTTACAAAATGGATTCCACAAAATGAAATTTCTTAGGCTTGTTTGTTGGTTTTACAGATATTGACCTTTTATATTGATTTACAAGATCCCTCACTAGACAATCCTGAGCTAATACATTTTGTTGATGAATTTTATACCAAGAATGCAGAAGAAAAAAATCCTGTTCTGATTTATTTTTTGATTTATTTGATGTTGGATGGTTTGGGTTGTGAGGACCTTAGCCAAGGAGCATTTTCTAGGTTCTTGGAATCAGTCTCCTGATATTCACCATTGTAGTTTCCCCTCTGCTCTGTTTCCTCTCAAGGATCTTCAGTGTATGTTACGTCCGATGGTCCCATTACAAGTACAATGACAAGAATGAGAAGAAAAATGAAAGGAATTCATATAGCCTGATATTGTGACTTAATGATAATGATGACATGGAGACATCTCAGCTGTGATGGCCCCAGAAAAGGAGATCTGTTAAAACAACAACACCAACACCAACACCAACAACAACACAACCTTCTGCAGGCAAAATGGTGGGTTGGAAGCATCCACCATTTTGACTCCATGAAGGAGAAAAGTCAGATAACACAGAAGAGACTATATTCTGAAAAAGGAAAAAGAACCACCTCAAGAACCACTGAAGAG
Organism: Dipodomys ordii; assembly: GCF_000151885.1. Lineage (NCBI taxonomy): Eukaryota > Metazoa > Chordata > Mammalia > Rodentia > Heteromyidae > Dipodomys > Dipodomys ordii. The sequence continues at coordinate 5,856,914 of NW_012267316.1, read as the reverse complement.
GTAGCAGGATGGTAGAAAAGCACAGAGAAACCCAGGCAACAGAACAAAACAGCAGATACTTTCAAGCTTGTGTCTGGCCTTCTGAAAGGGGGAGGGAACGCTGAAGACACCACCGCAAGGTAATTCATTGCATCTCTTCTCATCATCACTGGATTGCTATAGTTTTGCCACAGGGCATTACCACCTTCACAATGTGTACCCTCCCAGTCTGCTTGATATAGGCTATTCAGAGCTACTGTAATACAGGGAGATGGTCCCTGGACAGCCAACAAGAAGCATGTGTGTCTGTCTCATCATGTAATCCTTTGTGTCCTGTCTATCCTGTCATGGACATTTTCTGCTTGTCTCTTAAAATTTATAATGTTATTATGATTCACTTAATACAAATGTATATTTCTATGAGTAAAGATCCTAGACTTACTAAATTTCAAGTCCCAGCTTCAGTTATCTTGGCAGGGACGGACTAAATGATTTCTCAGGCCTTATATAGCCAATGGGCCAAATGTTCCCCAGCCTGGTCTAGATGGACATTTGTCCTCTTGGATCTGATATAACAAGTAGATAGAAATGTCAGATTCTGAGTACACCTGCTGTGAAAATCATAGAGGCTGGGTATAAATGCAACATCCATCCTAGTGAGTCACCAGAGTCTAGGCAAAAGGTTCTGAAGACAACATGCTTCCCCGGTAACCTTTGCTGAAAATGTCAGCCAGAAAATTGTATTCAATCAATAATGGTGGGGATAGCAGCATTTGGAAAGAATGCCAAGAGATTTCCTCACCAGATGGGGCTTGCCACTGTCTGGTAGCAATCCCTATAAGTCTGAATGGAGTCCTTGAGAGCTGCAAAGAGGGGCTGGTAGGAAGGGGCTGCCATTTCTGGTGGCCATAGGAATTTCTGCTTCCTTTCTGTGGCTCCTGGGTCTGCTGAGTGTATGCAGGAAGGAGACACCTATGGGTTTCCAGAGACCTCAGGAGAGGGAGGGACCCTTCTGGGTGGAGGCAGGCTGTCCAGGGTAGAAGACTGCTCTGTGGGCAGCTTGACTGATCTGGGTGCAGGAGGTTGGTGCTCAGGGTTTGTTTATTCTGTAGGAACATGCCAGGAAACAGGTTCTGCTTCTAAGTAAGACAAGAAGAGTTGCAGGCAGCTGAGTAGGTAACCAGACAGGAATCTCCTGAATGTCCTTGACAACTGAAGCAATGGGAGAGGGGGAGCGAAAGAGGCAGAAGCAGTGAACAAACACCAGTATACTCAAGTGTCATTTGGTAGCAATTGATAGCTGTGGACAGCTATCACTGACTACTTGGTGTCTGGCACTCTGAGAAGAAGGGCCCTGAGCTAGGTGCCCAGGGAGTTGGAAGATGATAGATACATCACAAAGTTGACCAAATCTGCTTTCAGTGACTCACACTAAATTTTTTGTATCAGTTATAATATGCAATTGGAAATGAAGTTCAGTTAAAAAATAAAGCTAGAATTTTATACATTTGAGTGCCATGAAAGATTGCAACTGTGAAACACTAGTTCCATTAAATCATCCATGAATTATTGGGCTTAATAAATAAAAGAATTATCTAGAAAAGCCCCCAAACAGTAAAATAGGGGTCCAGATATCCTGGGAAGGTAGAAACTACAATGGGTTTGTACACTATTTCTTCACCCTAAAATAACTGTAACAATTTCTTTAAAGAGCTTTTTATTAAAATGTACATATGTGAAGATGAATCCACATAAAATGAGTGGCAGAGTGGGGTTGGAAGAGATGGGGAGAGAATGATGAAATGGGTGACATAAATTGACATGTTGAATTGAAACTCCTTTGTACAACTACTTAAAGATATATGTGTCAATAATATCAATTACATATTATTATATATACTACCAGTTATCCATTATGTATTGGGGGAAGGTCATTGTTACATCTCCATATATTAACTATTTTAAATCAATTTCACCTCTTCCATCACACTCTTGTATCTTTCCCTCTAAGAAATAGCATCCTCAACAAACTTCCTCATTCCATTTTCATAGTTTTGAATATCATATTTTGAACGTTTGTATCCTCACCCCAGACAATAAACCCTAACTGTTAATTTCTTAACAACAAAGAAGACAAATCCTGGGAGCTGCGTTGGGAGATGCATAACCTTTAACCCAAGGACATGGATTCAAGTGAGTTCTTAGTCATTGTGCAAAACTGCTTGGATTTCAGTTTCATTGGGAATCCCATGGTCTCTACAGGTTCTAGCATTTTACATGAACATTTAAACCTCAGCTTGTTACAGAAACACAAAGTTTCTCTTCGAGATCTCTTTTCTAGAATGCTTTTATAGGTCCTTTGTGCTTTAGGCTCTGGAGCTACCAGCACTGTTTGCAGGAGACAGAGGGCTCCACTTCACCTTCCAATGCTTTAGCCTCTGACCCCAGCCAAGTGCTTTCACTCACACTGTTCAGTTTGCCATCTGCTTAAAGAACGCATGGGGCTATTCAGAGGAGTAAATGAAACTAAACAAAAATTAACAAAGGCAAAGTGCCTAGTGTATAGGCCCTGGTTTGTAGTGTTAAAATATGAATACTTTTGGCAATTACTAAAAATATATATAGACCACTAACTGCTGCTTGCTCTGAGTTATTTTTTTCTTGAGCCATATACATAGTTGCCCCCCCCCCATTTTTGGTCATGGGGCTTGAACTCAGGGCCTGGGCACTGTCCCTGAGCTCTTTTGCTCAAGCACTGTAGTAGCACTCTACCACTTTAAGCTGCAGCTCCACTTTTGGTTTTCTGGTGGTTAATTGGAGATAAGAGTCTCATGAACTTTTCTGCCTGGGCAGGCTTCAAACCATGGGTCCTTAGATCTCAGCCTCCCAAGTATCTAGGATTACAGGTGTGAGTCACCAGCACCCAGAGAGTTAGCCCTTTTAAGGGAAAATTAATCTCAACTATTATATTCTGTACTTTGGCTTGAAAGTTTAGGTATTTATGAGACCAACACATATACTTTGCTATACCAAGATGTTTTTTAGCTTCAAAAATGATGATTTAGTATTTCACTGTTGCAAGATGTGATCCAGCATAAACTTAAGTTGAAAGCAGATTTCAAAATGAAGTTAACAAAAAGATATGTATTCATTACCCAACTTATGAAATGGTAACCTCCTGCACAATACTAAAATAATACTAATAATAAAAATTTTTAATGAAGTTTTTGATACTTGCATAATGTGCATTTTTGTGTGGATTTTTTGTTGTTCATGCAAGGAAGATAAATAATGAAACTAAGTTGACAGGAAATAGATTTACTTCCTGTACTACCTTTTAGTCAGTGATGAAATCCTACTATTGACTTTGTCTAGAAGGGCTGACATGATCAAGATACATGATGTACATAATTGACATGTTAAATTGAAACCTCTTTGTACATGTATTTGAAGATAATAAAAATTAAAAAATCAAATATTTCAGTTAAATGTCAGTAGAAAATTACCATTTGACCTTCTCATGATATTTCAACTATTCCCTCAAATATGCCTTTAGTTTTATTCATTTAGTCAATTACTTAGCATCTGCATTTTGTCACTGACTTGAATACTAGAGATACTAACACCAGAGGAGGTAAGTTTTGTCCTTAAGGAACCTAAACTTTAATGGAGGAGATGGAGCTACACATGGGGTTGGTGGGGGCACCATGGAAGAAGAGAGGACCATAACCCTAATTTCAGGGTATTGAGGACCAAGAAAGTTTCTAAAGAAGAAGGTTCCTACTTCATCAAGAGTAGGTGACAGAGTGAAGGGAAGGGCTTTCCACAGACAATTCACAAGAGAAAATGCAGAGATGAGAATTGCAGGGTGGACGAGAAGGAAGCTAAGTACTTGACTGATCTGGGGAACAGATTGCAGGACAAGATCACTGACAACTGGAGCTGGAGAGGTGAGCAGGTCTTGAAGTCATGTATTTCAAGAAATAGGTCCTATATCTTCAGTCTGTAGATAGGAAGATCTTTGAAGGTTTAAAAAAAAGAAAAACTATATGATGATATATGCTTTTTTTCTGAGAATGTCTCTGGCTAATTTGGGGAGAGGGAAGTAAAACCTAACCCTCCAAGTAGGAGGCTACTGGTGTGGCCCAGTTGAGAAATGATTATGTCTTGGATAAGATGATGGGAGAGAGGTAGAGGGACAGTTCATATTCAAAACACTGAGGAGGTACGGTCAACAGGACTGGTGGCAATGTAATGAATGATGAAGAGGGAGGAGCTTTAGATAATCAGGAAGATGGCAGAGAGGGAATGTTTTCATAGACAGTTACAAAGGACAAGCAGGATTAGGGAAGACTGTGGATGAAGTTTGAGATCGACTATGTTTATGAGATTTCAATCAGGAGGTCTTTTGTGTCTGTACACTTGAGGAGGAGTTCACAGGAAGCGTTTGTATTGAATGTATATGGTTGGTTGTATAAAGTATGTAAGTAGAAATGAAATAAAAGACTTGAGGAGATTGCTAAAAGCTACTGTGTAGAGTGAAAAAACTAGTCCAGGACTTGTCTCAGAAGAGTGTGCATCATTTCTGCCACATTCTGCAGGTTGGAACAGGCACAAGTCAAGTTCCAATGGGAGAAACATTCTTCAGTGAAAATATTAGATGTCAAACATTTAATATCTTTCTCCAGATCAAAGAGAGTTTTGCTGATTTTCTAAACACATTTATTTCTTTAACACTATTAGATTTTGATTGACTATAAGAATATAAAATGTGAAGCTGAGATTTTCACTGAATATATACACAAAACAAGTATAGTTGTAATGATCAATTCTGCACTCTTCAGCTTTCTATAAAGCAACTCCAGAAAATATTTGTTATTGTCGGTTTCCAAGATGAGCTTGTTTCTCTTACTGAATCACTGAGTAATTGTTAGCAATCTATTTTCCGCTTTATTTCCCTGAAATGAATTCTCAAAAGACATTATTTTTAACAGCTCAAAATTGCTTTCTTGATGAAAAGTTGCAATTAAGGAAAGTGCCAAATCTCTGAGTCTCTGAATTCTTTTTCTTTCCTGGAAAAAATTGACTCTGGCAATGAAAGTGAGTCAAATTTATAACAAAGTTAAACAAGAGAAGTCCTTAGCCTTTTCCAGGAGCCACGTGTAGCCATTATTCTCACATGGACTGTGAATGATTATCATTCTGGTGCTCAGTGACCATGGATGGGTACTTGAGGACTTATCTCCCATCACCTTATAACCTGGAGGGAGGTGCATGTAAAGCATTAACACTGGAGGCCACAAAAGGGAAATGGAAAGTCAGAAAAGAGAGAACATCTTACTGCTTAGATTTCTATGGTGAATTCAAGGACAAATGATAGATGATTTATATTTATAAGTGACTGTATTATTTATGTGATATGTTGCCTTCATGGTAACTCATGCTCAAGAAGTATTCCAGTGTGCTTTGTAACTAGACATTATCATTCCAGTAAGAAGATTTAGGTCTAAAACTGGCAAGAGTCTAAGGTCATATTAGAATTACTAACCTAATTAGTAATGGGCCCTGGGATTCTGGGTTTATTATCTTAGCTGCATAATTCAAATAATACAGCATGAAACTCTCTCCAAAATACTTTTACTAAATTATTTTTTGACTGTTTGGTGTTTGAACCTATTAGATCCCACATATGCTCAGCTTTCTAACTCATGGACGATGCCCTACAACTTGAATTATGCCTCCAATCTGTCTCTGTTTGCTAGTTATTTTGGCACTAGAGTCTCCTGGGCTTTTCTGCCTGAGCTGGCTTTCATCTTTCTGATCACAGTGTTCCTAGTAAAGAAAGTTAGACTTTAAAGAACCTGAGCCATTATGGGGTAGATACAGTGACTCTCACCTCTTACTACTCAGAGAAACAACTTGAGAGGATTGCTGTTCAAGTCCATCTGGGCATAAATTTGAGAACACCTCCCCCACCATCTCAATCAATAGCTGAATGAAGTGGTGTACATTTATCATCCTAGCTGCATGGAAAGTGTAAATAGATGGATCCCAGTCTAAGCCAGCTGGGGAGACTACAAAATAGTGAAGGTCAAAGGGGCTAGTGGTTTGTCTCAAGTGATAGAGCACTTGCCTAGTAAGCCCAAGGCCCTGAGTTTAACCCCTAGTACTACAAAAAAAGCTTAGTAACTATAGTGATATTTTCCCAAGACTTTTCTATATATTACTATTGGAGCATGAAAGTTTCTTTTCACAGGTTCTTATCACATCAGTCACATGAAACAGGAAATTGGGTATAGCCTATGCCAAAATAAATCTGTATATATGAAAAAAATCCCAAGTAAATATTCTGATTTTTGCCATTATCCTATTATGTTGATTTTCAAAAGCTTTCTAGAAAATATTTTCCAATAAGATTTTATTGTAATATCTCCACATGTTGACACTGTATTCCAATCAATTTTACCCCCCACCCCTCCAACAAGATTTATAGCCTTATAAAAGATGTCTCTAATTTCTCCTGCTTTGAGAGAGTCCTTTCAGTATTTAATAACACAACATTCATTTCTTATCCCATATTGTTTTGAAAAACTAACACATGGAAAACTTTCTAAGGAATATTAGAGTAATAATTCTTATTTTAAAGAGTTTTCTTTAATTGGCTTTTCATTATAACTTTTGTCTTTAAAGGTAAAAACACTTAGAACTTTCAAAAGAGAGAGAGTTTCTATGTCCTCCTCACCCAGTTTACTTCAATGGTAATATCTTACATAATCAGTATGTATCGGGAATATATTTTAATTACATTTCCTTGGTTTTTATGTGAACTTTATGTGTTCTGCACTGTGGTTGGAACTCAGGGCTTTGATACTTCCTAAGGAGGCCTTGAAACTATGGAGCCATACCTCCACCTCTGATTTTTTAAATAGGGTCATATTTCCCCCCAGAGGCCAAATGTCACTTCCTTTTTAAATTAACTTTAAGTACTTGTACAAAGGGGCTTCAGTTCAGCACAACAACTCATAAATATAATGTATTTTGATCAATGTCACTCTTTCATCATTCTCCTCCCGCATTTATCCCAACCCTAAGTTATCTAGTTCAATTTTCATATATGTACACTATTATGCCAAATGTCTTTTAAAAGAAAGTTTGGAAAAATAAATTTTATTTTTATCCTCAGTTTATTTCCAACATTTCATTTTTTACTTCTTGAAGAATTTTCTTTTTGGACTTCAAATTAGCTATTGATAGGTGATTGCAAGTTCTGTTTTCTGAAGTTTTAAAATTTTTACCTTCTCCTTGGGATGGTATTTTTTGCCTGGTATAGCTTTCTTAGTTGAGGTGAAGTTGTTATATAAGGTCTGCTGGCATATGTGGTTTTTGATAAGAAATATTTTATAATCTCTATCCTTGTTCATGTATATGTAACATTTATTTCCTCCTTTGGTTGTTTTCAACATTTTCTTTTTTATCTTTGGTTTTCTTTTATGTGTGTAGGTTTTCCCTTGGTTTTTGATTGTTTGCTTTTATGTGTTAGCATACTTCTGCCATATTACTTCTGGTCCTCTTAAAATATTTTGGTTGTTCATTTCCTTTGGGAATTTCAAGTATACATGTGTTAGACTTTTCATTATTGTCCCATAGTTATTGGATATTCTCAATGTTCTATTTTTCAATTAATTTTTCTGTGTTTCAGTTTGGATAATTCATATTTTAACTACATTCAAATTCACTAGTTCTTTCTTTACCTGTTTCCAGCCTGCTAATGAATTTCATGAAGGATCTCATCCCTGGTTGTACATGGCAAGACTCCATCTCAACCAGTAACCTGGCTATGATGGTATACACTATAACTTTGTTGTAAGGTAACTCATTCAGCAAGAAACAGAGAAGTCACATTCTGAGAGGTCGAATTGGGAGTCTTTATTGGAGAGCTGGTGTCTGTAGGTGGACTCCTGTCTCAAAGACCTGCAGCTCAGTACAGAGCTTGAACCAAGCTTTTAAAGACAGAAACCACAGGCTTGGGGTAGAGACCAAACCTTAATAAAAGCAGACCTTCTATGGGAATACTCAGTTGCAAGCAGAACTTTCCATCTAGGGGTATACATCTCAAATTTTCCATATAAGGAGATACTTACAGGCAACTTAGAGCCAAGTGATTCAAGCCATTTTGGGGAGGTGTTATATATCTCGACTGAATAAAGCACTCCACACATCCGAGAGTGGAGGAAAAGTTTAATGCCAGCAAGACTGGCAGGCTGTCTCTATCAGGGCAGAGAGCAGCAGCTACATTTAAGCTACGGGAGTTGTTATAGGGAAGAGGCCTACAAGAAGAGGACGTTGGGAACTGTATAGTCAGCAGGAACTAATTGGGAAGTTTATGGGAAGGGGGATGATGTTCATGGTCAGGGCCAGGTCAGGGTGTCCTTGAGATGCAGACAACTATGCAGAACTTAAGCCACCAGACCCAAGAATGTCGACCACCAGCCAACAGAAAGTAATCAGAGATGAGCATTCTCTGTAGCAAAGCTCTCCTAAGGCTAAACAGCATGATATCTGCAATTCAATGAATAGGCTCTCTCACCTCTAGATTTTTGGGAGCTGAGGTGGAAAGTACCTTCCACCCAGCAAGGCACCAAGATGGCTAGGAGGAGTTACTGAGATTCAGCCTCCTCCCTTCAAGTTCAGCTGCTCAGGAAGTAGAGATGGGAAGATCACAGTCTGAGATCAACACCAGCAAAGAAGCAATACCCTAATCTGAAGATTAACTAAAGCAAAAAGAGAGCTGAGACTGTGACTCAACTAGTAGAGTCCTTCCTTACATGCACATGAGTTCAAACACCAATAACACCAACAAACAAATAAGGCAAAACAAAACAAAAAACCTGAACATATTTCACATATACCATTTGGTGAATTTGAACATGTATGTTCATCCATGTAACCATCAGTCAAGATAGTCAACATATCCACCACTTTTGAACGTTTCCTCCATCCTTTTGTTTTTGTTTTGTTTATAGTCAGATTGCTTTTTGCTGTTGCTATGGGGACTTTCTCCTTTCCACCTTTGGCAGAGGCCTGAGAGAAGGCGATTCATGAAACCTGAGCATCTACCAGCTCCATTTGTGATCTCCATTTTCTGAAAAGCTCAAACGAAATTTATAGTTTTGTATATTATTCTTTCTGTTCCCTTCCCATAGCTTAGCATGCTCCTTCCTCTCTCCACAGCTTAGCATGCTCCCTTCTTAGGCAACACTAGGCCCATCTAGTAAAGGCAGTAAATAATCAGCCTCCAACCCCCCTTTTACCTTGGGATGTCACTTCTCTGGGGCAGCTACCACCATATAAGGAAACAAGAGCCCCTCAGAGTGACCTTCAGGTCTGAGCAGCTGCAGGAGCCCTGGGCAGCAGCCATAAATCCTCATCTACCATGATGACTCCTGGTCCACACATCCACACCAGGGTCTCCGCCTTCTAATCCCTTCTAGCCCCTCCTAACATCAGTAGGTTATATAGGTCACCTCAGACAATAGCCGGCACTTCTTTTCCCTTCTTTCTTGTGAGAAGGAGTCTTGCCCGTCCCTTTACCAGCAATAAACCTTTCTTTGTTCCTTGTAGCTGGATGTCTGCGTGGTTTTCTGGCAAAGTCTAAAATACTCTTAACAGTCACTTTTTGCTAAAATAATTGTCTTGTAATCTTTTACATTCTATGTCAGAAAGGAAGTTCTTCCTTTTAATTGAATTGTTGGAAACTGTGTGCAATGATGCACAGCTGTAATCCTAATACTCAAGGCAGGGAGTCAGGAGAAATTTGAGTATGGGCTGTATTTCAGACACTGTTTCAAATAAAAAGCAAAAAACCAAAAAGACACCAAGGATTAAGTTGGGCTGTTAAAATTGTCAGCATTTTTACATAGTCTGGACACAAATTTATTATTGGATACATTTCTTGAAAATAGTTCCTCCTTGTTTGTGGATTGAATCTTTATTTTATGAATAGGGCTTTCTACTGAATAGAAGTTTTTGAATTTTATTGAAACATGATTTATCAGTTTAAAGCTATACTTATTGCTTTCTAAAAAGTCTTTGCTGCTGAGCACCGGTGGTTCAAGCCTGTACTCCTAGCTACTTGGGAGGTTGAGATCTGAAGATCATGGTTCAAAGCCAGCTGGGGCAGGAAAGTCCATGAGACTCTTATCTCCAATTAATCACCAGAAAACTGGGAGTGGCTCTGTGGCTCAAGTGGTAGAGCACTAGCCTTGAGCTGAAGAGCTGAGGGACAGTGCCCAGGCCCAGAGTTCAAGCCCCATGACTGACAAAAAAAAAAGAAGTCTTTGCCTTTCTCCAAGATTGTAAAAATAACTTCCTCTGTTTTCTTCTAGATCTTTTTAGTTTTAGTTTTTTATCTATGTCTGTTACTCATTTGGTGTAGGTATGGTGTCAAATACAGATTGGGGTACATGTATTTTTTCATATAGAAATCTACTTGTTAAAGCATTTTTAAAAGTTTGCTAAACATTTTCTCTATTCCATTGAATTTCTTTGGTAGCTTTATCAGAAATCTATTGATCTTATAACATTGTAAATTTAATAAAATCTCAAATATAATGATGACAGTCTTTTATTTAAGAAAGTGTTAGGCTAATTCTAGAAAACTTAGAAGACTTACACTGCGTGACCTCAAAATTTATTGTAAAGCTATGGCAAGTGGAGTGGTGTCTGGTCTTCGTCTGTCCCACGAAAGACAGACGGGGTCGGAGGAAAGGTTAAGTACGGCTGCTCAACCGTTCCCCAGCCTCCCTCAGTCGGGGAGAGAATCAGAGCAGTGGGGAGTCAAGTCAAGCAGGAAAACTCATTTATTAACACAGAGCAAGCACTTTTTAAAGCAAAAAAGAGCGGGTGGCAGGGAGGGGAGGAAGAGGAACCAATCACTGTCAAGGTCACACCCTATCATGCACCTAAGCTTCCATTGGCTGGTTACACACTGAACATAAAGTAAATCGGGCTCTGCCCACTCAACTCCCTGTCAGTGCCATCTTTGCTGCCCATGTGCTCTACAGAGTGGAGGCTTAAAACCAATGTAGTCCAAACACAGAAGAAAAAGAATAAAAAAGCAAAAGTCTGCGATCTTCTCACAAATAATACTAGTGGATTTAATTTTTCTACACCTCTTTTACTTCTTCCAGTGTAGATTCTTGAGTGTCCTCATTCTCTAGCAAAGAAACTGATGTCACTAGGGAATCATGTAGCTGCTGTTATAAGGTAACTCCATACACAGAAAGCAGAGGCTGGCCATTCATGTTGCTGTTTTGTCTGATGCTTCAACAATTTATAAATCTGTTGATATTCAGTGTTTAATATTTAGCTTAGGATCAAGAGATACTTGTCATTACTTAAATTTCAGCATTGAAATGTAGAATAGGTTTGCACAGAATGAGTTGAAGTCATTTCTATCATGTTGAGGAGAATGACGTTGACTAAAGTTCTAATTGACTTTAATAAGATCTTAACCTGTCTACTTCTCCCTACTGATTACTAAACCCTAAACCCATGCTGAGCCCTCAAATGGCTTCTGCACCAAAATGCCTGTCCTGTTTTTCCTACCTGCTGTCTTTGAGTGACTGACACAGTTCAATTTTCTTCTATCTTACAAGGATTTGAACAGTGCTTAGAAGATAGCTGAACTTAGGTGACCTTACTCCAGCCTATTCCATAATATCTTCATGCTTCCTAGTTCCCACAGAACTCTCCTCATGAGCTTCAATGTTTTCAATAAAGGCTTGGGCTAAAAGCCCATAGCTTCTCTGATATTGGTTTTCCTCCTTACTAGTGTTGTGTACTGGATACTACCTGAGCTGTGGGCAAGAGATTTTGTACAGTTCTTGTCTTGTACACCAAAGGGAAAGAGAGCAAAATGCAGGATGGCTTGGCTTCAATTGGGACACTGATGTTCGCACATGTGTGTATTAACACATTCCCTATACTTATGCATAAATAGTTGAAATAGTTATACAAAGAGATTCACAGTTTATAGTTAAATCAAAATTAAATTCTAAAAACCTCTCTTAAAAATTAGCAAGCTGTATGTGTCTGATCATATAAAATAATATTCATCAAAATAAACTCCAAGAAATGGAAACAATAGCAAAGAAAAAACTTCTGGTTCTTCTTTTCTTTTGCTCTTGTTTGTTTCCCTGTCTTTGGGAAGGCAATAGGGTACAAAATGGAAGGACAAAGAATGAACAATGCAGCAGGGGTGCTCACTGGACACTATGTTGAAAATGAACTATACAACTTGTGGGTGGGGATGGGAATGAAAACCTGGGAGAGAGCAAGGGACAGGGTGACAATGTCTAAAAAGAAATGAACTCATTACCTGACATAGAACTGTAACCCTCTGCATATCACCTTCATAATAATAATAAAGAAAAAAAGAAATTAGTAGAAAGTAAGGAAACAACATGTAAACAGATTACATAGAAAACAAATGATAAAATAGTTGAATTAAGGTCTAGTACATTAACAACTACATTGAGTATAAATATAAAAGACAGGAAATATTTAGGAACTAAAGTGTTAGCAAAATCTTTTATCTTTAATATTGTCTGCTACGTTTTAATAGAACCTTTATTTTTGTTATTCATTTCTATTTACTTAGCTTTAAAAGAGAGCTTATATATCAGTAGTTAGCCAATGGCACCAGGAAGGGATTGTATCTTTCTATATGAATTCACAGCCTGCTGACATTCACCTTTCAGAGGACCCCTGGAATTAAACAAGAGCAAACTGATGAGCCTTACTCCATTTTGTTTGGGGTGTTTTAGTATGGCTTGCACCTGTAGACTTCTGCTCTGGAAATTCCTCTTGTGTCCAACTGTTTGGTTGACAGCAGCTTAGAGAAGGAGTACTGGAGCTGTTTTAGTCTCTGGCTTTGTCAAGAATGCCTTTGGTCAGTAGAAGGTGTTGGTGGGGTCAGGAGAAGGGGAGTGACATGAGAGGATGGCTGAGGAAAGAGATCCTAAGCAGGTCTGTGGCTGCCTGGTCTTTGGATCTCTGTGGTTCCTGTGCCTGTCATCCCACAGAGGCCTAGAAGATATATCTGAGTTTACAGCTGTGGGGCTCCTCAGAGCAGGACTAAGAGAATTTGGATTGCATGCGTTTTATTTCCAATAATAATTTTGTCCTTTAAGTATGTTGACATTGTGACTAAAAGTTTCAATGAATCCTCACATCGGGTTGTGAAAAACATTGCCTTTAAGATGGTTAAGACATCAGCCAGGTTGGGTTGGGAGGGATGGGAGAGGAGGAAAGGAGTGATATCAATCAAAATGTGAAGTATTTATAAACTGATTTGTTGAATGGTAACCACTTTGTTCAATTACTTAAAAATAATATAAATATATAAACATATGATGTGTGTAAATATATATATATATATATATATATATGTAAAAGACATTAGCTAGGGACAAAATAGTTGAGAAACTATTTCACAGAAGACTGTTATAAGAATATTTAAAGTTATTCCTAAAACTCAATAATGTAGAGACAAACAATTCAAAACAAGAAAAAAGACATGAACAGCTTACCAAAGAAAGTATCTGAGCTGGGCGCCAGTGGCTCATGCTGGTAATCCTAGCTATTCAGGAGGTTGAAATCTGAGGATCACAGTTTGAAGCCATCTAGGGTAGGAAAGTCCATGAGACTTATCTTCAACTAACCATCAGAAAAGTGGAAGTGGTGCTGTGGATCAAAGGGGTAGAATATTAGCCTTGATTGAAAAAGCTCAGGGACAGGACCTAGTCCCTGAATTCAAGGCCCATGATTTACCATATAGATAGATAGATAGAGAGAGAAATTATATATATAACCTATCTATAATATGTCTATATTATAGATAGATTTTTAATATATTATTATATATTAATATAATATAATAATATGAAATATTATATTATCTATAATATATAAAATCGATCTATATTATAGATAGATTATATGTATTATATAGATTATATATTATAGATAGATATAGATAGATATCTAGATCTTTAGATGTATAGATATAGATATATAGATATAGATATATCTGATTATGTAAGTGTAGGAAAGTGTTCAGTATCATAAAAGTCATCAGAGAATCACAAATCAAAATTCCAATGAAAACTGGGTGCCAGTGGCTCCCATCTGTAATCCTAGCTATTCAGGAGGCTGAGATCTGTGGGCTGAGATTCAAAGCCAGCCCAGGAAGGAAAGTCCATGAGACTCTTCTCTCCAATTAACCACCAGAAAACCGGAAGTGGTGCTGTGGCTCAAGTGGTAGAGTGCTAGCCTTGAACTAAAGAGCTGAGGAACAGTGCCCAGGCCCAGAGTTCAAGCCTACGACTGACCAAAAAAAAAAAAAATTCCAATGAAGTTTCTACCACACATTTACCACAAAATTAGCTAAAATTAGGAATCTTACAGGTGCAGACTTGCTGTTGATATATTCTTTTCATTTTCTTTTATTTGAAAATGTATTTATATTTCCTTTACCTTTTTTATTTTTTGGTTGGTTGTGAGGCTTAAACTCTGCCTGGGCACTGCCCCTAAGCCTCTTTGTGCTCAAGGTTAGCTCTCTACCACTTGAGCCACAGCTTCACTTCTGGTTTTTGAGTGGTTAATTGGAGATAAGAATCTCATGGGGACTTTTCTGCCCAGGCTGGTTTAGAACCACAATCCTCAGATCCCAGCCTCCTGAGTAGTTAGGATTACAGGCGTGAGCCAGCATTTTCCCTCTTTTTTTCTTTCACCTTTAAAGGAGATTTTCTTTCTGAATATAGAATTTTACATTGGAAGATTTTTCTTTCAGTGCCTTTAGGATCATGCCAACTGTTTGCTGGTATTTTATTGCTTCTGATGGTAAGCATTCATCATTCTTATCCTTGATGAGATGTATTCTTTTATTCAGTCTCTTTGTCTTTGCTTATGTAAAGCTTGTGGTGTACCTGCACTCTTCATGTTTCTTGTTCAGGTGTGTTGAGCATCTTAAACCTACAAACTGATGTTATTCTCTTAATTGGAAAAGATTTTGGCCATTATTCTTTTTGTTGTTGTTGTTGTTCTGGGTCATTCTATCTACCTTCCATATTGTATAAGAAGCTCCTCAAATTATATTTATTTTTCCCCAGCCATCTCTTTGTCTTTGTGTGTCTGGCTTGGATCATTTCCATTGATGTAGTTTAAAATTCACTGTTATCTCTGTTTGGTTTTGAATCTGCTGAATGTTTAATTTCAGAATTAATTTTCATTTTGGAGATGTCCAATACTCTAAAGAATTCTCATGGAATGAACCGTGCTCACCTGTACTGCAGCAGTTGAAATCTCCATTATTTCCTGATGTGTGAGCTGCTGTGTCCACCTTCTGCATGTTCAGTCCAAGAGTTGCCCAGAGATTGAGCAAGTTTCAAACACAAGATCTGGTGTGTTATCTCTCTCCTCACATTTGGCAGATGTGGTCACCCTACTTCTTCAGGCCAGAAAGATAGTGGCCTTTTTCTGAGATACTTTTCTCATTCTGCCTTATTGAGACGGTTATTGTCCCTAAGATCAAAGCCACAGAAAGGCAAACTCTGACAGTCAGTCTCTTTCCCCAGGCACTTACCTTTCTCGAAAATCAGCCTGCCCTTTGTTTACTTTTTGGAGAACCCAACTATTTTAAAAACTGTGTGCAGAGGCTTCATAGTTATCTGATAGAGTGTTGGCACCCGAAGTGTAACTCTGGGCTTTGTTGCAAGTATTTTAATATCACTGGATTTGTCTTCTGTAATAAACTGCCAATAGAATCTGAGAGTCAGAACTGGAGATCTCATTCTTGAGATCCTTGTTTAATTATCTGAAATGTTGGAAATGATAACAACCTGGACATGTATTGCTATTGTTTATTTACTACTCAACAAGTATGTGTTTTCTACTCAGTGTCAACTTATTAAATCCTCACTCATCCAGGAGTGATAGACGAGTATACACAAGTGTCCATTAGCCCAGTTTTATAGATGAAAAAAATGAGGCTTCCTATGGTATAGGACAGCCCTTTTTGACTCTAGGATCTTAAGGGTGTTTGCTTGTTTGAGACAGAGTCTTTCTATGTAGTTCAAGTTGGCCTGAAACTCAAAATCTTTCTGCTTCAGCCTTCTGAGCACTAGGATTATAGGTGTGAGCTATTACATTGGGCTAAAATCTAAAATTTTGAGCCCTAATCAAAGCCCCCAATAGATTATTTTGAGGCGCAGAAACTAATGAAAACCACAGCAACACTAATGTGCAGATAGAATTGCAGTAGAAATATGTCACGAAAATATTTATGTTTGCCAATAGCTTTTGAAAGAGCACTTGGGATTCCAAAATAGAAACTTTTTCCTGTTGCAATGACTGTGTAGATGTGATAAAGCATTTGTTGGCAATTGTTACTAAGTTGAGAGGTGACTCTTTATGAATAGTTTGTGCTTAAGGGCACCTGGAGGTGTACAAACAAAGAGCTATGTACATATGGCCATATAGGATGATGCTAAGTAAAACGCACTCCAAGATGTAAACAAGAGGGTTTTCTTTGTTGTTGTTGTTGTTTTGATGTACTATGCGACTTCTTTTGTATGTGTGTGTGCTTTCTTATGTTTTATCCATGTTGTCACTGTATTTTATTATGGTGCCCTGGGTATTTATATATACATTTATCTGAATTAAGGAAGGGAAAGGGAGCATCAAAATGGTGAGACAAAGGACAAAGGGTGAACCAATTCAACAGCGATACTCACAAGACAATATGTTGGACATGAACTGTACAACTTGAGGGGGGGATTGGGGGGAAGGAAAGTGGGAGAAAAATGAGGGAGGGGGTAACAATTTCAACAAGTAATGTATTCAATACCTTATATATCTAACTGTAATCCCTCTGTATATCACCTTGACAATAAAATTAAAAAAGAAGAAAAGTAAAAGTTCTCATTAATGAAAATACCTGAGGAGGAAGCACTTGAGATTGATTAGGAGTGTTTTTATGCTGTGGCCGAATGGCTTCACCCACTTGTGTGTGTCTCTCCAAGTCTACATGTTGAAATCTTAACGGCCCAAGAATATAGTAGGTATGGCTTTTGGGAAGTGGTTAGGTCAGCAGGGCAGAGCCTCATCAATGAGATTTGATTAATGTCCTTATAAAAGAGGCCTGGGCTGGGTTCTGGTGGTTCATACCTAGCATTCGTGGTTCTCAGGAGGAAAAGGGTTCACAGCCAGCCTGGGGAAGAAAAGTCCATGAGACTCTTTAATTAACCAGCTAAAGCCCAAAGTGATGATGTGGCTCAAGTGGTAGAGCAAAAAAGCTTTGAGCAAAAAAGCCAAGTGGAGTGCCCTGGCCCTCCAATAGGGTGCACGCGCGCACACGCATGCGCGCGCGCGCGCGCGCGCACACACACACACACACACACACACACGGACTGTGTGTTGTGTAGGCGTTACTCTCTACCATGTGAGATCATGAGAAGGTACAGCCTGTAAACCAAGGCACAGGCTCTTATTAGTCTAGCAGAGCCTTGTTTAATCTTGGACTCTCAGCCTCTAGAACTGGAGGAATAAATGTCTGTTGTTTATAAGCCACTTGGTCTATGGTATTTTATGTAGCACAAACAGACTAAGACTAATAAGGCTAGAGTCTGACATTGATTCAACAACATTTGCCATGTTCCAAGCATTGGGCTGAGCACTAAGGTATTTCTCACAGCAGTACTATGTGGGAATTTCATTATCTCCAGGTAACTGGAGATAGAACTATATTGAGTTTAGATACTTGCCCTAGCCTAGAGAAGTAGTAGATAAGTTGTGACTTAAATCCAATGACTACCAGTATCACCTCTCCTAATAGTATTTTCTGGAGTTTTGTTCCTATCTGTAAAAAAGAAATTCTTGCTTCTTTCTAGTCATATTTTATCAAAGTATTTATTTGGCCCACACTTTAGCCTTATTTATAATGTAATAATTTTTCATGTGTTCCAACTCTCTTGGATCAAATATCATCAAAGAGAAAAGCTGACATAGGGAAGCAGAAGAAAAAGTTTGAGAGAGGTCACAACTAAAGTCTGTATAATACGACAACTTTGTTCAACAATCCCATGTGGCTAAAACCTGTAGAAAATGGAAAGGTACAAACTAGGAACTGATAAAATGAAGTCTAATTGGCTTTATATAAGTTATGGGAATTTGTTAGCTCAAGCCATGGCACAGCTGCTACCAATATGAACTTGCCTATTGCCTAAAGAATTAAATTAGAAAGAGGTGTGGCTCAAATGTTAGAGTGATAGCTAGCAAGTACAAGGCCTTGCGTTCATACCCAAGTGCCACCAAAGATGAACAACAGCAAAGCACAAGAACTATTGGGTATATTTGCCAATAAACAAGAAAAGGCAAGTCACTTACTGCTCCAAAGGGTGTCCTTAATCTTTTACAGAGGCTTCTATATCCTGCCTTCCTTATTTCAACAGAATTCTGAGAAATGTACTCGAAGTCTGACTTTGAGAAATTTGGGGCTGTGAAGAAAGATGTACTTTCATTGTACCCATGTGTAGAGGGATTAGAATTTTATGTTGCTTGGATGTGTTTTTTTTTTCTTTTCAATACAAGTTTAACTTTCTTCTGTCACCCTTGACACAGTTTCTAATTTAATACCACACACAAATGGCTAAAGCCTGGGGCCAGAGATAAGAACAACAGGCATTTTTCTAGCCAGTTGGGCTCCCTGCCTTCCCTTATTTATTTATTTTTATTGTGAAAATACTGTACAGAGGGGTTACAATTACATGGGCAAGATAATGAGTACATTTCTTATCAAACATTGTAGCCTCCTCCTTTGTTTCCCCTTCCCATCCCTTTCCATCCTACCCCCCTGCCCCCCAATCCTCCTCCCCCCTCCCCCTCACCAAAGTTGTTTTTTTAATTTTAATTTTAATTTTTTGTGAACATACTGTACAGAGGGGTTACAATTACATGGGCAAGATAATGAGTACATTTCTTATCATCCTCCTTTGTTTACCCTTCACATCCCTTCCCAGCCTCCCCCCGCCCCCCCTCAATCCTCCCCCCACACACCAAAGTTGTAAAGTTCGTTTTCCACATGACAACTTGTACTTCTCATTGTTGCAACAGGTCCACCTGTATCCTTAAACGACTTATTTTTTTCCATCTCCTCCACAAGTTATACTGACACCAAATACAGTGAAAGCAGGGGTTATACTGTGGGGGAGGGACATACAAGGCAACAAAGAAATAATCTTATAAATGCATTAGAAACAAATGCATGAAAGAAAAAAACATTAAAATACATATCTAAGGGTTCATTTTCCTAACATCACATTATCTGATCTTTTCTGCTTGACTCATACAAATAAGTGGGCTAAAGACTTAAAGAGAAACTTCTCTGAAGAAGAAAGAAGGATGGCCAATAGGCACATGAAGAAATGCTCAACCTCCCTAGCCATAAAAGAAATGCAAATCAAAACAACATTGAGATACCATCTCACTCCAGTTAGAATGGCAAAAATCAAGAACTCTAACAACAACAGCTGCTGGAGGGGATGTGGACAGAAGGGAACCTTATCTCATTGTTGGTGGGAGTGTAAACTTGTTTAACCACTTTGGAAAGCAGTATGGAGGTTCCTCAAAAGACTTCACATAGAGCTCCCCTATGACCCAGCAATCCCTCACCAAAGTTGTAAAGTTTGTTTTTGACATAACGACTTGTAAGCCTCTTTGTTGCAATGGGTCCACCTATATCCCTATTTAAACTATTTGTTTTTTCACTTCCCCTCCACAAATTATACTGACACCAAATACAGTGAAAACAGGGGTTAAAAACCATGGGGGAGGGACATACAAAGCAACAAAGAAATAATCTTATAAATGTGTTAGAAACAATCACATGAAAGAAAAAACATTTGAATACATATCTTAGGGTTCATTTCCCTAACATCAACTTATCTGACCTTTTCTGCTTGACTTAGACATATACTAGTTATTGCAAATAAGGGAAACCATGGGACCTATGTTTCTTTGGGCCTGGCTTACTTCATTTCATATAATTTTTTTCCAAGCCTTTCCATTTCCTAACAAATGGGGCAATGCCATTCTTTCTGATGGAGGCATAGAATTCCATAGTGTATATATACCACATTTTCTTGATCCATTCATCTACTGAAGGGCATCTGGGTTGCTTCCATGGCTTAGCTATGGTAAATAATGCTGCAATAAACATAGTCGTGCTGGTAGCTTTAGTATGGTCTTGTTTGTGATCATTTGGGTAAATGCCCAAAAGTGGGATTGCTGGGTCAAAGGGGAGCTCTATCCTGCCTTCCCTTAAAGGGATCATTCTGGCTTTCGACTGCCAACATAAAGCGACCTTTATATATTCTGGTAGCTGTCATACTGCTGGGTCTCCTGCTTGAGCTTCTAGACCTTACAGGGTGGCCCCTTGTTGTGCTCCACACTCCAGGGCCTCTTCTAAGTACTACCAGCTCTTAAACTTTCAAAATGGTATTGTGTCATTAAAACCATGCTGTCAACCTGACTCGAGGTTTAGAACCCTTGAGAGGATCCATAGAGGGCTGTGCCCTATTGAGACTCTTGTCTTAGCCTTTAGTAGCTGCTGAGGACAGCAGCTACCAGCTAAATTGATAGAGAAATTTCAAGAGTTTTATTCAAAACAGAGGCTCTATAGGTAGGTAGAAGTTTTAAAACACATGTTAACAAATAAAAACATTTTAATTGCCGGGCGCTGGTGGCTCATGCCTGTAATCCTAGCTACTCAGGAGGCTGAGATCTGAGGATCGCGGTTCAAAGCCAGCCTGGGCAGGAGAGACCATGAGACTCCGATCTCCAATAAACCACCAGAAAACCGGAAGTGGCGCTGTAGCTCAAGGGGTAGAGCGATCGCCTTGAGCTGAAGAGCTGAGGGACAGAGCCCAGGCCCAGAGTTCAAGCCCCACGACCGACAAAAAAAAAAACATTTTAATTATGCTTCTATTAATATAAGTAATACTTATATCAACATAGGAGCATATACAGATCGATTTGTAAATGGCTGCTTTCTCTCAGCAGTGTCTTGAGTGTAACAGATTAACATGTGATGGACAGGAGCTATTGGTCACTTCTGTAATGATCAATTGTCAACACAGCGACAAGCTGGTACAATCCCTGTCAAAGTCTCTGGTGAACATGGATTGGCTCTGAGTAGATCATGAATTATCGGTAAAAGAGTAGCTATCTAGCAGTGTATCATTTCTTCTTTTTCTTCTGATCCTGTATTTAAAAACGTCTGCCTTTGTGCCACTAAAGATAATGATAAGTAACAAAATTACAATTAAAAACACCTGTCCATGAAAACAATTCATCTTGAATTTTAGTTTTCTTCTAGTGTCCTTTTCTGATTAAAAGTAGTTTTAGGAATACACACATCTTTACCATATATTTTATATCTGTATAAATTATTTTGAATATATATATTTTAGCTTTGTAAATATGTTCAAGGTTGTATTTAGATCTCAAATTTATTTGTAGTTTGCAAAGATAGTCTAATAAAAAACTATATCTGCTAGCAGCTAGGAGGGAAGTGGTAGTTCATGCCTGTAAATTTAGTTATTGAAGAGGCTGAGATCTGAGGACTGAGGATTAAGGTTTGAAGCCAGTCTGGGCAGTTTTCTGTCCATGAGACTCTTTTCTACACTTACCCACAAAAAGCCTGTAAGTAGAGCTGTGACTCAACTGATTGATAGTGCTAACCTTGAGCAAAAAGTCTCAGGGACAACACTTAGGTTCTGAGTTCAAGCCCAGAACCAGATTGAGGACATTCCTGTCTTGTTCCTCATTTTAGAAGAAATGGTTTTAACTTTTCACCATTTATTATGATGTTAGCTATAACTTTGTCATAGCTTTTATTATGTTGAGGTATGTTCCTTCTAATCCTAGGTTCTCCAGTGCTTTTATCGTGAAAGGATGTTAGATTTTATCAAAGACTTTTTCTATACTTATTGTATTACTGAATTCAGGTCTGAATCCATCTGGAGCTAGACTGTTCTTTATTGGAAGACTATTATTAATTCTTTCAGAAGGAGTTGTTATGGATTTGTTTAAGGAGTTTATATTTTCTTGAGACAGCTCTGGCAGGTCTTGTGCCTTTAGAAATTTACCCATTTCTTCTAGATTTTTCCAGCTATATTTTTAAAGCAATCTCTCATAATCATTTAGATTTCTTGGATATTTGTTGTGATTTCCTTTTTATCTGTAATTTTATTCATTTGGGTCACTTTTTGTTGTTGTCAAATTATTTACGGGTTTGTCAATCTTATTTATTTTCTAAAATAAACAATTTTTTCTTTCATTAATTCTATTTGTGGGTTTTGATTATCTTATGATTAATTTCTGCCCTGATAATTATTCTCCCTTGATTAAAATTTTTCCAGTACCTACCAGCTTATTTGCTCTTTAAGTTATTGATATATCACAATATTATAATGAATTATTGGTATATTACACTAATAGTTTTTTTATTTGTTTGTTTGTTTTGGTTGTGGGGCCTGAACTCTGGGCCTGGGTGCTTTCCCTCAGTTCTTCAGCTCAAAGCTAGTGTTCTACCACTTGAGCCACAGTGCCACTTCTGGCTTTTTCTGCTTATGTGGTGCTGAAGAATTGAACCCAGAGCCTCATGCATGCGAGGCAAGCACTCTACCACTGAGCCAATTTTCCAGCCGTACACTAATCATTTTTAAAAAATTTTTTTTGGTAGTTGAACAAAGGAATTACCATTCAACAGAGCAGTTTATGAATGCAGTGCTTCTTGATCAATGTCACCCCTTTTAGCATTCTTGCCTATCTCTCCTGTTCTACCCCTTCCTTCACTTTTCTTAATTTTTACAGTATATATTGTATGTTTGCCATTTAACAAAGCAATTTGTGTCTACAATGCATCTTGATCAGTGTCAATCCCTTCAACATTTCCCTTCTATATACACTTCTAAGCACTTCTTCCCTGATTTTTCTCAGTTCTGTGGATTATACAATGCATTTTTGCCTTCATTCTACTAATTCTTCCATTCATTCTCCTACCCCTCTCCTCTTGATCACCTTCCCTCCCCCAATTATCCATTTCCTAGTACTCATTTTATTGGGTTTTGACTTAGACTTTCTAAATAGTTATACTGTTTGCATTCTCCATAGATTCTACTATACTTTAGTTAATTCATTTATAACAGCTTGGGTGCTACCCAGTGTGCTTCTAGATTTATAGGCATATTCTACTTTCCAGTAGTGAGGGAAACCATGCAATCTGTGCTTCTCTGGGACTGGCTTATCTCATTTAACATAATCCACGCCAAGTCTTTTCATTACCTTATAAATGGTTCAATGTCTTTCTTTCTAATGGAGGAGTAGAATTCCATAGTGTCTATGTACCACATTTTCTTGGTCCATTCATCCATTTACACTAATAGTTTTTTACACTGAACTATTTTGCAAACTGCAAGTAAAACTTGATATCAGCTTATCTTCTTTTGCTCTTTAAGTACTTTATATATTATAATATTATATTAAACACTGGTACATTAATAGCTCATGTCTATGTGTGTGTGTGTATGTGTGTGTGTGTGTGTCCTCAATCTCCCCTCCCTTTCAATATAATTCCTGGCCAGAGCAGTAAGGTAAGAGAAAGACATAAAAGAGCACAAAAAAGAAGTCAAACTATTTGCAGATGAGTTATCTACTCCTATGTTCTAGACTTGATTAATAAATTTAGCAAAGTAGCAAAATACAAAATTAACCAACAAAACCCAGTAGCTTTTCTGTATCTATACCAACAGTGAATAGAGGGAGGAAAATCAGGAAAACAATTCCATTTGCAATAGCCTTTTTTTCTTTCTCTCTCTATATCTATATATATCCGTATATATGAATAAACTTAGCCAAGGAAGTGAAAGACTTCTATAGCAAAATGACAAAACTCTGAAAAAAGAAATCAAAGAAGACATCAGGAAGTAGAAAGTTCTCCCATGTTGATATATAGGTAGAATTAATATTGTGAAAATGGCCATACTGCCAAAGGTGATCTACAAATTCAATTCAATATCACTAAAATTTCAATGTCATTCTTCACCAAGATAGAGAATAAAATCCAATAATTGATATGGAACCAAAAGCCCAAGCAAATAGGGGCAAAAAAATTCTGGAGTGATCACAATTCCAGACTACAAACTTTACTACAGAGCTATAATAACAAAAGCAGTTTTCCACTGGCATAAGAATAGGTCTGATGACCCAGGGAATAGACTGGAAGACCCAGAAATAAACCCATATGTTACAGCCATTTGATGTTTTCCAGGGGAGCCAAAAATATATGTTGCAAAAAAAGATACAACAAATTGTGTTGGGAAAACTGGGATAACCATATGTAGAAGACTGGAAGTGAATCTCTGTCAAACCAAAATGGATCAAAGACCTCGACATCAGACCAGAAACTTTGAAACTATTACAGAAAAGAGAAAGAAAAACATTAGAACTTATTGGCATAAACAGGAACTTTCTCAATAGAATTCCAGGGACTCAGCAAATTTGAGAGAGACTTGACAAAGGAGATAGCATCAAACTAAAAAGTTTTTTACAGCAAATGTGAACATAGTTGCTAAGTGAAGAAGACAGCCTATAGATTGGGAGAAGATATTCACCGGCTGTACATCTCTTACAGGCCTAATATCTAGAATATACAAGGAACTCAAGAAACTAAACTCTCCCCAATCAATAACCCAATTAATTCTCAACATCCCTGGCCATAAAGGAAATGCAAATCAAAACATTGAGATGCAAGTATCATGAATGAGAACAATAATGTAAGTTTATAAAGATATGGGGAAAAGGGGAATTCTGTTACACTGTTGGTGAGACTCTAAACTAGTGCAACCACTCTGGAAGATTTTTAGATTCCTCAGAGAACTAAACATAAAACTGTCCTATGATGCAGCGATACCATTCTTGGATAGTTGCAAATCCACATTCATAGCTGCACTATTCACAATATCTAAATTATGGAAAGAGCCCTGATGCTCTACAATGGATGTGTGGATCAAGAAAATGGGATACATATATGCAGTAGAATGTTACCAACCTAACAGAAAGAATAATACTATGCCATCTGCAGGGAAAAGGATGGTTATACAAGTAAAGTAAGTCAGGCTCAGAGAGACAAACAGTGTGTATTTCCTCTCATGTTGAAGCTAGATGTAAAATACAAATATTCATGAATAACATACAGGATTTTATGCATATACACACAAACAGAATAAATGCTGGTGTACTTAGGGGAATAGTCCAGTGGTATAACTTCTCTGAACAACTAAAAAACTTTAACAAAATTAATACCAGGATGTGGAAACATGTTTGGGTTGGGAGGGGAGGGAAAAGGGAGGACAGAAGGGTGAGCCAAATGTAGTCGTTCTATTCAATGTATATTATATAACAATTGAACTATGTCACTTGAGGGTAGTGATGGTAGAGAGGAAAATGGGGGAAAACAACAAAGGAGAAACTTTGATGAAGTTGCACTATACTAATAACTTGACTTATGGAATTGAGACCTCTTAATACAACTATACCATCATCTCAAAAAATAAAAATCCGGGTTAATTAATGGGCCTTTGGCTAAATAGACACTTTTCAAGGAAAGTATAAATGGCCAAGAAACACATGAAGAAATGTTTGACATTCCTAACTATACAGGGAACTCAAATAAAAATAACATTGAGATTTCATCCTATTCCATTCAGAATGTCTCTCAAGAATATGAACAACAAATGCTAGAATGATGCAGGGAAGAGTTAGAACAGTACACTTAGTACACTGTTAGTAGTAATGAAAATTAGTGAAACCAGTATGTAAGGCAGTATGGACCTTTCTCCAAAAAATTTAAAGCAGTACTACTCTGTATTTGCAAGCCAGAAAACTATAAAGGGGCCTGCACATCATGTCCATTACAATACTATTCACAGTTGCCAAGACTGGCATTTGGAAAAATCCTAGATGCTTTAAAACAGAAAAATAGGTCTAGAAAACATCATATATCTAATTATTAATACTATTATATAAATATTATCAACATATTACAACATAAAATTATTAACATTATTATAAAATGCATTTATGTGAAATTATACATGTCACAGATTATAATACAATCCATGATGCATATATATGATATTACATATATTTTACATGTATATGTCATAGATGATATTAAGCCATTTGCAGGGAAAGGGTATACCTGGAAAGGATCATATTGAGTGAAGTAAGCCAGGCTCAGAAAGACAAAGTGCATATGTTTTCTCTCATATGTGGGTCTTAGACCTAAAACACAAACATACATATACATACTCATGACATTTTGGTCCAGGTTAGCCCAGAACTTCAAATCTTCTGCTCTTAGATTCCTGTGTAGCTGGGATAATAGGCCAATGTTACTGTTCCCAGCTATTGATTGAAATGAAGATCTTCTGAACTTTTTGCTGAGGCTGGCCTAGGACCCCTGATCTTGGCACCTGAGTAACTAGGATTACAGGTGTCAGCCACTAGCTTTCTTTTTCTTTTTTTTCTTCTTTTTCTTTTTCTCAATATGTGTATAAAGAAGTTTCATCTTAACAAGTCCATACACACACACACACACACACACACACACACACACACACACACACACACACACACGCTCAGAGGGAGCTTGCCTTTTGATCTTATCATAAGAAATGTGCAGTTTTTCATACACTCTGAAATCATTTGCATTGGATTCCTGTAGGCTGTTGGTTCAAATCATTTGCTCAAACAGTCACAAATAGGAGAATGGATAAATAAATTATGGCACATTGCTCTAAAAAGACAGATTGCAGACCTCCTACCTTTTACTGCTTCCTTCTGAAAAGCTGGGGCAGTAAAAAGGTCCTGTCTTTAAGCAAGAGCAGATACATCACTTACCCACAAGCCCCCTTTGCCTTCCTTAGAAGATCAGACCAGGCAGGAGAGGGGTGAGTCAGCCAGACTCAGTAGGTATTTATGGCATAAAAAACACAGCTCAAAACTAAAATAACTTGATAAAAGCACTGAAGTCCTTGCATTCTAAGCCGTATTGATCTTTCTTACACAAATATATGCAGTTTGATATCATTTTCACTTGGATTATCTATGAGCTGGGAAATGGCAGACTAAAATATCTTCACTAAAATCACTCCTCTGATGTGAATGTAATCTAGAGTTGAAGATGCCTCCTGTTTAGCACTCAAGCTTTCCTGATGTTTTCTATTAGTTTACTTTCTTTTGGTTTTGGCGGTTCTTGGATTTGAATTGGGGGCTTTGTGTTTGCTCAGCTGGTACTCTACTATTGGAGCCACACCTCCAGCCTGGCTTTTTGCTGGTTATTTTGGAGATGGAGTTTAGAAACTTTTCTATGCAAGCTGGTCTTGAGTGATGATCTTCCATATCTCAGCCTCTTGGTTTTCCTAAAGGACAAAGTATTGCCTCTTGGGAGGACACTGTCCCTTGCAGTAGGTTCCAAGTGACAGCATCACTCGACACCCGATGTTCTCATTGCCTTCCTCCATACTTTCCATTGTCCCCAAAATCAACCCCCAGCTCCCACCAGAATCTCTTGCTTCTTATGTCTTATATCTATATGATTTTATTTTTGAATCATTATACATTTGTCACATGAAGGGGTTTCATTGTGCTATTTCGATCCTCTTCACCTCTCAGTCCACCTTTCTCTGCTCTGCTGATCCCCCTTTATCTCATGTTCTCTTACCATTATTGCCACTATCTTCACATTAGGTGTATACTCCACAAATTATCTTTTGTCTCTGTGTGTGTATTGATACTAGGTCTTGAACTCAGGACTTGGACACTATCCCTGAATTTTCTGGCTGAAGGCTAGCATTCTACAATTCTGGCTTTTTGGTGGTTAATTGGAGATAAGAGTCTCATGGACTTTCCTACCTTGACTGGCTTCAATCTGAGATCCTTATGTAGTTAGGATTACAGGTGTGAGCTACCAGTGTCCAACCACAAATTATCTTTACCTGCTAAAAACAATAAACTTTCTTTTATTCCTACTCAGGATGTCACTTTCAATATCTTTGGTGGGGTGAGGGGCACTATTGGCAGCAACTGCTCTGTTTTGCAGACTTGTCTGTGAAGGATATAGAGATTCTACCTGGGTCTCGACTGGGTGTTAGCCTGTTGCTTGGACTGTTGTTTGGTCTTGACTTTCTCATAATCTAAAAACATGATCATTGCTATCTCTGTCTCTGTCTCTCTGTCTCTGTTTCTCTTTCTCTGTGTCACTCTATATGCCTTCTTTCTTATTGAATAAAATACATATTGCATATTGGAAGTCTATCCTTTCACATTTGGACAGACACAAAGGTTGGTCATACTTTCTGCTTCAAACACTCATAGATTGTCCTAGCTTTTATGTATACTTGTTTAGAAACCAAATAGATTAAAATTTTATTTCCTCTTGTGAAATGTGTGCTTCTGAAGCATGAGGGGATAGAGCCAAAAAAAAGGAAAAAAAATGCAGTACTGGTCCTGGGACTTGAATTCAGGGCTTTGAAACTGTCCCTCAGCTCTATCACTTTGAGCCACAACACCATTTTTGACTTTTTGGTAGTTAACTTGAGCATCTATAGGTTTTCCTAGTCGGGCTGGCTTTGAACCACAATCCTCAGATCTCAGCTTTCTGAGTTGCTAGGATTACAGTTACAAGCAACAGGCATCTAGCTAATTTTAATTTTTTTGTGCCAATCCTGGGGCTTGAGCTCAGGCCTGGGACCTGTCCCTGAGATGTTTTTGCTCAAGGTTAGTGCTCTACCAATTCAGCTACAGCTTCACTTCCAACAAGAATGTATTTTAAAATCAATCCAATACTGAATGATTTTTATATATGAGATTTATGTATCATTGAAAACTCAAAGCCCATTATTTGACATTTATAATTTATACTCTACTTCCAAGATTTGAAATGGTTTACCATCCATTCATTAGGTGGCAGGGGAGTGGAAGGGGGAACAAGAACTCTGTGTGACTGTGGGAGACAGGCAAATTAGCTGTGGTAGAGGAGTTACTTGTTGCTGTGGCTTAGGCCCACACGTGAAAGGCTCTGTCTCTAGCACAGTATTATTAAGAAGTGGAAGAATCTTGAGGAGGTGGAGCCTAGGGGGAGATATTAGGTTATCCAGGTTGTGCTGTCAAAGAGGATTGTAGATCTCAGTGTCTGTCTGTCTCTCTGTCCTCACTCTCTTTTTATTTCTGCTTCTGGGCTGCCTTGAGGTAAGCAGTTTTCCTTACCATGTGTTCCTGCCACAGTGTGCTACCTTACCACAGGTTCAAAGCCAAAGGGCCAATTGACCTTCAGACACCTCAGAAACTGTGAAACAAAATAAAACTTTCTTCTTTAATTTGGTTAATTTGGCAGTAATGGAAAGCTCACTAACACACATGCCTGGTGTTTTGCCTTCCAGAGTTCAGTTGCAGTGGCCTCCAACTTGGAAAAGCCTCTTAGGACAGGCTTGTCAATATCCACAGATAAACAAGTGTTTACCATAGCCCCAAATTCTCCTGTGTACTTTATATCATATGCTTCTTTTTAGTACTTCACTTTATCTCCCTAGTTACTTAGCAATGGTAAGTGATTGGATCACCCTCTCCACCCTTTGAGGAAGGAAAGGAAAGCAACAGCAATAACGTTTGTTAGGATGTTATGCTATTCCAATCCTTGCCAATCCTCATGGATCCTAAAATCAGGGCTCAATAATTCTACCTGTACTTACTGCAGAAGATCATCTTTGTGAATGCATTTCTGAGCTCTGGGCTCCGAAAGGCATATATAAAGGGGTCAATGACCGCATTACACATGATCAGCATGCCGTTCACCTGGAAGAGAGACATGTAGCAAGCACAGTAAGGGTTACTTGGGCAGAAGGTCATCAAAAGGACATGGAGGACAAAGGGAGCCCAGCAGAAGATGAAGACCCCAAGAAGAATGGTGAGTGTGATGGCCCCTTTCATGTTGGCCCTGGAAAGGGTGGAGATCTTCCTTGCATGGGAACGGGCCAGTAAGAACATATGAATGTAGAGGCACAGGATAAAGACCAGCATCAGAGGAAACAGTGATGTGAAGGTGAGCACTGTGGGGATGTGATGGGAGAAGATCACCATGGTGATGCCACTCCCTATACAGAATGTCCAGATGACCGACAGGATAATGACAGTGCGGTGCATGGTCACGATGCTGTGGTACTGCAGGGCATGGAAGATGGTGATGTAGCGGTCAGCAGCAATCACAGACAGGCTGAAGATGGAGCCAAGAAGAGAGAGAATGAACATGGAGTCTATGATGTCATCGGCTATGGTTTCAAAACTGCCACGAGGCTTGAGATAGCCCATGTTTCTAAATATGATCAGGATATTTTCCAAGATCTTGTACAGGCTACCCAACATGTCAGAAATGGCCAGGCTACAGATGAAAAAGTACACAGGAGCCTGGAGATTCTTGTTCCTCATCACGGCCAGAAGGATGATGAGATTCTCCACAACTCCAATGATGGAGATGGTGAAAAATAGCTCTTCTGGCAAAAGCACACGAGGGCAGTCAGAGTTGTTCCTTGCTGTGTCATTGATGTTTTCATACGGATTGATAACGTGCCTCATTTTTCTTGCTTGGTGTAGAGACAGGGATGGTATCTGGAGTTGACCTCACAGAAAGCTCCAGTGGTTCTTCAAGGATGTTTACTTCTTTGTAGTACTTGCTGGAGATCTGAGGTTAAAATCACTCATCTGCCTAAAAGAGAATATAAAAATATACTCATTGAAAAATAGGCTACAAGCTAGGCACTGATGGCTCACACTTGGGATCCTTGCTACTCAGGAGGCTGAAATCTGAGGATTGTGGTTTGAAGCCAGCCTGGGCAGAAAGGTTTGTGAGACTCTTTTCTTCAATTAACACCTACTCCCACCAAATAGCATGAAGTGGAGGGGTGGTTCAAATGACAAAGTGCCATTCTTGAGTGAAAAAATTAAGGGACGGTGCTTAGGCCCTGGGTTCAAGCCCCAGTACTGTTGTGTGCCTGTACCATGAAAACATACCATAAAAACTCACATTATTGAACTTATTAACATATCCACATATTAAAAATCTAAAATTATATATGCACCACCAAGTAGGCATGGATTTTCTTCTAATTAGATAGTAGGATGCAAAGGAAGATAAAAA
The DNA here is from genome assembly GCF_000151885.1 of Dipodomys ordii. Classification (NCBI taxonomy): domain Eukaryota; kingdom Metazoa; phylum Chordata; class Mammalia; order Rodentia; family Heteromyidae; genus Dipodomys; species Dipodomys ordii. The sequence continues at coordinate 5,825,620 of NW_012267316.1, read as the reverse complement.
TGCCAGCTGTGGAAATGGTAATTCTACCTCCATAGGCTACCAAGAACTGCTGTCTGGTTTTACTGTATTCCAGAGAAGTGACACATTTTTCTGGGAAAGGTGCTGGATATATTCCAAGAACAGTGTTGGTGTTCGTTGTAGGTATTAAAGTTAAATCTGATCCCAGACAACTGATCCTACCATGGTGCTCAGCCTCTGGGGGAGTTTATGTTTTTAGTGATGACATATCTTGTGGCTCACCACTTGTCTACTCATTTTTCTTTCTCTTAAAAACATTTGAATACTCTTGGAAATGTTCCAAAATTCTTGGACAAGAAAAGAGATATGGATATGTGGGAGTCAGAGAGACAGAATGAGGAGAGAGAGAGAGAGGATGAGGAGAGAGAGAGGGAGACACACACAGAGACACAGAGAGAGATACACACACAGAGAGAAAGAATATATTAAGATTAAACTATGGCCCAGCATTGGTGGCTGTTAGCTAGCTACTTAAGAAGCTGAGATGTGAGGACTGCAGTTCAAAGCAGATCAATCTGAGAGTCTCATCTCCAATTAACCAGCAGAATATCAGAAGTGGTGCTGTGGCTCAAGTTGTAAAGCACCAGCCTTGGGTGAAAAAGCTCAGGGACAATGCCCTGGTCCTGTGTTCAAGCCCCCATATGGGCACAAGAACAAAACAAAAGATTAAACAATGACTTGATTTTACTTAGGGACAGGTAATCTTCTGCGTATTACTATAGCATATTTATTCTAGAAATTCAAAAGCATTTTATAAAAGTTAATTTTTGTTGTGATCTAAGATAAGTAATCACTGAAATAAAGTATATCACGAAAAAATAGATGCTCCAACACTTTGTTAACTTCATAAATATGTAAATGGAGACAGTTCTTAATTTATAAAGCTTTTACCCCATGCTTTGGATTACCTATGATACTGCATACTCTTCCTGCCCACAGCCTGGCACACAGTCGTGCTTAATAAAAGTGATTGATTTCACTCATCTGTGAAGTCTGAAAAAGTTAATTTCATAGAAGTTAACAATAGAACACTGGGCTGGGGAGGTTTGGTCAATGGCTGGGCACTGTAATGGGTAATAGTTAGACAGGAGGGATAAGTTCTGATAAATTATTACATCATAGCGTGATTAAAGTAAAAAATGTATATTTCAAAATAGTTGGAAGGAAAAGATTCTGAATGTTCTTACAAACTTTTCTTTGAGGCAGTACGTGTGCAATCACTGGACCCCGTCACTACACGGAGCGCACATGCCTGCCACCATCTCCCTACTCCTCATAAACACACACAGCTGCCATGGGTGAGTAAAGAAGTCTTTTTATGATGTGGCAATTAAAAAAAACCTAAAAACTAAATTTGCAACTTACACAATTAACAAAAGAAATAGGCAGAGAGATTCTCAAATACCACCACCACCACCACCAAAACACAATTCATCTTCACTGCTTTCAAAATAAAATTTCATTTTTAAAACATGTAGAGGCAGAGGCAGGAGGACTGTGAGGCCAGCCTGTGTTAAATAGTGAGATCCTGGCTCAAGAAATCAAGGGAGTGGAGTGTAACTCAGAGGTAGAGTGCTTGCCTACCATGTACAATGGTCCTAGATTTCAACCACATGGCCATGGAGGCTCTCTAAAATCTGTCTGAGCTGGGTGCCAGTGGCTCACACCTGTAATCCTAGCTACTTAGAAGACTGAGATCTAAGGATTGTGGTTCAAAGCCAGCCCAAACAGGAAAGGCCGTGAGACTCTTATCTCCAATAAACTACCCAGAAATAAAGCCAGCCCATGTAATAGAGTGTTAGCCTTGAGCAAAAGAAGCTCAGGGACAGGGCCCAGGCCCTGAGTTCAAACCCCACGAGAGGAAAAAATAAAATAAAATCTGTCTGAAAGCTGTTTTCTTTCTGGCCTTTCAGTGTTTTCCATTGTGAATGAGTTTCTTGGCTCAAGGATGCGTCACTTATTTTTGCCTTTCATGTTTGTTGTAATACTGTCCTCCTCTGGAATTCTTTCACTTCTCCTCTCCCTATTTAAATCCATCATACCTTTCTTTAAGCTCAAAGTCATCATCAGATTTTCTGAATGTCTCTGCTCGCCATCTCGTCTCACATGTTCTAGAGAGCATGTTCTCCAGGGCCTGCAGTGTATTTGTGTTCTTGCCTGAGTCTTGCCATGTCCTCGTGGGAAAGGTCAACACAGATAGTTGTGTCATGTCTCCGGAGCAGACCCAGATGCCCTGGAAGGCTGAATCCCTTATTGAGGTGCCCCATAATTATTTGCAGATGCGTGAAAAATGTGACCTCTATAATCTGAATAATTGGCAGTTTGTGTTTCTAAAAAGGTATGTTTAGAAAAGTAGGTAAAAAGTGAGGTGCCGAGTGTTTTTTTACCCCACATGTTAGAGACTTAAAGCTTTAGTGGAGGTCATTTGAGTTAAAATTTTATAGATTAGATAATGCTTCTATCTACAAGAGATCAGAATGTTCCTTTCTTTTCCTTTTCCTTTCCTTTTAAGGTAGTGGGAGCCTTCAATCTTGTAGAAAATGTGAAGCATAGGTTCTGTGGACCCCAGAAAACAGCTTTCTTATAGGAGCCTGTGTGGGCCAAATGTCTCCTGGGTAACAGAAATGAAGAGACCTTTGTATAAAAGCCAGGAAAGTTTTTCTCAAAGTGAGAGGGACATCTTTTTTGTCTGTAAAAAGATGTCAGAATAGACTTCTTAGTTTTGAACATCAAAAACAAAGAATTTGCTCAACCCCTGGGAATGCTTACTTTTAGGAAGGAATGAGATGGTAAATACTCTATGAGAAATGAGAAGGTAGAGTCAAAACAAGTCCTGGCCAGAGCCAGTGTCCTGAGGAGGGCTGTTATGGGATCAAAAGTGTGCCAGAGCAGATCTATGAGACAGTCTCCCCAGGGCTTTCTTTGCCTTGGCCACATGGACTCCAAATTCTGTTGCAAGAAATTCTCAATAGCGACACCATGTGGCACTGAGTGGTAAAGACAGTAGACTGTCCTTGCTTAGTTTACAACTGTTCTTTAATTAATTACTTCAAGTATTAAGAAATATGGTTCTTTTCATCACTGCTTTGTGAGAAACTCACATTGGTTACATTAGATCTATGTTACATAGAAAAATGTGTGAGATATTCAGGATACAAAGCAGAGTCTCAGACTTTTCTCCCCAGGTTGGCTTTGAGCCACAATCCTCAGATCTCTGCCTCTTAAGTAGCTAGGATGGTATGAGCCATCAACACTGAGCTCAAAAATATTTTAAAAAATGGTATATAGACTAAACATGGACAAGTTTTTTTGTTGTCATCATTTCTTAAGTAATGCAATTCCTAAACTATTTACACAGCGTTTGCATTGTGTTTGATATTGCACGTTAGAGATGATTTAGTGTGAAATGGATGTGTATGGATTATATCACATCCTTGTATCTAAGGAGCTGTGGATTTCGGTATGCATAGTGATGCCAAGGAATGTCCTGTAGCATGCCTGAGATGCAGCTTAGCATCTCCACCGAGGCTGAAGGTGTGAAGCTGAAACCAGCAAGGCCCCGTGGGCAATGCTAATTCTAGCTGTGCAGAGGATGTTTCCACTCATGTCCTGTTAGATACTGTGGGCATGGCAGGCAGGGAGGCAGCTGAATGTCTTTTTGCATCATCTCTGTTTCTTATTACAACAGTGTCACCTCAAACCATGCTGGGCTCAGCAGTGGAGGTGTCTGGATGTCCCATATACCCTTGTGTGTCTGTGGGTCAGCCTGCCACTCCTTGGATGCCTTCTTAGATGACAGCACTGTCTCCAGAGAGTTCTTTCTTTTTTAGCCTCTCTAATCCTCTACCCTGAAGATATTAGTTCATGGAAACCTATTATTTATGATTTATATGTAGTGCTCTAGATTCGCTCAGAAGGCAACCCAGGCAGGTGCAGTTGACTTGATTGAGAACCGGAAGCAAGAAACCCCAGAGTGAGGGCATGTCACTGCTAGCAGGGACAAGGCCAGCCACAGTAGCAAGGGCTCAAGGCCTAGAGAGCATGGACATGATGGAAGCCAGGGGGCAAGGGAAAGTGACACCCAAACTTTCCCCAAACTTCATTTCTATTGGATGAAGCAATGCCATCAAACTTTTTACCATTCTCATAAAAAACAAAACACTAGACTCTTGGCTTCCAAGTCTATTTCTATCCTTAAAATAGGACTCCGTTTCCTCTCTTTTGAAAAAGCATGAGTGTGTAAGTGGCTTAGTGAAGTGAGCAACTATCACGAAATAAAAAGACAACATCAACATCTGTTTTCTTCATCTATGGACATCATTTTAAACTAACTGAATCTCTTTGTAGGAATGCCTTAAAGCCTTCTTGGCTTTACTTGGCTCTGGTTCTCACTACCTTTGGGAAATAGTGCCCTGTCTACCTGGACTCTAGGGTGCCTCAGAGCACCTGGGCATCTTTTTTATTGTGAAAATACTGTACAGAGGGGTTACAATTACATGGGCAGCACCTGAGCATCTTTTGGCTCTAGACTCCTCTCCAGAGTATTGAGACCCAGCCCTGTGTGTGTACTATGCTCAGTGGAATCTCCAGGTACCCTTAAGTCAGGTGTATGGACTGTTATTGTCTGTAGGAGAGAGGAAGGGAAGAGGACAACTTTATTATCTAGGGGCTTTCATGCAGGTAATCAGATACAGAATTGACATTGTTTTTGTTTTGTTTTGTTTTTTAGAATTGACACTGTTTTTAAATACCTCTAGAACTCAAGGTTACAAGTCATTGGAAATCTGGCATACATAGGAAACTGTCATGTCCCCCAGTTGCAGTTGAGAAGGTAAAGCAGCACATGTAAGACTGGCACAAGCCATTGCTACCTGGAGTCTAGGCCATAAGAGGTGTAGATGACATGGCTACAAGCTCTTAACAGAAAAGTATTGTCTTAATACTCCAATACTCCAATTAGGTATGGATTATATTATTTCCAGTTTCTTCTCTTCCACCCATTCAAAAATTAGAAGAGCAAGATAGTTATTCTGTTTGTTTGGGTTTTTTCCTTTCAGGGCTTCAGGATCTCCATTGGCTTTTTCTCTCAAGGCTGGAGATCTACCACTTTAGTCATACCCACACTTTCAGCCGTTTAACTGACTAATTGGAGAAAAGACTCTCACAGATTTCTCTGCCCAGGCTGGCTTCCAACCAAGATTCTTGGAACTCAGCCTCCTGAGTAGCTAGAATTACAGGCATGACTCTGAGAAGTTAGGTAGCTCGCTCAAGTCCACAGGTTGCTCAATCTTTCTTTCCCCAGGCCCAAGCTCTCCTGCTGTTCCTGAAAGCTGGTCAGTAAAGAAGCTGATGGGTTTCAGCCCACAGGTCAGCTCTGAAGCATGTGTTGGTTACTGGGAAGAGCCTTGGACACCAAGAGCAGCCAGGAGATCTGGGAAGCTGGGAGTCTGAGGCTGTTTTGGTGTTGAGTGAAATAAAGTAACGCCATAATAAGACTTGTAGATGTTTTGTTTGATGGTTGGTGGTTTTTTCAATTGAGATAGGGTCTCACTCACTATGTTGTCCAGAATGAAGTCTAAATCACAATCTTCTGGTCTCAGTCTTCCAAATGCTAAAATTTTATGTGTGCACCACCACCCCTAGGCTAGATATTATCCATCAATATCTTGTTGAAAGAAATAAAAGCCCAACGAAATATGACCTTCTAGTCATATTACTAGCAGTTGTAGAAGCCAACTGCTGGTTGGATTACTAGCAAGGTCATGGTGACTAGCTCATGTCCTTGTTCTTACAGGAAAAAGGACTGTCTGTGTACTGGGCACAGATCATTATCCGAGAAGCACTATTTAAAAATTCTTTATGAGCATCCAGTGAAGAAGCCTCATTCTTGTCACAGGTAGAGTCATACATGCAGGTTTATGGATTGTATACTTTTCAGAGCATTTCTACGTACAGCATAGCTTTTTATTTGATGTTCACAGTGGGACTAGAAACCAGGTTGGAATGACAAGGAGCAAATGAGAATGCCAAGAAGAGTATGCTTTCTGCTTATACAAACTAGGTGAGGGCCCCGGGTCCTTCCAGGGTCAAAGGTGATTCTTCTAGATGGAAATCAATGTGACATCCCTCCTTTTCTGCTATCTGGTGACCTTATCATCAGCCAACTGGAATATTCCAGTGAGTTCCAGGCCCCCTTGCGACCTCCATGGTCAGTCCTGGGTTGTTGTAGTACCTTTTTCATCTATTCTGTTTTTTCCCACCATACCAGGGGCCATGTCTTCTGTGGGTTGCTAAAACTTTGCTTAGTTAGTAAAAGCTTTGAGTTGACATGAACTCAGTCTTCTCAGTTTTGATGCCCTAACTTCTTACAGAGAACAACGTAGAGTCACCTGAAGATGGCATAATAAGCTTTCCTCATCCTACCATGCCTACCCTCAGGGCCTTCTAGCTCCCATCTGTGCCAGAGTCTTGCCTGTGTCTGGCTTTGCTCAGGGCAGTCAACCCTTCAGTACCATTCATGCCCAGTGTAGACTTAATTGTCTTCCTATCCCAAAAGAACCCAAGCTCATTGTGATCTTATAGCTCTGCTCCTGTGTGTGTGTGTGTGTGTGTAAGAGAGAGAGAGAGAGAGAGTCTGTTCATACATGTACATGTGACAGTACTGGGGCTTAAACTCAGGACCTCTCACCTTTTCTCTCAAGGCAGGAATGCTACCACTTGAGCCATAACTCTACTTACAGCATTTTGCTGGTTAATTAGAGATAAAAGTTTAATGAATTTTCTGCCTGGGCTAGCATTTGTAACCTAACCAGTTAGGTTACAGGCAACTCCACTGGCACTTGGCTCTGCTCCTATTTCTATAACCACATTGCTAATAAGGCGATGCCATGGGTGGATGCTGAGTTCCTTGGGATAAGCCCTGTCTTGGTCATCCAGATAGTGCTGCTTACACTCAGTAGAAAGATCTCATTATAACTTAATTAGACTAAGAATTTATATTGGAAATAAAAGGAATTTAGCTGGAAAACGTGCCTAATGTACAAGATGCTATGTTGAGAAATGAACTTTACAATTTAGGCAGGGGTGGGGAGGGGTGGGGAGGAGGGGAATGTACTTGAGGAGGTGGGGAGGGAAGGGATGGTAGGGGAAAACAAAGGAGGAGGCAACAATGCTTGATAAGAAATGTACTCATTACCTTGCTCATGTAGCTGTAACCCCTCTGTACAGAATTTTTCACAATAAAACACATAAAAGAAAAGAAAAAAATGAATGAGATGACTAGGTGACTTTTTTTGGAAATACAAGCTGCCTAATGTTGCTGCTGAAACAAACCCCCTCCTCTGTCGGGAGGCATACAGCAGGCCTTGAAGGGTTAAGGTTGTTTCCAAGCTGTCCACCCTCTGCCTTAGTTCCGGTCTGCCTTCACTGCCAGCGCAAGGCTTTCCAAAAGGCAGAGTTAGGGCCACTCCTGTGCCCCGTCTCAGACCTCACTCTCAGGCAAGAGCTAGTATAAATTGCTGTCTTGGGAGGTATGTCTTTGTCTGTGTGGCTCCTGAGGGCCTCAATCTGACTTCTGCTTGCACAAGGCCAATATATAAGGATTCAGTTAGTCCATGGATCTATAGAGGAACGAGTGGCAATACCTCACTCCTGCTGGGAGGGAGGAGGAGGACTTCCCTCTTCCCAGTCTAGTTCAAGGCCTTGTTCTTACACCTCTGCCTATGCACTTCCCATTTCTATCCCTTTTGGATTTTCCATGTGTTTGTGTGTATGTATGTATGTATATGTCTAGGTGTGCATGTATGCCCATGTATATGTACACACATGCATGAATGAAAATGTGTGTTTGAGTTCTAGGAGAAGAACGAGGACATTATCTTAAAGCAGCATAGAAAAACCAAAATGTGAACAATAGCTGTTTAGAAAAAGCTCAGAGGCCAGACAGCAAAGGCATATACCTCTCAAAGCTGTGGAGAATGTGCACTTTCTAACTGCAGAGCATTTTGAAAGAGCATATGATAATGAATGTGCTTTTCATTCTAATTGTGTGTGTGTGTGTGTGTGCATGTGCGTGTGCCTGTACTGAGGCTTGAACCAGGGCCTGGGCACTGTCCCTTAGCTTTTTTTGCTCAGGGCTGATACTTTATTACTTGAGTCATGCTTCTACTTCTGGCTTTTTCTTCTGGTTAATTGGAGATAGGAGACTCATGAATCTTTCTGCTTGGGCTGGTTTTGAACTACCATCCTCAAATGTCACCCTGAGTCACCAGCAACTGAATTGCTTAAAATGTCAGTCATGAATCACCAGCAACTGAATTGTTTTTCACTCTTATTTTATCCTAGACCCCAAGAAAGTTAGAGACTACTGAGCAATGAGAAAGAACTGAGCATGCGTGGTCCCATATTGGTCACACATGTGTAACAATGGTAGAGTTGCTCAGACATTAACTCCGAGATGCAGGGAGCCAGTCATGTGCCAGCACCATGGTCCTCTGGCAGTAAAACCCTCCTGTTCTTAAAACAGAAAGGTTAACCTGGTTAAAAAGAGTCATTTCAGGAAGGAATAAAAGAGGCATAGTTCTTTTCAACAAATAATGTCATCTAACAATAAAGCTTGCTCTAGTCCTTGGACAGAGTTTAATGGTAATTTAAAGATGAATAGAGAAACTAATAAATTCTGATGAAATAATAGTCTTGTTATAGTTTAATTAGCAAAACATACTCCTAGGATGAAAGACCATAATTTTAAAAGATGAGCTATTCAGAAGCATTCTGATTATAACCTTTTCTCAGATTTGTTCCTATTCATGACCTAAAAACACATAAGAATATGAGAAAACAGTAGAACATGTACTTACCTTCAGCTCTGAAGCAGGAACTTTCTAACTAGGATGACTGGGAATGAATGAGCATTGAAGAAAAAAGCAAGTAAATGGACCTTGGACTAAGAAGGGCCGGAACATATACATCACTGGGAGACAGTTAGTTATTTTCATAACCTTGGAAAAAATGTCATATGAAATGAGTTGCATATTTCTGATAATATGAAGTTGGAGACATAGAAAGGAACAGTCTGATTAAGACATAATTTTCCTAGGTTCAGTCAGACAAGGTTGCTTCAAATGTTGCAATGATATTATAGCAAATTGGGGAATTGAAATCTTGCTCTTTTTAATGTCATTTTAAATGCATTTATTTTAGAACCAAAGAATTGAATTAACTCAAGTTTTAAGGCAATGGTTCTGGAAAAATTTGTTTTACGCTTGCCAGCAAACTTATGAATATTTGACTCATTTATCTTTTTAAAAAGAAGGAAATAACCCAATTATCTGTCTTTCACAAGACCAAACAATGAAACAGAGACTTGTGTGTTCAAGGGTGCATAATAGAGTAGACACTACCCCCCAAGTAAAAGATCCAAGGACTTCACATTCTGCCAGTTCTCAGAGTAAAAATGTCACAGAAAAACTATGATCCATAGCACCATTATTCAAAGCAAAATCATTCAATTTGAAATACAAATGATATTTTCTGTTTGCCAAAGTTTTCAGGGAAGGGCGACTTTTGTTTTCAGACACATTAACCTGATTATTTTTTTGAGGGGTGGTATGCTAGTGGTGGAACCCAGAACAAGGTACTTTCTAAGCATGCCTCTACTCCTGAGGCTAATCCTCAGCTTCATCCTAAAAGAGGGCAAGCTTGGGAACGGACCTGGGGTTTGGGGCTGAGGCCAAACTAGTAGTGATTTCTTAACATGTCAGCTAGAAAATGTTTTATCCCAAACTAGAGGACATTTGGGGTAGTCTGAAAAGAACTTGGACAGAAAGAGGAGAATTCATTCATTAGGGAAACAAAGGTGTATACTGTGACTTTCCCTAACCTACCCTAGCAATGAAGCAGGCTCTCCCAAGAGTCCCAGCAAAAATGCCCTACATCTCAAATCAGGTGTGCCACAGCCTTGTGCCCCTCAGTATAGCCACATAGCTTGGACAGTATATAAAAGGGAGACATTGCTTAGAGGAAAGCCCTGCTTATATTATCTGGCATCGAAGAGACAACATGCCCAGTCTTTATATTTGCAGCATCTTCAATGCCTCTATCAAAGATCTGTAGCTCTGATTAGCTAGTTGGGAAACTGGTGACAGTGTCCTGGAGACATCAGGCAGATAGCAGGGACTGGGAGTTCCTGGCTGGCCAGCCACAGTGGGCTCTGTCTGCATGGAGATTTGGGCAGCTCTAGCCAGAAGACAGAGATTTCAGTCATGGAGGCTCTCCAAGGGTTTGGCTGAGAATAACTTTTGCTATTTTAGTTCTTTTTTATTTGTGTTTTTTTTTAATTTTTGGCTCATATGCCACAATTTTGCAAGAAGAAAGAGCAGGAATCTCTTGGAAGAACCAGAGTAGAAATGACATAAGATTTGTAACCAGAAGACATGGGTTAAAGTTCTAACACTGGCAGATCTAACTCTATCTCCATTTTCCCCTTCACATTTCTCTGCTTAGAGGTGGTTGTTGTAGGGATGAATGGGGATTAGGTTTGTGAAATTGCTCAGGAAACTGCGAAATCTTATACTAAGGCCTGTGCTTTTTATTATAACCTGGCCATTCAAATTAGTGAAACAATAGTCATTTAAGAGATATTTTAAGGCTGGGAAGGTGGCTCAGTGGTAGAGTGCTTGCTTTGCATGCATGAGGCCCTGGGTTCAATTCCTCAGCACCACATAAGCAAAAAGAAAAAAGCCAGAAGTGGCACTGTGGCTTAAGTGATAGAGCGCTAGCCTTGAGCTGAAGAGCTGAGGGACAGTGCCCAGGCCCAGAATTCAGGCCCCACAACCGGACCCCCCCCAAAAAAAAGATATTTTAGCTGTAGGAGAATGCATTTCATTTGTGAGCATTTCAAAGCCAATTTGTAAATAGATAGGGGTTCTGAGGGAGATTCAGGACACCCCCAACACCACAGCTCCTGCAGATCCTGCCAAGAGCTCTTACCCCACAGATAGGGTGGATAAAGACATATTAGGAAGCAGGCAAGGGACTCCTGAGTGCATCCCTTTTCTCTGCTATACTCGAGCAACTCTACCACCCTCTCCGTGTGATGTCTTCTTTATGGAAAAGCTCTAAGAGGTGGAGAGGGGAGGAGGAGATAAAGAAGAGCCCTGGGAAGTGGAGTTGGGGACTGGAAAGGGGAAAGACGTGAAGACAGGTTGGAATAGTCAAGTCGTTTTGACAGCTTACAAAGTCCTGGGAATTGGAAGGTAACTCACAAACACCTTGCTGAAATATACTCTTCAAGCAGCAATAATAATGATTTATAGAGTATTTCCCATGGGCCAGCCACTGTTATGGTTCACAGTATTTGATCTACGTGGGCACTCAACCTTTACAACATGGAGACTGGGGTATGGCTTGGGGTAGGGATGATAGAACAAATAGTAGATCACTTGTCGAGCATGCATGAGGTACTTGGTGCACGGCACCACACACACGCACACACAAACACACAAACACACACGCACGCACACACACATACACCCCCCTACACACACATATACATACATCTACAATGTGTCTGTCTGTTAAGTGCTTATATTGACTCCTTTTATGATGAGGCAGAGGCCATGCTAAGCCTTTAAGATTTCACTCGGAGAATGGGAAGAAAGTGGTAGGGCTTTTGACCGAGGATGATGTGGTCTGAGACGCCTAGGGCCCAGTAGAGAAGAGGCCGCAGTGAGGAGAGGGGCAGCAAGGCCAGCTGGGGAAGGAAAAGCTTGGGGGGAGGTGCTTTGGGAAAGAATGGGAAGGGAGGATGTGGAAATGGAGGCATGGATAAACTTTTTAAAGTTAACATTTTTCTTTCAGTGATGAGAATGACAGCATTTTATTCGTAAGTGAGATTGGTTTGGTAAGGGGGTTTATCCATTTAACTCCATCTTTATGTTGTTACTAATTATATCTTCAGACCATGTTGCTTCCACTAATCTAGATTTATAATTGTCCTTTATATCACAGAGGAAACAAAATAAAATGCAAACCAAATGTACTCTTACATTACCTCTTTTTTAAAGTAAAAATTATAGGCATTAAAGAGGGACAATATGATGTTCTTTCTTCTTTTTTTCTTCCTTCCTTCCTTCCTTCCTCCCTCCCTCTCCCTCCCTCCCTCCCTCCCCCTCTCTCTCTTTCTTTCTCTCTTTCCTTCTTTCTTTCTTTCTTCTTTCTTTCTTTCTGTAGTTGTATGAAGGGGTTTCAATTTGATATGTCAGTTTGAGTCTAATGCATCTTGGTCAATGTCACTCCTTCCATCATTGTCTCCCATCTCTCCCAACCACACTCACAATACTATGTTTTGCTTCACATAGCAAGCTGATCACCATGGTCAAGCTAATTAATGTAGCCATATTTTGGCATAGTTTCTTTTTCTATTTTGCAGCAAAAATGTTGTAAACTTGGTCTTTTAGCAGAGTTCAGGCATGCAATGCAGCACTATGAGAGATTGCCACCTTGCTGTACCCTGACTTTCCAGAACTTATTCATGTGTAACTGGAACTTGGCACCCCAAGCCTCTCCCAACTACCCCTCTCTCTGAGTCTATGAACTCAACTTTCAATATTCTTTAGAGCAGCAAGACAAAGGCAAGGAGGACAGGTCTCAGAAGTGACCGTTGAAAAGCTCAGAGGGTGCTGACCTGGAGTAGAGTGTCCCTGATTGGCAATATGGCCACACAAGTGCCATGCATAAATGACTTTAGGCAGAGTCTGCAGAGATCCTCACAGGTTTGTCACCTGGTACCCACCTGCTGGGGCATTGCAGCCCTGCATGCATCATCTTAGCCCAGTTCCAGGCTCCAGTTTATTGTTGAGCCCACATGTCACTGCTTTGCTCCCAGCCTGCTGCTGTGTCCCTGAGCTGGGGGAAATGCTCTCCCTGCAAGTCGCCTCTTCTGTGAAACAGAACAGAGTGGCTCTGCACTAAGAATGCACTTTGCTACCCTTCTGGCTCAGCCTGTGGACAGGCAGTGCTCAGTGGTCTGCAGTTGGGGAAGGCTGCTTTCTGCTTCTGGGATATAGGCATGGAGCTTTTAGACTTTAATTAGGTAGCATCTCAAAAGGCTCTTTTTATACCTGGCATCTCACTTTGGCCTTGGACTAACTTGGTCAGAGTACTTTTCTTACCACTGTCTTCATCCAGGAGAGATTACAGGGAGCACAAAGTATGGCCTCTTTGTCCTAATCCAAATGGAAAAGAATTGGGTTCCAAAACCTTCAGAAACAGAAGAAACTGTTAGCAATCATCTGGTCTGAGAGTTAGCAGGTTGCTGATTTCTTTTTCTTTTGGCCCTTCCCCTCAAAAGAGGTTCACAGGGAGTCCAAATACATAGGGCCAATCATTGTTATATCAATGGAAACCTTTGGAAGTCTCAGACTTTTCAACGGGAAAAGCAGTTGGAGATCTGTTGGTTTCATGAGTTTGTTTTGTATACTGACTTCCTCCATGTCTGCTTTCAACCCTAACACATGTTTCATTGGCATCCTGAATTTCCCTGGTCTTATATTTGGTACAAAAACAAAATTATTTGGGTTGTCATTCTGTGATGCAAATAGGAGTGTAACTTCTTCCCCCAATTACTGCTGGAATTTCACAAGTAGTGAATCTTGGCAGCTCCTGGCCCCTGCGTGCTTGGGGTTATGGTCTCTGGCATCTCACCTCTGCCTTGGACCATTGGTCCTATCCCCAAGCTGGCTGACCTTTCCCATATTGATTTGCCCCAAGCAGGATTAGAACTTCTCCTACAGTCTGAGGTCAGCACAGGACTTCATGTGGCACAGATGGTTTGGCTTGTGCAACTGGGAGCCCAGTTTGTCAGCAGATTGCACTGGTCATTCACTGTGTTGGAAGGTTACTAGAGGCCTCACAATATTCTGAGTGCTGAACAAATCACAAAACAGAGTCATTCTCCTTAGGGAGTGGTGACTTTCTTAGGGTCAGTCTCCTTTATCACACTTTCTTCCCTTTTCTCCTGGCCTGACTCCACTTGGAGTGGGATCTGGTCCATCAGTCTAGATTCCTTCCCAATTTCATCTTTTGCAGAATGATAGTCAATCATAGTCAAACTTCTTGGAGTTTATCATTTAGCCAGACAAGGTGCACAACATCCCCCAAAAGGCATGCTGACGGCTTTGAACTGCAAAGAGGCAGGATTAACTATGCTCTGGACAGAGAGGAATATCTAGGAAAGCCACTCCAGAGTGATTTTAATGAGGTCTGCGCCCTTTCAGACAGAAAGGGAGATATGTATTGGGTACATGGAGAGTGGCTGATGATGGGAAGTATGGCCTCAGAGGCAAAGGAAATGTGGACAGAACTTGAGGGCCAGGATTACAGGGTCAATCTGGCAGTCAGTGCTGTTAAGTGCAGAGGGACCTGAGTGGAATGTTGTGTAGTCAAGAACGCAGAAGACTTTCAGTGAGGAAATGACCTAATCTTTCCTAAGATAAAAATGGAGCAATCCACCATTTCCTTTCAACTCACTTCTCTGTCTTCTCGCCTGGAAAGAATCCTGTGCAGCACATACCAAAGGGAACCACCAAAACAGAAGTGAGCTAAGATCATTATGCAGAGTTGAAGCCTTTGCTTATTTTCTGGTAGTGAACACATTTGAAAGACAATGTTGAGGGATACATTGAGGTATATTATGCAAACACTACATGTAGTTCAGAGTTCTACTAACCTCGTCCGCCTGCCTCTAAGATGTACTTGATTTCAGAAAAAACAAACAAACAAGAGAAACTAGTTGTTGTGGCCGTTGTTTATTCTGAGAAAAGTTGATACACAGAGCATAGTTCAGAGAACATTTGTAAACTGCCTCATTGATTTTGGAAATGAAATGTGGCTCAACTGGAATTACATTTTGTAGAATCCCCTTCACTCTGTGACTTCAGATTAGTCTGGGCTGAGAGAGCAAGTTGCATGTGGTTGGATGGTAAGAGGATATCTGTATGTCATTTGGGGTGGGACAGCTTGTTTAGTCTCTGTCCTGCAGTGACTGAGCATCTCTTACATGCAGAGGCCAACCTCATCACAAATCCACTTTCACCCATTCTTTTTCATGGCCTTGGCTTGGAGCTGCATGCATCAGCTTAGGGACAACTATGTGGGAGCCTTACTACTTCTCTAACTCCTCCCTTTCAGATTCCTCCCTTTCAGATTCTTGCTTCTCCAACCTTGTCCACAGCTTCATGGGATCTGATTATATACCTTCTATTTCACAAGTCTTGCAAGGCCATTGCATTTCTTGTTAAGCCCTGGTTAAAGAAGAATTTGGTAGCTCCAGTAACAGGAGCCTTTGGATCTGAGGAGTGAGCAGAGGCCTAAAGGTTTGTAAATAGCTTGCAGTGAAGTTTTGAAGGATGGTGAGACCACTGTTAGAGAAGCCTAAAGAAGGAGGTCTTGTTTTGCAGTGCTATGTCATTGGAAAACCTGTTGCTACACATGAAAGTTATAATCCATGAACTCATGGATCTGACTAAGGACACTTAAAAGCAGAGTCCCAGACACCTAAAATGATGTATAAGAGAAGATAGATAAGCTAAAGGACTACTTAATTTCCAAGCAGGATTCGCTATATTTGAAATTACAGTTTTCCATTCCATCCTCTCCAGACAGAAGGATATTCTGAAAGTAATTGATGGGCTCAAGGAAAAGTTAAAGTCTTAAGTACTTCTTGCATAAGGGAGCCTTTGAGTAAGCTAGCCTAAAGTGCCGATCTAAGGCAAAAGTTCTTATAAACTGCTCTGTGTGCACCTGCTCAGCAGACAACTGGACTTCTAAGAATCTCAAAGGCTGTCTCCCATATTGAGGTAGGAAAACATCGGTCCTGGAAAGCAATGTGGTGTGTTTTGTTGTCTCGCAAAGTGTGATCGTGGCTTTTATTTAATTTTACACATAAGAAACGCACCCAAGGTTTTAAGGAGTGTCATTATCTTGGACTAAAAGGAAAAAAAGACATAGATGATAAAGGAGGATGGAGAGTTCTCAGGCTGCTAGGGGAGGGAAGCAGGCTATGAAGCTTCTCAGCTACCAACTGTCATTTATAGGACGAGAAGGAAGGTGACTAAGCTGGGATCCAAGAAGGGGAAGAGCATCCAGGTTAGCAGGACCAGGGCCCTGATGACAAACAGCTGACTTATGTCAGTTGTTTTTCACAACTGTTTGGAACCAGCAACTATTGCTTCTTTCCCTGCCCTGCTCTGGAATGAGGAAGAGCAATTAGCCTGTCCCCGACCCATGCTAAATGAATATGAAACTGAAAAGCCACACATTTTCAAATTGAGTAAATCATCCAAGAAATTGGACTCAAGGAACCACAATGAAGACTTATCTTGTGATTTGCATCACAAAATCCTGAAATTCAAATAGATGCGTTTATAAGATAAAAACTTTTGGAATCTTGAGAGTGTAGTTTTTGTTGTTTGTTTTTGTTTTGTTTTTTTTTTTTTGCCAGTCCTGGGGCTTGAACTCAAGGCCTGGGCACTGTCCCTGAGCTTCTTTGCTCAAGGTTAGCACTCTACCACTTGAACCATAGCACCACTTCTGGCTTTTTCTGTTTATGTGGTACTGAAGAATTGAACTCAGGGCTTCATGCGTGCTAGGTAAGCATTTTTACCATTAAGCCACATTCCTAGCCATTAGTATAGTTTTTGCATTGGAAAAACATGAATTCTTAGAGCTAGAGGATAGAGAGCAGGAGCAGATGTCCAAGAACTAATCTAAAAGACATACCTCTCTGTATATGCACGCAGCATTTCTCATCATGGCACTTATAAGACTAGAGAAGAAGAAGAAGAAAGTGAGTTTTAGGATTTTTTTTTCTGATACCAGGGTTTGTATTCAGGGCCTCAATCTTGCTTGCTTGCCTGGCCCTCTATCATTTGCACCATGCCTCCAGCCTGGCTTTTTGCTGGTTGTTGTGGAGATGTATCCACAAGGACTTTTCTGCCTGGGCTGAGTTTGAACCTTGGTTCTCTGCATTTTAGCCTTCTGAGTAGCTGGGATTAAAGGTGTGAGCCACCAGTGACTGGCTGAGTTTGGGGACACTTGAGTTAGTATTTAGAGAATAAATACAACTTCAAAGTTATCCCTCGTGAGGAAGCTCTTTTGCTAAGAAAAGCTTTAATAAGAAGCCACTGAAAGGAAGGAAGTGGGGGCGCTAGTCAATGGCCCCAGCTAAGGTCCCCATTCCCAGCCAGCACAAGTTGGCTCCTTCACATAAGTGAGCCATCTCAGAAGTGGCCCTGGTGACTCTAGGTGGGGTAATTCTACTGATACCAAAAGCATAAAAAGCCAAGGCAGGGCCATAGGAAGCCGGATCATATTGCCAAGCAAGGAACTAACTTTGTGTCAACCCATCAAAATTTGAGATGATTTGTTATACCACTGCAACTAGTAATGTGCACCAGAAATAATTCTTTTCTGAGAACTCCACTCATTGCTAGAAATCCCAGGAATAAATGCCAAATGGTGAGTACTGGTAACCAAAAGGATTAAATAGAACTAGAGAAAATAACCTAGTTTATATTCTGCATTAGATAGATGTAAGTAGGGAATGGTTTTGTTTGGATTTTGCATATGGGTGTGATCATGAAGAATTTATTTTTCTGTGTCTGGCTTATTTCACTTGAAACAATGGCTTCCAGTTCCATCATGTCTAAGGTCTCGAAGTCAGCTTGCCAATTCTGGAAAAGTCCCAAGCCTCTGTTTACAAATTTCCTGAGGATGCTGTACCATTTTACCAGTGCGACTCTGATTCCCACTCCAGTTGCAAAAGTCACATTACACTCCTTCTCTGAATGCGACTCTCCCCTCAGTTTCCGCAGCCCATGTAGTGACCTATGACTGCCCTCTAAATTGTGTTTAAATTTCACCCATACCGGTTGACCACTGTTGCCTCCCTTCCCACTTAGAGCAGCCCAGCAGGTCTGTCCCCAAATAAAGCCTGGAGCCAGTTTGGGTCACTCGCTTCTCATTTCTTACATTCTGGTGCTAAAAAAAAAACAGAGGAGCAGTCCGGGTTTGGACTATCCCTCGCCTCTCATTTCTTACACCATGTTGTCCCAAAGGCATAATCTCATCCATTTTTTAAGAACATCACGTTGTACTTCATAAATAACAACTATATTTCCGTTAAAATTAAAAAAAAACTAGCAAATGGGCATATTTAGAAAAGATGTATGTTTGCAGAATAGACTCATGTTGGAGCTCTTGGATGTTGGATATATAATCCTAATATAAATCTAACTTTGAGTAATTTGAGATTTTTGATCTATTTAAAGGCACACAATGCTTGATAAGAAATGTACTCAGTACCTTGCCCATGTAACTGTAACCCCTCTGTATGGTATTTTCACAATAAAAAAAGGCACAGTGTTTGAAAAGAATGGAGAATCTTATCATTTGAAAGAAAAAGAAAAATCACACAATATGAGGTGCAAACCACAAACCCAGAGAATGGAAGAGACAGGTAGGGTTGGATACAGTAATGGTTCTGGATCTCAGAATTGAAAAAGGACACTTACTTGTTAGGATTGGAGCCTGAACGTAGGGCCTGGGAACTGTCCCTTAGCTTTCCCACTCAAGGGTGGCACTCTACCATTTGAGCCATTGATCCACATCTGGATCTTGCTGGTTAATAGGAGATAAGAGTCTCATGGACTTTCCTGCCCAGGCTGACTTTGAACCACAATCTTCAGAACTCAGCCTCCTGAGTAGATACAATTACCACTTGCATTTTCTTATTTCCTTTGCATTGAAGAACTGTATCTCTGCTTGTTTGGTTATGAAGAAACTGACTTTAAAAGCCAAGGTGATTCAATGAACTGTTGAAGAACAGGTAGGGCAATGTGAAACTGTCTACTGGTGTTGTACATATGACTTCAACCCAATGTCCCTGAGGGACATGAATTAAGACTTAGGGGGATTTCCCCCTACTTCTATCCTAGACTAGAGCAAAATTGGAAAAAAAATTGGCAGAGAACTCATATGTTGCATGGCATTGAGCAGGAGAGTGTCTTAAGGCACAACCAGTATCTCCCATGGGAACTCACACCTCCACCTCTCAGCACAAACTTTGGGCTTGCTTTGTTTCAACACTGCCCTTCAGAGGAAACGCTTGAGCTAAGGACAGGCGTTTGGTTTCCTTCTGGTCTTTTGCTTCTCAACTCCTCTGATTCATTTCAGATAACATAAACTATTTTGAGTTGGTAATCATCTCACTTTCAAGTAATTTAGACTCATTAGGAGCCACTCTCTTGCATGGATCTGATCTTTGTCTTTGATTCCACAAGTATACTGCCTACCAAGCTGCAGGGAAAGATACAGCTGGAGCTAATGAGCCAATCAGGGGTGGTGAGCCTTCTACCTGTAGTAGGCTGAACACCCTTCACCTGGGCAACCTCCCCCAAATGCTCTGATTACATCTTGTCTTTCCTTTGTGAACTCTATAGTGAGGATTTAGAATGCTTTTTATGGCAAAAGGTATACTTATTTACATAATATGTACTTCAAGATCTTGCAGTTATGTAATGGTCATTGATTTCTCTTTTTTAATTATCTTTTAAGTAGTTGCACAAAGGACTTGCCATTTAACAAAGCAGTTTGTAAATACAATGTATCTTAATCAGTGTCACCCCTTTCAACATTCTCATCCATCCTTCCCCTCCCCACCCCTTCCCTCACTCTCCTTAACTTTGTAGGATACACATTGCATTCTTGATTGCATTCTCTCCCTCTTCTCCTCTTCATTTGTCCACCCTTTCCCTTGACCCCCACCCCATCACTTTCAAGTACTCACTTCCTGGTGTTTTATTTTTCTGAACTTTGACCTTGCCTTTCTAAGGAATTATACTAGTTCAAGTCTCCCTTGAATCTACTGTATTTCAGCTAATACATTCATATATCCTCGCATACCACCCAACACATTTACTTAAAAGTTCATAAGCTAAATCTAGCTTCCACATATAAGAGGAAACATGCATCCTTTGTGTCTCGGGGCCATCTTCCTTCACTAAATAATTTTTCCAGGTTGTCCCATTTCTCTACAAATGGTACAATATCATTCTTTTCTAATGGATGAATAAAATTTCATTATGTGTATATACTACATTTTCTTGATCTATTTTTCTATTGAGGAGCATCTGGGCTGATTCCATTCCTTGGCTATGGTGAATAGTGTTGCAATACACATGTTTTAAACAAAAGAAAAAATCATGAGTGAATGTGGAAACTCTAAATTTTCTAAGACCAATTCCAACCAATGCCAGAGGATGGCACAATACAGTGGTGAGCTGTTTGGAGTCTAGAGTCACATGAAGTATTTTCAGACATATTTGGTCACTGTGGTGAATGGGAACTAGTTAATTTATATAATTCTATAGACTGTAGTTTCCTCATCTGTAATATAAGAATGATAATGTTATTGGTCTCTTGGAAGAACAAAATTTTTTTTTTGGTCCGGTTGTGGGGCCTGAACTCTGGGCCTGGGCGCTGTCCCTCAGCTCTTCAGCTCAAGGCTAGTGCTCTACCACTTGAGCAACAACGCCACTTCCAGCTTTTTTTTTCTTTTTGCATATGTGGTGCTGAGGAATCGAACCCAGGGCCTCATGCGTGCAAGGCAAGTGCTCTACCGCTGAGCCATCTTCCCAGCCCTTGGAAGAACAATTTTTTACAGTCCCAAAGTATGGGCAATATTTTTGGTATCTTATTGTGCCTGAGACTTAGTTCTTTAGAACATTGTTTTTCTTTCTTGTAAATATATACCCAAGTTAGTAAATCAAAACTTCTATTTGGGGCTGGGATGTAACTCACTGACAAAGTGCTTGCCTTGCAAATGCAATGTTCTGGGTTCGATCCTAAATACCAAAAAAGTAAGACACACAAAAAAAGCCCTTCTATTTTATTTTTTTAATTTTTAATTTTTATTTTGTAT
>NW_012267316.1:5798656-5804072 GCF_000151885.1 Dipodomys ordii | reverse complement strand
AGGCATAGAATTCCATTGTGTATATATACCACATTTTCTTGATCCATTCATCTACTGAGGGGCATCTGGGTTGGTTCCATATCTTAGCTATAGTAAATAATGCTGCAGTAAACATAGTCGTGCTGGTAGCTTTAGTGTGGTAAATGCCCAAAAGTGGGATTGCTGGGTCATAGGGAGCCCTTCTATTTTATAACTCACTAAAAGTTTACTCTAAATGCAATGTATGGTGATAAGTGAATGCATGTGCATGCAAAAATATACATAATGTATATGTAATTTTATGTCTATGTATGCATACACAGTGCCAAGCTCACTGTACTATGCATAGTAGCAGCTTCAACATACATGTATATATATGTAGATATGTAGATATATAGATACATATTTTGCTGAATGAAGATGAACAAATTATACTGAGTGGAAGCAAAGGCACAATTTTCTCATTTTAAGAATTACCAGAAGGTGGAGACAGTGGCACACTCTTGGCCCCAGCTACTTAGGAGGCTGAAGCTGGAGAATCACTTGAGTTCAGAAGTTCAAGGCTAGGCAACAGAATGAACCTCTCCCCCCTCTCCCCAATTCTACCCATTTCATAAAAAATAAAGGATAACCAGGACTGTGCTTCCTGGAGCATCCAGAGGACAAGTTTGAGGTCTCCATTGTGCTGCACTGACTGGTATTCACTGTCCCACTGTGGTTTTCTTGTAGGCCTCTAACCACTTCCAGGGCTGTCCTGCAGATGGTCAGCTGGTGCGCTCCTCTGACTGGCACTGTTTCCTCTGCACTGTGTCTTCTGTGATTTATTTGTGCCACTCTGGGTATGCTGAGGTGGTATATCTCATCTCACCTCTCTTCCTGCATGACTTAAGTTTGTTTTTTGTTGATTGCTTCTCCGTTGGAAGAGGCCTCTTGGTAAAAATTTGGACTCTCATTCATAACCCTCCCAATCTCTAATGAGGATTGATTGAGGGTGTGCTTTGAGGGGTGTGCTCAGAAATGCTGGGATTGGCATGGCCTCATTGGACTTCTTTTTTTTTTTTTGTGGGTCACGGCTTGAACTCTGGGCCTGGGCGCTGTCCCTCAGCTCTTCAGCTCAAGGCTAGCGCTCTACCACTTGAGCTACAGCTCCACTTCCAGTTTTCAGGTGGTTTATTGGAGATAAGAGTTTCACGGACTTTCCTGCACGGGCTGGCTTTGAACCTCAATCCTCAGATCTCAGCCTCCTGAATAGCTAGGATTACAGGCGTGAGCCACTTGCGCCCGGTTTCACTGGACTTCTTTGTGACCTTGTCCTTGACCAGTTCTCTCTCTCTCTCTCCTCTGTCTCTGTCTCTGTCTCTCTGTCTCTATCTCTGTCTGTCTGTGAACTCAGGGCCTCACACTTACTAGGCAGACAATCTACAACCTGAGGCATACCTCTAACTCCTTTTTGCATGCATCATATTTGCGGTAGGGTCTTGTTTTATGCCTTGGGTGTGATCCTCTTTCTTGTGTTTCCCCACATTGCTGGAGATGATAGGCACACACACCACCATTGGTTGAGATGGAATCCCTTAAGCTTTTATGCCTTGGCTGGACTCAATAAGTGATGCCCCTATCTCTACAAACCAAGTAGCAGGATTACAATTTTGAGCCACACTGACTTGAGCAGCTCTTTAATGACAACAATTTTTATTGGCCTTTAAGTGAATCATAGCACACAGCTGCATGCTTACTCTCTTCTGTAAGTGTGGCTGCTCTAGGGATGGTTGTATGGCACTTGGCCTTGGAAGCAATAAGATGAGCTCCATTTCTGCCTTTTTGGTGGTTAATTGGAGATAAGAGTGTCATGGATTTTCCTGCCCAGGCTGAATTAGACCTTGATCCTCAGATCGTAACCTCCTGAGTAGCTAGGATTATAGGTGGAAGTCACTGGTATCCAGCAAAAATAATTAACATTTTTTATTTTACAAGTAAGAAATTTGCAGTTTAACCATTGGGATCCAGCTGCCCCTTGATGATCAAGCAATTTTCCTTAAGTTGCAGAGCTGTATTATCAAAGGAGTGAGATTCAAATTCAGATCTAGCTTCACCTAGTGAGTGTGACCGCTAGCAGAGTGCCCTGCATTGTGGTGACACTTGGAAGTTTAGGGAAGTTTTAGTAAACCCACATATATATGGAGACTAGTTATTGGCATGCAATGCCTCTTAACAAATGCTTGTGACAAATCCCCTGGTCCCCAAGCAGAGAGAAAAAGCAGCAATAACCTCAGTCTATCTAATGTTCTTTTCCTTGTTGCCAGGGAAACATTCCTGCCTTCTCTCTACTAAGAACCACTACAATGCATTCAGCTTTCTGCCATTTGCACTTGATAGACAGGCATTTGTTCATTGGCAGTGATGGCTGGATCTCCATCTTCCCTTCTGTGTTTAGTTTAGGTAGGGCCTTCCTCCTGATGACTTTATGTGCCTTTGGAATTACCTTTTGTTTCCTTGTTGGATAATGAGATCACCCAGAATTGCCTAAGCCTCTCATCCTGTTGATGTATGAAACCAGTGCTTTCCCTTGCCCTACTTTCCACTCCTCATGATTTACCATTCTGTTTACTTTTACTGAGCAGAATTTTAGAACCAGAAACTGTACAAGCCACAGCCACAGATCCTACTCTCATTTATCTGTGGGATTTGTGTGTGTGTGTGTGTGTGTGTGTGTGTGTGTGTGTGTGTGTGAGAGAGAGAGAGAGAGAGAGAGTGTACTGGGGCTTAAACTCAGGATTGGGCTCTCCCTTAGCTTTTTCACTCAAGAATAGTGCTCTACCACTTGAGCCATAGTTCCATTTCTGACTTTTTGGTCATTAATTGGAGATAACAGTCTCACAGACTTTCCTTCCTAGGCTGGCTTGGACCCACAATCCTCGGATCTCAGCCTCCTGGGTACCTAGGATTACAGGTGTGAGCCATGGGTATCTGGCTCTGTGAGCTTCTGAGATTGATGCTCACAAATACATTATGGGATGAAGAATAAGTGTCCTATTGCTACATCAGTTTCTGTATTGGTATACAGAAAGGAAAAGTAGAATGTGTTTCCTACTGAGTTGTTCCCATGTTCCTCCCAAAGCCTATTTTTGCAATGAATCCCAAGGTCAGAATTGATTTTAACTGAAATTTCAGTTAAAAAAGAGAGAGAGAGGAGAACACAAACCAATTTAATAGTTTGCTGAGTGGAAAGGAATCTTTTTAAAAAATCATCAAGTTCACAGGGAAGGAGGCATTAAGTCAAATAATACTGAGAGCTTCAACATTGAGAATTGATGCAGGGCAGCCTGTGCTCTGAAAAGCAGATGTTCTTGTGATCATTCTAGAACCAAATGTATTTACAGAAAGAGGTTGCAGGAAGGGACAGGCATTTCAGGGTGTAGGTTTTACAAACAGTTGAGAGAAGGGAGTGGAGACAGACATGGTTTAGAGGGGAGACAGAGAGAGGAGAGTTTTCCAGCTCTCTACAAAGTCCTGGCCAGAGACATCATGGAGGTATTGAAAGCATTGAGAGTTCTCCAAGTCAGAGTTTCACACTGGGTGTATGCAATGATCCTGGGATGCTCTCGAGGGCTTTTAACAGACCATAGAAAATTACAAAACCCTGGGCATATGCATATTCATTTTCCTGGGGGAGGACCCACATATTTCTTAACTATAAAGCCAAGGATCTTTCTGTAAAGAATCTCCATATGCAGTGGCTTGTGCCTATAATCCTTGTTATTCAGGAGGCTGAGGCCTGAGGATTATAGTCTGAAGCCAGCTGAAGCAGAAAAGTCAGTGAAGCTCTCATGTCCAGTTAACTAGGAAAAAAGCTGCAAGTGGAGTTATGGTTCTAATAGTAGAGTGTCAGCATTGGGCGAAAAAGCTGAAGGGGGACACCTTGGCCCTAGGTTCAAGAATTGTTTTAATTTTTCCTGGTAATTTCCCCAGGTGTTCAATATTTATCATAAATATTCCAGAGCATGAGAATAGCTCAAGACTTGGGTTTCCCTGGTCGCTCAAGACAAGAAAATTCTAAAGTAAGATAACAAACTTTCTTCTTTCTTACCGTTGTGGGGTTTTTTTTCCTTTCTCTTCCTTCTTCTGCTATTATTCCCTGAAGGTTGATTTCACTGCTCTGCTCATCTTTTTATAGCTACAGCCTTCAGTTTCTCCCTTCAGATGCCAATCTTATACTCTGTGTCTTCAGCTCCCACCAATTCTGAGATCAACTAGATATACATCAACATTTCATAGTCAGTATTCCACGAACTGAAGCTGAGGGGCTCCATCATGCCCTGCATAACAGTGTCTCAGACAGTGTCATCACCTTTCTTCCAATGTTTGCAATAGCATATTTTAACTTCTCAACCCCTTTTTAATCTGTACTTGATTTCTGTTTTTCCTTCAGATTAATTTTTTGTATCTGAAATGCCTGTCCAGATTTCCTAGAAAAATTGGGTTTGGATGTGTGTGTGTGTGTGGGTATGTGCATGTGCATGCGTGTGTGCGTGTGTGTGCACATGTGCATGCACATGCTAGCACTAGGGCTTGAATTCAGAGTGAGCCTCACATTTTTTATGGTGAAAATACTGTACAGAGGGGTTACAATTACATAGGCAAGGTAATGAGTGAATTTCTTATCAAGCATTGTTGCCTCTTCCTTTGTTTCCCCTTCCCATCCCTTCCCATCTCACCCCCCACACCGTGACCACCCACTGCCCCATGCCAGAGTTGTAAAATTCATTCTCAACATAACATCTTGTACATTTCATTGGTGCAATGGGTCCATCTGTATCCCTATTTAAGCAATTTGTTTTTTCCCTTCCCCTCCACAAATTATACCAACATCAAATACAGTGAAAGCAGGGGTTATACTGTGGGAGAGGGACATACAAAGCAACAAAGAAATCATCTTATAAAGATAGCAAGAATAATATAGCAAGAAAGAAAAAAAACATTTGAGTCCTTAACTTGGGGTTCATTTTGCTTAACATCAACTTATCTAACCATTTCTGCTTGTCTCAGACATATACTAGTTATTGCAAATAAGGAAAACCATGGGACCTATGTTTCTTTGGGCCTGACTTACTTCACTTATAATTTTTTCCAAGTCTTTTCATTTCCTAACAAATGAGGCAATGTCATTCTTTCTGGTGGAGGCATAGAATTCCATTGTGTATATATACCACCTTTTCTTGATCCATTCATCTACTGATGAATGGGTTGCTTCCATATCTTAACCATAGTAAATAATGCTTCAATAAACATAGTTGTGCTGGTAGCTTTAGTATGGCCTTGTTTGTGATCATTCAGGTAAATGCCCAAAAGTGGGATTGTTGGGTCATAGGGGAGCTCTATGTGGAGTCTTTTGAGAAACCTCCATACTGCTTTCCAAAGTGGTTGAACAAGTTTACAC
>NW_012267316.1:5785875-5792400 GCF_000151885.1 Dipodomys ordii | reverse complement strand
GGGGGTGGGGGGGAGGCTGGGAAGGGATGTGAAGGGTTAACAAAGGAGGAGGCTGCAATGCTTGATAAGAAATGTACGTATTGGGCTGGGAAGGTGGCTCAGTGGTAGAGCGCTTCCCTTGTATGCCAGAGGCCCTAGGTTCGATTCCTCAGCACCACATAAGCAAAAAAGAAAAAGCCGGAATTGGCACTGTGGCTCAAGTGGTAGCGTGCTAGCCTTTAAGCTGAAGAGCTGAGGGACAGTGCCCAGGCCCAGAGTTCAGGCCCCATGACCGAAAAAAAAAAAAAAAGAAATGTACGTATTATCTTGCCCATGTAATTGTAACCCCTCTGTACAGTATTTTCAGAAAAAATTAAAATTAAAATTAAAAAAAGAAAAGATACTGGTGTGAAGGGGAATAACAAAATGCTGAAACAAGGACACTGGATGACCCATTGCAACAATGATGCCACAGGACACTATATTGGAAATGAACTTTGCAACTTTGGTGGGGGGGGAGTGAAGGAGGTGGGGGATGGAAGGGATAGTATCTCAAGAACAACAAGGGAAGGGGTAACATTGCTCAGCAAGAAATGTACTCATTGCCTTACTCATGTAACTTCAACCCCTCCAACAGCAGCTTTACAATAAAATAAGATTAAATGAAAATGAAAAAGACACAGGCACAGAGAAGGCCACACGGCCTTATGAAGGCAGGCCTTGGAGCTTTACAGCAGTGTCCAAGGTGATATCAGAATCCTCTAAGAGCTAGAAGAGGCAACGAAGCTTCTCTCAGCGCACTTGGGGAAGCATGGCCCTACAAACACCTTCACTGAGAACTTCTGGCCTCCAAACTGTGAGGATAGATGTTTCTGTCATTGGAAGCCACCCAGTTTGTGATACTGGTGATATTAGCCCAGGAAACGCCCACACATCGGCCCCAGTGGCTTCACCGTGGATGGGTGTCACCGTCATATGTAAATATAAACTTCCCTCCATTGTCACATTGCCTTCCATTTTCTTTTTAAAAGCTACCTTCAAATTGTTTAAATAGGGTTACAGGTGGACCCATCACAACAATGAGATATATAAGACATCATGTCGAAAAACAAACTTTACAACTTTGGCTGGGTAGAGGGTGGGGGGTGGGGGAAGTAGGAGGTGGTAGAGGGGTGTGGGGGGTGGAGAGGGGAAGGGAAGGTATGGGGAAACAAAGGAGGAGGCAACAGTGCTTGATAAGAAATGTACTCACTATTTTGCCCATGTAATTGTAACCCCTCTGTATGGTATTTTCAATATATATATATATATGTATATATATATATATAAAGCTACCTTCAAGGATTTGGCCTTTCATATTCCTGAAAATAACTTTAGATCTAAGGGTTTTTTTGTTCATAGAGACCAGAAAAGAAGCCTTGGATTCTTATCCTGCCAAGTTAGAGCTCATTTAAGGAAGGATCTCAGAGGTTCTGCCATGCCTTTCATGGGTTAAATCGATTCCAGATATGGCTCATTTGTATTTGCATGGCATTTAAAATCTTGTTTTCAGTGAGAGCAAGTTGAAAGTCATTTTTTCCCAAAAACTTGTACCTGTGTTGCCTATGCATTCCTTGTGAACAAGCTCATATATCTATATCTATATCTATCTATCTATCTATCTATCTATCTATCTATCTATCTATCTATCTATCTATCTATTTCTGCATAAAGCTACTACAGCTATGAGTGAACCTAAAGAATTTAAAAGGCCATTTAGAAATGTGAGAACATGGGTGGGGAATGTGGCTTAGTGGCAGAGTACTTGCCTAGCACTCATAAAGCCCTGGGTTCAATTCCTCAGTACCACATACACAGACAAAAACCAGAAGTGGTGCTGTGGCTCAAGAGGTAGAGTGATAGCCTTGAGCACAAAGAGGCTCAGGGACAGTGCTCAGGCCCTCATTCAAGCCCCAGGACTGGCAAAAAAAGAAAGAAAAGAAAAGAAAAGAGAGAGAAAGAAATGTGAGAATAAATTGTTGTGCATAGTCTATTTTTTCTTTTAAAATTTTTTTCTTTTGGCCTTTTTTTCACATTTAATGCTTTTTTATTATCCTTATATACAAAGGGGTTTCAATTCATGTTACTATGGGTACAATGACTCTAGCTCAACAACACTGCTTCTATCATTTTCTCCATCCATAATCTGAGAAATTTCAGTAAGACAGAATATCTTATGTCCCTTTCTATCACAACCAGCTTTCTGTACACAAGCTAGCTGCTATCATCATCCCATAGATCAGTTGTTGCAAGTCTCAGCTGCCAAAGCTGAAAAAGTTTCTTCAACTCAAGAGCCATGACTCCAGGGGAGTCCTTCCATGTGGGGACGGTGCCAGCTCTGTGTTCTCCAAGTCCGAAGAGTGAGCAAGGGTCAAGTTATGGATATCACAAATCAACAGCTACACAAATGGTTTGTGGTATAGATTTTGGCCCCAGCCCCAGACTTCCCCTTGGGTGCAATTTTAGTTACATGGCCATGGGATGGTGAAGATGGAGACAGAAAACAGGCATAAGAGCTTGTTGATTGGTAAAGCAAAGGCTCAGAGTGAGGAGAAAGTGGTGATGGTAATCCAGAGTAGTTGTTATTGGGCTTCCATTGGCAGCAGCACTGTGTCTCCTGGACTGCTCTTACTTGAACATGACTGTAAAGCAGAAATTTCTCTTATTGGTCAAATATGGATTACTGCCTCTTCATACTTCTACATACTTCTCTACATACTTCTGTGAGTGAGGCTCAGAGAGAATTTGGTAGTGAGTGGTTAGGCAGCAATAGCAAAGCAGAACTGACTGTTACTTGGTGAATTTGATTGGTACAGAAAGCTATAGATCTTTGGGAGGGGGGTACTAGGTGGAAGGCACTATTGTTTCAGCCCTCTTGTCAGCCATAGCTACATGGGAGTTGAATGAACTGGTTTGCTGTATTACTAAAGAGACATTGGAGCAGAGGCTCAGATCACTCCTGTTGGTCGCCTTAGAGCAGTGGCTCTCAACCTGGGGTTCTGATTGGAACTAGATGAAACCACAAAAAAATGCCCCCAAAGACTCCCTTTCTTCCCTTTTCCCCAGCAATGGAGTTAGACTCTCTGGAAATACCCTTGTGTGTGTGTGTGTGTGTGTGTGTGTGTGTGTGTGTGTGTGTGTGTGTGCAGGTTTCAAGCTCCCCAGATTCACAGGCATGGTGATGAAGATGAAGTCCTCCTCCTTCCCAGAGGTAAAGTCTGGTGGATAGATATAATTATTTCTAACATTATCTTTTCTTTGGTTTCTTTCACACCTAAACGAAGCAGGCTTGACATCTTGACTCAGGACAGCATTGACTTTTCCATTTGATGAATTCTGTGAGTTTATCTGTATAGTAATAGATTTGGGCTTGAGTTCTGGTCCAGTCATCTAAAACTCTGAAAGAGGAAGCATTATAAATCAGTGCACATAGGTTTGACGTAGATTTATTTCTTCCCTGTTCTTCTTAGCTACATAAGTCTTCAAGAGTCTAACTGTTCACAGACATCAGAGCTTCACAATCCAAGTGACAGGTGCAAAGAGGACTGTACATTCAGACTGTTCCACATGGGTTTCCTGGGCTGACCTTGGCTTTGTCCTTGAGGTTGCTGTTCAGGTGGGTCCAATACACCATGAGATGTTCTTGGATCAGATTCTGTACTGGCTACACACACTGGGTTACTGAAAATTTAGTTCTTTTCATTGAGAGCCATGTGTTAAGCATTTTCCCTTTGTGGGTACAACTGTGCTAGGCTAGATGAGTTGCCTAGGGTCTCCACTATCAGGGACACAGAACCTAAGCCCAATTCTCCTTTGGTGAGATGAACTTGGGCCATCAGCCCAGGCTGCCTTTCCATCACTGTGTGTTTTCTACCAGTCTGTTCTCTCAGTTTCCTGACTCTGGAACTCAGGATGAGGCAGCAGGTCTTCATTCTCTTCTTTTGAGACCCTTGAACTCTAGTTACATGGTCTATATTCTTCTTAATGACTTCAGCTGACCTCCAGCTTGGGCCTAGGTCTTGCCAACAACTGCATGAATCAGTCTAAAGCTGTATCCTCCTCTGGGTAAACTTTGAAACAACCACAGCTTTGGTCAACCTTGAGAAGACTGTGAGGAGACCTGAGATCATCATGAAACTGAGCTATGTCCTACTGCTTGAGCTGCAGGGGTTGTATAACAATAAGCATTTGTCTTAAACTGCTAGATTTGGATGACTTACTATGAAACAATAAGTAGGGTGCGCAGTGTCCTTGTAGGTCTTCTGAGTCTAGAATTAAGATCTGCTTACCAGACATGTGCCAAAGGACACGTGATTGTAAAGAAACACTTAATCTTCCTAGTGCCTATCCCCCAGATCACATCTGCCAAGTTCTCCCTAACAATGTCAGGCAGAATTGATGAGGTCCTTATCTGTGTTCCTTTGTGGCTTGTCATATTCTCTTCTACTTGTGTTGATTGATTGATTGACTTGGGCCCTGTCTCAGCACAAGGGCCAACCACACCAATGGCTTTCCATGAATGTTTGTGAACCAAGTGGGTATCAAAAAATTCTGAGTTCCCTTTCCCCACTCCTGAGGAACAGTCTAGAATATTGTCTTGTGTTTCTTACTGGCTGTGTTTTCATTTCTGATAGAAAAATTATCTCTTTGTAAGTATGTGCTAGAGATTGAACTTGGGGCCTCACATATACTAAATATATGTCCTGGTCCCACTTACGTATTTTGTCTTCTTTTTTTTTTTTCTGGTAATACTTGGGGAGGGGGTTAACTCAGAGTCTCCTACTTGCTGGTGCAATACCATTGGGCCATGCCTTTCCAGTCTTGTTTCCTACTGGTTATTTTTAGGACAAGGTCTTGCTTCCCACCAGGCATGCTCCTAAGCTGTGATTCTCTTACTTTAAGGCTTCCCATTGTCAATGGATCATAGGCAGTAACTACCACACACAGCTTCCCTCTGCAGGGAAAGAGTGTCATAGATTTTTCACCTGGGGATGGCCTAATGGTGCTATCCTTCCAATCTTAGCTTCCCCAATAGCTTGGGATGACACCCTATTAGTGTACCCAGCTATGGGCTGAAAAGGGGTCTCAAAAACTTTTCTGCCTGGGTTGGCCTTGAACTGTGATTATCCTGTTCTCCCAAGTAGCTAGGATTACAGGTGTAATTCATAGGTGCCCAGTCCATTTTTAACTGTTTTCATTAGTGAATTCCAAATAGATTATTCCACCAAACCTTGAATTCAGCAGTGTCGTTGAATAAGAAGACAAAAGAAGTCTCCTTGTATGTAAGAGGCTATATCATGAGGCAGTCAGTTGGTGAAGTTAGGTTTTATTTATTTATTTTTTTGTTTTTGCTTTGGCTTTTTTGATTTTTTAAAGTAGTATGTCCTCTATCATTGATCTGAAAGCAGAACTTTGAACAACAGAATAACTGGTAGCAAAGACAAATTTGTGATGATTATGGAAGTGACAAAAGTATGTTATGAATGGGTGGGAATGTTGGCTCATACCTGCAAACCTAGTTACTCAGGGGCTGAGATCTGAGGATTACAGGTAGAAGCCAGCTCTGATAAGTCTGTGAAACTCTTATCTCCAACTAACCCGCAAAAAGCTGGAAGTGGAGCTGGGGCTCAAATGATAGAGTGTTAGCCTTGAGGGAAAAAGGTAAGGGATAGCACTCAAGTTCTGAATTCAAGCCTCAGTTCTAGCAAAAACAAAAAGCAAGCAAGCAAGCAAGAAAAAGTCATTTCTGCATAAGTACATTCAGGTTGGTAAAGAAATCTTTTAAATCATAGAGACTGCTTTTATACTAGTGAAATGTTAACACGTAAATTCATGTTAAAATAGGAAAAAATTATTTTGAAACCAATACTGGATACAGTAAAGGGACTTTCCACTTCTGGGAGCCTCCTCTTGGATTATAGGAGAACAAACTTATAAAGATTTAGGCTTAAAATTGAGCTAATTAAACTATAATTCCCTTTTCAGTTCTGGGAATTTGCAAATCCATCAAATGAGAAAGATGCTAGTTGTGGCATTTCAGCATCATAACAGATGCCTCGATGGATGGTTGTGAGTTTTTGTTGACGGGGGGGGCATTCTTGGGATCCTTGTCTTTCCTCTCCATGAGGCTTGTTTATAGCCATCCTCAATGTATCTGCTGATGGAGACCTGATTTGGAATGAAAGAATACCCTGTTTCTTGTTTCAGTGTTTGTCTCTTTTCTCACTGAAATACATCTAATATATGTTTAAATATGAGTACATTAAAAATGTTGTGCACACCAGAATCAACTCCAAATGGATCAAAGACCTTGGAGTCAAAGCAGACATTCTGAAAACATTACAGGATGGAATTGGAGAAACCCTAGGTCTCCTTGGTTCAAGCTGAAATTTTCTTAATAGATCCACGGAAACACAACAAATCACAGAATGGTTGGACAAGTGGGATTGCATGAAGTTGCAGAGCTTCTGCATGGCAAAGGACATAGCTAGCAAGATCAATAGAAAG
>NW_012267316.1:5782515-5785825 GCF_000151885.1 Dipodomys ordii | reverse complement strand
CTCCCACCAACAATGAAGTAAGGTTCCCTTCTGTCCACATCCCCTCCAGCATCTGTTGTTGTTAGAGTTCTTGATTTTTGCCATTCTAACTGGGGTGAGGTGGTATCTCAATGTTATTTTGACTTACATTTCTTTTATGGCTAAGGAGGTTGAGCATTTCTTCATGTGTCTATTGGCCATCCTTCTTTCCTCTTCAAAGAAGTTTCTCTTTAAGTCTTTAGCCCACTTATTTATTGGGCAGTTGTTTCTTTGAGGATTTGTTGTTGGGGGATTTAATTTTTTTGATTTCCAGGTATATTTTATATATGAGACCCTTGTCCGTTGAATGACTAGTAAAGATCTTCTCCCAATCCATGGGCTTTCTGTTGAGCTTGCTAGCTATGTCCTTTGCTGTGCAGAAGCTCTGCATTTTCATGCAATCCCATTTGTCCAACCTTTCTTTGATTTGTGTTTCTGGGTTTCTTTTAAGAAAATTTCAGCCTGTGCCAAGAAGCCCTAGGGTTTCTCCTATTCCATCCTGTAATGTTTTCAGAGTGTCTGCTTTGACTCTGAGGTCTTTGATCTATTTGTAGTTGATTCTGGTGCAGGGTGATATATAAGGACCTAGCTTTAGTTTTCTACAAGTGATTAACCAATTTTGCCAGCACCATTTACTGAAGAGCAGAGCCTCACATTTTCTCTTGGCTTTTTCACTCAACACTATCACTCTACCACTTGAGCCACATCTCCATTTCCACTGGAAGTGGTCTTGGGTTTGGGTTGACTACCTCAGGTGATGTTAGCAGTACACCCTGTTACCAGGCTCAGGCTTTGACAGCAGGGTGCAGGTTTAAAGTCTTACAGACCAGTGTTGACATCTCAACCATACTGGAGCCTCAATGTGCAGTCATGAGAGATGAAGCTAGTGCTTCTTGGACTCTTTCACCTTCATGTCTGTCATGTCACAGTGTTGCCACAGGTGACGTGATAGCCTTCATCCTCTGAACAGCTACATATCATCAATGTTCATTATTAAGTAATTTGACAGTGGCATATAGGTGCTGGATCTGACACATGACTATCACTTACATAGTGGGTTATTGTAAGTGCAATTTAGTTAACTACTAACAGTTCCTCAAGTTAGGGCTGTAGGGGCACTGACAGCTGACCAAATCCTCAGCTATCCTTGAACCAACTCTTAACCTTTTCCTTCCTTCTTTGGGTATTTTCTTCTGTGTTCCCCTTGGCACTAGCTTGGTTCAAGGCTTAGCCTATCATCCAGATCACTTCAGTAACCGCTTACCTGGCTTCTTGACCATTGCCTCTGTTCTTCCTAATCTGTCTTTACTCCACATTTTCCTGTGTTAGTTAACTTTTCTGTTGCTATAACAAACCACTCTAGGTTTGTTGCTTTAGAAATAAGTTTATTTGGCTCACAGTTCTGGTAGCTGGAGGATTCAGAAAGTGTGGCACTAATATCCCAGCGAGGGCTTGTTCACTGTGTCACAAACTGGTGGAGACATGGCAAAGGAACTGGTTATATACAGAAGGGGCCACATACATGGAGTGGCCTCAATCTATATCAATCTGTTCTTACAAGAGCTAACTCACTCTCTAACCAGTACCCAGGCCCTGTGGGAATAAAGCCCCTATAACCTAATCAGTTAGCTTGTACTAGACCTCATCTCTTAAAGCTCCCACCCCTTCATCATTGCTACATCAAGATTCTAGAACACTTTGAAGACACACTCAAATTATGTTATATTCAAAGTACACTCTGTAAATGTGCTTAGACTTTTCTTCCTTTCTTTCTTTCTTTCCCTCTCTTTCTTTCTCTTCTTTCTTTCTCTTTCTTTCCTTCCTTCCTTCCTTTCTCTCTCTTTCTTTCTTTCTTCCTTCCTTCCTTCTCTTTCTTTCTTTCCTTCTCTTTCTTTCTTTCTTTCTCTCCCTCCCTTCCTCCCTCCCTCTCTCCCTCCTTCCTTCCTCCCTCCCTCCCTTCCTTCTTTCCTTTTTTTCTTTCCTTTTGAAGTACTAGAAATTGAATTGAGAACCTTGTGCATGCTATACAAGTACTTACCAAAACTTTCCTGTCATGTTGCTTTTCTGTTCACAGACTTTGTGGTAGAATATTATCAAGTCCTATCTAACTCTGAGGGGAACTTGACATTTTGTTTCCTCTTCCTGTTTCCTGGCAATTGGATAAAAGTGGGATGTTGTTGAGCCCTGGTGGCTCATGCCTGTAATCCTTAGCTACTCAGGAAGCTGAGATCTGAGGATTGTTGTTCAAAGGTAGCTTAAGCAGAGAAGCTGGTGAGACTCTTATTTCCAATTAAGCAGCAAAAGGCCAAGAGTGGAATTATGATTTAAGTGGTGGAGAGTTAGTCTTGATGAAAATGTTAAGGGACAGAGTCCAAGCCCTGAGTTCAAGCCCCAGTATACCAGCACACACAAAGAATGAAAAGAAGGAAGGAAGGAAGGAAAGAAGGAAAATAAATATGAACTTTGCAATATGGTCTAAGGACTTAGCAGTGAGCAATAGATATGTAGTTTAAGGGATGTTAGGGTGGGATGAGGAATATGACAGGGTACAGGAGGGGACTTAGAGTACCTGCCAAGCACAGCTCTCTGCTCCGGGTGAAACCCTGAATGACACATAGGAAGAGAAGACTTTGGTGTAAATAAAATGTCCTAGTAGTTAAGATAGTAGGGAAAAGTGCATTTTAATTTTGTCACAACTGTCCTTAGAAAAGATACAGGTGTTATTTTCATCCCAAATGGGCAGAGTAAGCCAGAAAACCACAAGAAAAATGACAAGTCCGGGTATCTCCACTCCCACTCATGATAATCAGGGGACAGAACAGATAATGAATAATCCAGAGGAGAGTTCCCAAATAGCTCTACAAACACTGCTGGTAAACATGATAAGTGAAAAGACTGAAAACCTACAAAGGACTCTGTATGAGCGTGAGAGGGAGAGAAAGGAGGCAAACAAAAGGTCAATGCAGGAAAAGATTGAAAACCTACAAAGGACTCTGTATGAGCGTGAGAGGGAGAGAGAGGAGGCAATCCAAAGGTTTATACAGGAATATCATGAGCGTGAGGAAGCTATGCAAAAGCTGATACAGAATTTGCATGAGCAGCTTGAGAATACACAAAGAGAAAGGCAGGAATGGCGTGAACAGGCTGAGAACACTCAAAGAGAGCTCCAGGAATGGCATGAATGGGAGGAAGCTAACCAAAGAGTAATATAGGAATTGAGAGAGCAGGATGAAAATACACAAAGATCACTAAAGGCATTCATGGAATCCATTAACAAAGAGCTGAAGGAAGT
>NW_012267316.1:5777230-5782058 GCF_000151885.1 Dipodomys ordii | reverse complement strand
AGTGCCTTGAAACATAACACATGACAAGAACTGGCATCTGGACTTCAGGTCAAATGTGGGGGTTTTTTTTGTTCTGTTTTGGTTTTTTGTGTCCAGTCGTGGGCCTGAACTCTGGGCCTGGGCGCTGTCCCTCAGCTCTTCAGCTCAAGGCTAGCGCTCTACCACTTGAGCCACAGTACCACTTCCAGCTTTTTTTTCTTTTGGCTTATGTGGTGCTGAGGAATCGAACCCAGGGCCTCAGGCATGCAAGGCAAGGGCTCTACTAAGCCACCTTCCCAGCCCCTGCATTCACTTTTTATAAGACGTGTTTATAGATGTCACAGAAACCTTGGTGACTCACCAAATAAGGTCAAGGTGGAATGGTGTTGGTGAAAGGCAAACTGTAATAGCTTAAGGAATGAATGGTAGTTGCCCAAGAGGCAAATATAGGCAAGTTACTTCAGTCTGTGGACCTTTGTACTGAGCACACTACAGAGAAGCTGTGTGAAAGGTTTGCAGCTCTGCATTTAGAAATCTAACTCTGCCCTTCTCTAGCTTCTGTATTCTGTCCTGGTGTCAGCTATATAGCTATCAAATCTTGATCTTCAGTTCTGACCTCTCCTTTAAATGTAGACTAGCACATCCTTCTGCCTATCAAATACCCTGCAGACAACTCAAACATTATGAATAATTATTTTGTCCTACCGCTTTAACGTGTTAAAGCTCATGTCATGTTCATAATGATGTGGTGATATAGATGCATTTGCTATGTTGTTATTTCCCTAAAATGGATGACTAGTTAGTGGCTTCTAGACTAAGGAACCAAAATACACTCAACAGCTCTCTGTTCGAATTTTGATACGTCCTGGGATTTTTCTTTTAAAAAAGCCTTCCATTTGTCCTCTGAGTTTCAGTTTATAATTCCAGCATTCTGAGGAATGGTGCTAGCTTTATGTGTTCAGTGGATCCAAGGAATAGAAGTGAAAAGGCAGAGGGAAGTAGAGTTGAGGTGCAGCCAAAGCGATGCATCCAAATAGGATGGAGACCCACCCCTGCTCTTATTTGCTGAGTTTGGTGGCATGAGCCTTGTATTCTGAGGCTCCCAGATGAGGGCTTCTTCTCCTCATCCTCAGGAAGGCACTGTTCTTCTACTACCTGTAATCATGAATTCCCATTGAAATAAACATGCTGTTTTTGAGCATAGGTCTGGACTGATACTCTGACTATCTGAGCAGAATTTCCTGCCTCTGTTTCTCTCTTTCACCTGTCCCTTGATCACTTATGAAGATTTCAACACCATTATGTGTAGAGTATACACTGGATTTTCACAATCTGAAAACCTGAATTAGGGATGTCTGCAAAATTGGAACAATCCAAACGCTGATGTAGGCACACTAAAAATATTATATAAACTGGACACCAGTACCTCACACCTATAACCTAGCTACTCAGGAGGCTGAGATCTGAGGATCCCAGGTCAAAGCCAGCCTGGGCAGGAAAGTTAAAAGAGACTCTTATCTCCAATTAACCAGCAAAAAAGCCAGAAGTGGAACTGTGGCCAAAGTGGTATAGTGTCAGCTTTGAGCAAAAATGCTGAGACAGTGTCCAGATGCTGAGTTCAAGCTACAATATTGGCACACACACACACACACACACACACACACACACACACACACACACTATATAAAATTCCCTTCTGGGTTTGTGTATAAGGCATAAAGGAAACAAATGCATTTCCTATCTACAGTTGGGCCCTGTCCCCAATATACCTCATTATGTGTTAGTATGTCCTCCTCCATTTGGACTTAACAACCTCCATCTTAGGTCCTCAGTCCTTTCTCTGAAATCAGGGGGCCAGACCAGGTCTGGCCACCAATTGTTAACTCCACCCCCGCCCCCACCGAATAGCCTCCAGCTGCAGTAGCAGAATGCGTTCTGCCCAGACCTATCTGCAGCTGTGGCAGCCAGTAAACCCCACCCTGGCTATGTGCTCTCTTTGGCTCTAGCTGCAACTGCAGAGTACTCCCTGCCCCTAGTATAAACCTGCCCCTTTTGCACAAAGACAAGTGTTGTGCCCAGCTTGAAAGGCACAGTCTTGTCAGCTTTATGACAACAAACTGCTTTACATGTGTTGGTGTCTGCGTGGTCCTCCAAGCTGGAGCTTTCATTATGTACATGCAAAGGCTCCAAAAAGAATAAAAATTCTGAAATCTGAGCACTTCTGGTCCTACGCATTTTGAATAAAAGATACTCAGTCTGCATTCTTGAGTTTATTTAAAGTGTCCTCAAAACTAAACTTAGCTTGTGCATTACTAGAGAGAATATCCCTGAAGTGGTGTTATGTTCTTTGTGCTACAGCTCACCTCATGGCTTGAATTAGATGGAGTCTTCCAGGCTTCCTCACTGTAATTCCCTATTCCCCTCATGACTCACAAATATTAATGAGACTGTGAAGCCATCTTGTTTCTTTACAAACTTTAATTCAGCACCTGTCTGTACTTTATTTCTCTACAAACTTAATTTCAGTATTTTTTAGTACTTCTTGGGTTAACAATGGTGATTTCTAGTTCATCATTCTTTCAACCTTTGTTAGTATTCTACTGAAAGGAAAATATTGTCCACCTGTGTATTCATTTATGTGCTTATGACATTAGAAGTTCATGGATTCCTGTTTGTTAGCAATACATTTTATCATAATTTAATCTAATATTCAAATTACTAGATTTGGATAGCAAGAATTCCTTTGAGTTGTATTCTATACCTTTTTGACATATCTTCACCATCATCATCATCATTACCATCATCATGATCACCATTGTTATTATCAACTTATTGCATTTAGTATCTTGCATTACACCAAGTTCCAGACTTGGGCTGGAATTATGGCAAAAGTAGTAGAATGCTTGCCTCACAAATATAAGAACCTGACTTCAAACCTCAATATCACCAAATAAATAGCTTCAAACTCATTTTCACTTTCCCTGCCTCGTCATTGAAACCAGTTATTTCTATTTTCACTCATTTGGAAGTGAGTTACAAATGGAGGTTTAAGTGCTAGTTGCACTCATTGAGAGAGTAAGCTACTCCTATTCCCTGGTGGACAGCCCTTCTGCCACCTCTGAGCCCTGCCTCACAGGGGTCCCCCACCCCTCACTTGGCTTGAGCCTTCCTGTTCAGGTCTACACCTTCCACATGGCTTCTCCTTACACCTAACTGGACTTTGACACTCAGCCCTGGGCCACTTCCACATCAACTTCTGAAGTGTCTGCCTTCCATTCTGGCTTGGGCTTGATACCTGTGCAGTCACCCTTGTCACATGGTGTGCGTTCTGGCATCCTGTGCTGGGCTAACTCTAACTTGGAGCCTAGATTCTGGTAGCATTGTTCTCAATGGGGGCATGTGTGTGGTGAGGGTGTGTGCAATCCTCAGATAACTAGAACCCCACGCAGATGCATGCTTCAAACTGTAATCCTTTCTCAAATTTCCTTCATGGATTCCTTTTCTCACTTCAATTGAATTTTTCTGCATGAAAGACTCAAATCATTCTGTCTTGTGTCACCTAAACACCTTGTGTCCATCTCTTCCCCGCCTCCCCCCCTCAATGTGCCCCTCACCAAGTGCTGGGACTTCATCTATTTCCCACAGAGTGGTCTTGTCTGCTGAGGTTGTCATATGCAGTGTGGGTGTGCATGGAGAAGACAGATAATCTGCTGCTCCAGAGTGAAAAATGCTGTGGATACATAAATTGCTAATGGGCACCAAAGGGTGGCCCTTCCCTGTCAGAACCAGGTTAAATTAAACAAACAGAGTATTAATTAGACCAAGGAAAAATAAAATTTAACTGGGACAAACAAGTCCCAGGTAAACTGAGAAACATAGGTACAGGCTCTAGGAATGGGACAAACAGGCCTGCATTTACTGAAATTTGCAAAGTAAGAATAAGGCCAAACTTGAAAGGCAGGATCACCTTGTAGAAACTCCAGGTTAGTCATTAGTGGGAAAATTCTAGATAGAAAGGTTTGAATTAAACACCAGGTTACTGGACTTGGTAGATAACAGTGAAACTCAGAGAGAGCCAGAAAACCCAGAAAGTGGTTTGCTTTTGGTGTGTGATAAATAAGAAGTTTGGAATGTGGTTTTTGCTTCGAGGACTTCCTATTTTGCATATAGAGACTCAATTGGTATTTCACCAACTTGCTTCTTTGATGGGAAGATTTGGGATAAGGACTTTGCCTTGTGGCTTATGGCCTTGGTTATTGGAATGACTGGAAATGTAATCACTATTTTGTAATCACTAACAGCGAGCTCTGCTTCTGTAATTTGCTTCTTTGCCAATCACAAAACTGCCACTGGCCACCTGTGAGTGGCGCCCTCCCCCATGGATATTGCTTTTAAATATCCTGAGCTATTTGACTTTATTGCTGTTTTTCAGTGTCTTGGTATAGTGGAGTCAGATGCCATGGCTATTAAGTGATTCCTAGCCTTATTGACTGAGTGTTGGTGACTCCTTTTGCCAATTGTGGGTTTGAGTCCCATTGGCCCCAGGAAGATGGGATATTTCAGCTGGAGGCCCCAGCAAGATCCCAACCTCAGGCCTTGACCCTGAGATAACAGAACCGGGGAAGACCTTTGAGGAGACAGCAGCTGGGAGAGAGTTCTATTCCAAGCCCCAGGCTGGTGATGGTGACGGGTCTGAGACCCTTCCCTTCCCTTCCTTTCCCTTCCCTTCCCTTCTACTTCTCCCTCTGCCTCTCCCTCTCCCTTTCCCTCTCCTCCTTCTCCTTCTCCCTCCCTTCCTTCCTCCCTCCCTCCATTCCTCCATTCCTCCCTCCCTCCCTCCCTCCCTCCC
>NW_012267316.1:5774696-5777180 GCF_000151885.1 Dipodomys ordii | reverse complement strand
AGGGTAAACAAAGGAGGAGGCTGCAATGCTTGATAAGAAATGTACTCATTATCTTGCCCATGTAATTGTAACCGCTCTGTACAGTATGTTCACAAAAAATAAAAATAAAAATTTAAAAAAAAATGTTGTGTACAAACAAGGGAGAGATGATAAAGATGGCGCTCAGGGAAACCATTCATTTCTTTTGTCTTTCCACAAAAGGTGGACTATGGAAGGAAGTTATACTGGGATCACATTGTTGCTACGGAAACATACAGGTAATTTCAGGAAAGCAAGAGTTTTCTTGTGAACTGAATATAAACCATCAATTAAGTAGGACACCTAATCACATTGGGCTACTCAAGATTGTAACTGTGAGATTGGAAATGGCACTCTGTGTTAGAAAAGAAGCAACACTGTAGCTTAGATTGTTATGGTGCTTTATTTAGTATGATAGTGGATGACAGTATATGAAATACCTTGGAAGTATTTGGAAATGACAGGTGTAATAACAAAAGAAAAAATATATTTCTAAGCAAAAACTCTATGTACTATATTTTACTGTTACTTTTAGGTCTGAAAGCTATGCAATTATAAATTTTGTGTTTTTGTGCTGGTACTGGGACTTGAACTCAGGGCTTCAAGTTCAAGTTTTTTTTCTCTCATGGCTAGCACTATACCACTTGAAACACACCTCCACTTCTGGTATTTTGCTGGTTACTTGGACATGAGTCCCTTTAATTTTTCTTTTTAGGAGGTCTTTAAACTAAGGATCCTCAGATCTCAGCTTTCTGAGTACCTAGGATTATAGGCATAAGCCACCAGAATCTGGTTTATAATTTTAAAGAAATTTATTGTTAAAAGAAGAAACATTAACGCTCCTGGGCACAGGTAGAAAATTTCTGTGTAAAGATCCAAAAAGAAAGACTTGCTAAATGGGACTGCATCAAGCTAAAACGTTTCTGTATGTATGTCTGCAGCAAAAGACATAGCCAACAAGCTAAAAAGACAGTTTACAGAATGGGAGATTTTTGCAAGCTTCACATCAGACAATGACCAAATATCCAGCATATACAGATAATTTAAAGAGTTATTATATTAAGTGAAGTAAGCCAGAGCCACAGAAACATAGGTTACATGTTTTCCCTCATTTGTGGTAGCTAGAATGTGCCTATAAATCTATAAGCAAGCACACTGAATGATTAAAAAGTGCATATACACACTGGGACATGATAAATTATACATGTCGCTAAACATTCACACATTGAGGCCATAGGCACAGATCACAAAGGCTCAATAGCTATGTGTATATGATCATATAAAATGATATTTTATGAAATGATTCCAAGATAAGGAAACATGAGGTTTTATAAAGTTGCTTTTTTATTGCTGGTTTCATTTTCTTTTCCTTTTATCTTGTTAATTTATTTGTCTTTGGGAGGATAAGGGGAACACAGAAAAAGGAACAAAGGGTGATGGTACTCACTAGACAATATATGGAAAATGAACTATAATCTTGTGGGTGGAAATGGAAGGGAAAATGGAGAGTGAGGGAAGTGGAGACATAGTTCAAAAGAATCGTACTCATTACTTGACTCATGTAACTGCAATCTTCTGTATATCACCTCCACAGTAACAATAAAATATTTAAGTAAATTAAATCCTCAAAATACCAACAACCCAGTTAATAAATGTACTGATGAGCTAAAGAGAATTTTCTCAGAAGAAGTAAAAATGGCCAATAGACACACAAAGAAATGCTCAACATCTCTGTCCATGAAGGAAATGAAAATCAAAAAAATGTTGAGATTCCATCTCACCCCAGTTAGAATGGCCATTACCCTAAAAAACAAACAATCACAGACGCCAGTGAGGATGCAGTCAAAAGGGGACCCTGATACACTGTTGGTAGGAATATATATTTGCTCAACTACTCTGACAACAATGTGAAGGTTCCTCAAAAAATTAAACAGACTACCCTATAATCTAGCAATTCCACTCCTGGACTTTTACCCAAAAGATTATAAACCAGGATACAGTAGAGTCACTAGTAAGCCATGTTTATTGAAGCACAATTCACCATAGCCAAGGTACAGAATCAGCCCCTCAATGAACAAATGAATCAAGAAAACTATATATATATATATATATATATATATATATATATATATATATATATATATATATATATATACTGGAATTTTAATCAACCCTTAGAAGGAATGCCATCATACATACCAATTGTAAAAAAAAAAAATTGAAAGACCTGGAAAAATTGTGTTAAGTGAAGTCAGTCAGGTCCAGAGAAACAACAGATCCATGTTTTCCCTTCTATGTGAAAGCTAGACTTAGCTTGCAAACTCAGAAGGAGTTTGATTGGTATGCAAACGTATATAAATGTATTAACTGAAATATGGTAGATTTATGGGAGATCTCATATAGTAAAGTTACTTAGATAAAAAGAGAGGGCTGGGAAGGTTGCTCAGTGGTAGAGTGCTTGCCTTG
>NW_012267316.1:5740203-5762247 GCF_000151885.1 Dipodomys ordii | reverse complement strand
TCCTTCCTTCCTTCCTTCCTTTCTTTCTTTCTTTCTTTCTTTCTTTCTTTCTTTCTTTCTTTCTTTCTTTCTTTCTTTCTTTCTCTATCTTTCCTTCCTTCCTTCCTTCCTTCCTTCCTTTTTTTCTTTCTTTCTTTTTTCTTTCTTTCTTTCTTTCTTTCTTTCTTTCTTTCTTTCTTTCTTTCTTTCTTTCTTTCTTTCTTTCTTTTCTTTCTTTCCTCTTTCA
Organism: Dipodomys ordii; assembly: GCF_000151885.1. Taxonomy (NCBI): domain Eukaryota; kingdom Metazoa; phylum Chordata; class Mammalia; order Rodentia; family Heteromyidae; genus Dipodomys; species Dipodomys ordii. Next base: position 5,762,021 of record NW_012267316.1, on the reverse strand, counting down.
TGGTACTAGGGTTTGAACTCAGAGCATGTGCCCTACCTTTGAGCTATGGCTCCAGCTCCTTTTTTGTACAGATGATGATGATGATGATGATGATGATGATTAGATGATGATGATTACTGGTAGCACATTTTTGTTAGTTGTGGGGCTTGAACTTGAAGCTTGGGAACTGACCCTGAGCTCATTTGCTCAAGGTTAGTGCTCTACCACTTTGAGCCACATCGCCACTTTCCATTTTCTGGTGGTTAATTGGAGACAAGATCTTATAGACTTTCCTGCCTGGGCTGGCTTTGAACCACAATCCTCAGCTCTCAGCCTCCTGAGTAGTTAGGATTACAGGAGTGAGCCTCCGACATCTGGCTTGGTAGCACTTTTTAAATAGGTCAAAGTAACAATGCAATTCATTATATTCTTTCTGAGAACAACTTATATCCTCCAATAAACTAAAGGAAGATTATATTTTTCAAAACTATCTAACAGAATGGATGGTGCAATAATTAGAAATGAAGAAAGCCATGTCTCTCTGTTCCACTGAAATCTTTTCTGGGAAGACAGACCCAGTGAAGGGTTCATTGGCTACAGTGGCTGTAAAATGTCAACATGGCTTTGATTTTCCTTTGCAAATTATGTAAGAGAGAAAAGCAGGGGTGCTTCTGGAACTTAGCAAAACAGTCTGGTGCAAAGCATTTCTGCTTCCAAGACAAATTACATTGCTACAAAAAAAATCCTTAACATACAATTATTGTTTTTAAAAAATGAGAGTTTTGCTGGGCGCCAGTGGCTCACACCTATAATCCTAGCTACTTAGGAGGCTGAGATCTGAGGATTGCGGTTCAAAGCCAGCAGTGGCAGAATTGACACTGTGGCTCAAAGTGTTAGAGCACTAGGATTGAGCTGAAGAGCTCAGGGACAGCACCCAGGCTCAGAATTCAAGCCCCATGACCAACCGAGAGAGAGAGAGAGAGAGAGACTTTTAGTTATATTCTATTGCTATGTTCCATGCCAATGCTTCAATATCCAAATTTGCATGGGTTATTTCTGAGATAGGCTTTCTCTTCTTGCTCAGACGCACATCTGAACTTGAGCTATTTTAGGCTTCTGATTATAGTTGGGAATGACTGGCATGACTGGTTATTGTTAAGGTAGCTTCATGGACTTTGTTGCCTCTTTGGTTTAAAAAACATGATCCTCCCAATTTCACCCTACTTAGAATGACAGGCATGTGCTATCATACCCAGATATTGGTTGAGATGGAGGTCTCATGTGTATAGACTTGAACAATGATCTTCCTGGTCTCAGCTTTCCAATTAGCTAAGATTACATGGGTAATCTACCAACACCTGGCTATTAATTCTAAGGAATTAATTGGTGAATTTCTGCCTTATCCAATAAGACCATTGCTCCTTAAGGCATCTCTTGAGTCTCTAGAAAGAGAGGCAAAGTCTGTCATGGGGGTGAGAGGTGGGTACAATTTTCTGGATTTTTCACGTCTGTTGGCATTTATGGTCAAGAGTGACAAAGAAACTTGTTCTCCCTTCTTCTGATAAAACACTGCAATACATATTAAACAGTAGAAACCAACAACTGTTGCTATTTTTAGAGAGAAAAATGACTCCTTGCCTGATTATAGCAGTAAAGTGCTAGTGGCCTTTAAAATAGTACTTTGTTCATGTGGAGACATAAAATCATTGCAACTGCTGAGCTAGTTTTGAAATGGAGTGAAGCTCAGTTGGGAAACTAGCAACCTGCTTTTCTGAGAAGAAACCCTGGGTATTTATGGAAAAGCACGCCAAGAATGCAGCCTCCATAGGTTAGAAAACAGGCTGTCCTGCCAACCTGGGAGGAAATTACTTAGAAAAAGAATCAGGGGCTTATGCAAGTGTTTCACTACAGATTTAGCTATAAGATACAGACTTCTGTTTTTGGAACTCTTATTTATTTTTGTGCTGGTACTGGGGCTTAAACTCAGGGTGCCACCTCTTAGCTTTTTCATTCAAGACTGGTTCTCCAACACTTGAGCCACAGTGCTGGATTTTGGTGGTTCACTGGCAATAAAAAGTCCTACAGACTTTCTTGCCCAGCCTTGTTCTCTGACGTAACTTTGATCCTCAGATATCATCCTCCCAATGAGCTAGAATTACAGGCAGTACTGGGCTAGGACTAAGTATTTAAACAATGTTATTATTTAGAATCATTTGGAATAAAATGGGTAAATGTCTGTTTCTTCCTGGACATTCCCTCAGGGATTTCCATCGGAGTGACAGACTGGGCATCACCATGCTGGCCATGCTTCCTTCCCTGCTAGGCCAGGAACCATAGTAAAATGGTCTATTCACTGAGGTAGATGGGAAGGCATCCTGGCTGCATCTGGACTTGCCCTTAGGTTTTTCATGAAGCTGTGTAGGATAGCTTGGCCAGCCTTGGGAATTGCTAGATGGATTGTTGACATGTTGAAATTCATACCTGCACATGCACACTCTATCCCAGCATCCTTCTTAGGTGTCCTTCATCTCTGACAGGTCTAAAATCAACTCCTCATCACTTCCTGGAATCACTTCTATTTCTTTTTGCTAGATGTCAAAAATCTACTGGCTATTAATTTCTTTTGTGCTACTGGTACTGGAGATTAAACTCAGGGTTTTGTGATTACTTGGCAAACACTCTACCACTTGAACAATATCCCCCATCTTTTGCTTTTAGTTTGTTTTTTAGATAGGGTCTTGTCCTTTTACCTGGGCTGGCTTTGGATGGGGATTCTTCTACTTCTACCCCCTGAGTAAGTGGAGTTACAAGTGTATTGCTCCATGCCAGTCTGATTTATGAGGTAAAGTCTTGCTAATTTTTGCCCAGGCTGGTTTCAAACTTCATCTCCGGAGTATCTGGGATTACAGGTATGCTCCAACACACTTGGCCCTGACCTTGAATCTAGAAATCATGAAGTCCCAATTGTTTCTTCTCCTTTGCATGTCCTATGATTCGGCTGTCTATACAGTCTCAGAAACCATTCCTCCTCCCTACAACCTTCACACCCCCAGCTGATTTATTAGGTTTGTCCCACTTATTACCTGGATTGCCTCAGCCCTTCCAGCATCAACCTTACCTGGCTGTGTGTAACAGAGAGCTGAAGATCTCTTTCCTAGGTTCCATCCCTTTTGGATACAAGCCATAAATACATAGTATCTTTTCTTGATGCCGATTAGGAAAAGGCAGCCCTTCCTCAAGGTACATGACTGCCATCTGCTGGAAAACTGTCCTAATAGATGTACAAATCTATGATGCTTGTGGTATCATGGAGCACCCCCTACAGCTGTACCCACAGTACCCTAAATCCAGCAACCTTGAGGCACATGCAACCAGCTACTTTTTACCCCTTGGCCCTACTCACACCTTCTCTTCTATGATATCCTAAGCTATTGGAGGCTCTCTTTTGGCATCAGAGCATGGTGCTTAATTCATATGGACTGTGGAGACAGCATCCTAGCTCTGCCACACACACCTTGCTATAAAGTTCCCTCCAACTCCACTCAGATTCCTTCTCTGTAAAACAGGGAGACTAGAGACACCTCCCTCATGGCACTACTATGAAGATTATCCAAGTGAGTATTTATGATGTATTTTAAATAGTTCTTGAGGAGTTCTGGAGGCTCAGCAGTACACATGTGCTTACTGTGTGTGAGGCCCTGGGCTCCATTCCTAGCACTGCAATAAATACTTACAGAAAGAAAAGTTAAAAAAATATGGATTGATGCTATGTTGCATTTTCCTTATACTGTCTCTCATCTCTGTTTTTTAGCTTACATTCTTTTGGCTGGGAACTATCCTACCTTACCTGGACCTCTCTCCACATCAGATTCTTGTGTCTCATGGTTCATGGCCTGGAGAAAGTCTTACATGGCCAGGGATGGGCAGGGATCCTTTCATTTGTCTTCAGGTTTCCCCAGTCCTCAGAGTTTCTCTGAGGCAGAACTCCAGCAACAACTTCTTTTGTTGCTTAAATGTCTTTCCTTTGTTGTCTCTGGACTGTCAGCTCCTTGTAAGCAGGTATAGATGAGATCTTGTTTAGGTCTGAGTCTTCAGATCTGGCTAAGAATGACTCTGAGTAGAATTTCACAAAGCTTTGTCCTAAAACTCAGCTTCACTCAATTGCAGCATTTTGCTCAAATTAACACTACTTTTCTCTGTCCTTTTTGTTGTTGTTGGTGGTGGTGGTGGTCGTGGGGCTTGAACTCTGGGCCTGGGCACTGTCCCTCAGCTCTTCAGCTCAAGGTGAGCACTCTACCAATTGAGCCACAGCGCCACTTCCAAATCAATACTACTTTTAAGCCAAGTAGCCATTACATGAGTTGTTAGTTAAAAATGGTCAATGCGGTCTTCCCATTTCTTTACAAATGGTACAATATAATTCTTTCTAATGGGTGAGTAAAATTCCATTGTGTATATATACCATTTTGTGATTAATTTGTCCATTGAAGAGCATCTGGGTTGATCCCATATCTTGGTTATGGTGAATTATGCTGCAATAAACATGGGTGTGCTAGTGACTTTACTGTATCCTGGTTTGTAATCTTTTGGATAAATGCTCAGGAGTGGAATTGTTGGAACCTAGGGTAGTTCTATGTTTAATTTCTTTGAGGAACCTTCACACTGATTTCCAGAGATTACATTCCCACCAACAGCATATTAGGGTTCCCTTTTGACCACATTCTTGCCAGCATCTGTTATAGTTCATTTTCTTGATAATGGCCATTCTAACTGGGGTGATGTGGAATCTCAATGTTATTTTCATTTCCTTCATGGCTGGAGATGTTGAGCATTCTTTATGTGTCTAATGGCCATTGTTACTTCTTCTGAGAAGACTCTCTTTAGTTTATAGATCCAGTTATTAATTGGATTGTTGGTTTTGGAGGATTTAATTGTTTAAGTTCCTTGTCTAGTCTCCATATTAGTCAAGATTTACCATTTGTAAAGAAATGAAAAAACCTGGAAAAATTATGTTAGGTGAAGGAAGATAGGCCCTGAGAAACAAAGGATGCATATTTCCTCTCATATGTGGAAGCTAGATTTAGCTTATAAACTGCTAAGTAAATACATTTGTGGTATGCAAGGATATACGAATGTATTAGCTGAAATAGGTAGATTCAAGGGAGAATTGAAATAGTATAATTCCTTAGAAAGGCAAGATCAAAGTTCAGAAAAATAAAATACCAGGAAGTGGGTACTTGAAAGTGGTGGGGTGGTGGGTCAAGGGAAAGGGTGGACAAATGAAGAGGAGAAGAGGGAGAGAATGCAATCAAGAATGCAATGTGTATCCTACAAAGTTAAGGAGAGTGAGGAAAGGGGTGGGTAGGGGAAGGATGGATGAGAATGTTGAAAGGGGTGACACTGATTAAGATACATTGTATTTACAAACTGCTTTGTTAAGTGGCAAGTCCTTTGTGCAACTACTTAAAAGATAATTAAAAAAAGAGAAATCAATGACCATTACATAACTGCAAGATCTTGAAGTACATATTATGTAAATAAGTATACCTTTTGCCATAAAAAGCATTCTAAATCCTCACTATAGAGTTCACAAAGGAAAGACAAGATGTAATCAGAGCATTTGGGGGAGGTTGCCCAGGTGAAGGGTGTTCAGCCTACTACAGGTAGAAGGCTCACCACCCCTGATTGGCTCATTAGCTCCAGCTGTATCTTTCCCTGCAGCTTGGTAGGCAGTATACTTGTGGAATCAAAGACAAAGATCAGATCCATGCAAGAGAGTGGCTCCTAATGAGGCTAAATTACTTAAAAGTGAGATGATTACCAAGTCAAAATAGTTTATAGTGCTGACTTCGGAGCAATTTGTAAGTTCTAGTATTTGGCACTTGGCTTTGTTGCTTTTGGGCCTCTGGGATGTGTGGTGGGGTCACACAGTGACAGAGGACCTGTGCACAAAGGTTCACATCATGGTGAGGACAAGCTGGAGAGAGGGCAATGGGGCCCTTATTCCCTCACCTTCTATAAGAGAATGATCCCAATGACTTCCCTAGGGGTCCTTTAAACTCAAATAGCACCATGGACTGAGACCAAGCCTCTAATATATCCATCTTTGGGAGGGTTTTCCGATCCAAACCACAGCCTTGTCTGGTAAACGATATTCATCTCTTAGCAGATAGGATAGATGTGCTAATTGTTTTCACAGCTGAGGACCCAGACCTGGGATTAGGTATGTTTGGCATCTTCCATTGTTCAACAGCAAATGTTCACAGTTTAAATAAAAACCAAACACTTTGACTGTAGATACTATGTGTTCTTTAAAGCTGAAAGTATTTTTAAAAAACAAACAGGCTTTTCAGACTAGAAATGAAAAGGCCATTAAAGACTCCTCATTAAATCTGACAGGTTTCAATTTCTTAACAAGTATGTATCTGTAAGGTCCCCTCCTGGATGGTTAGCAGACTCCACCCTCCTCGCAGCAAAGTCTCCACCCAGTACCTGTGTTACCTAGGCAACTGGCACACCTGGAAGAGTCACATCTGCATCCCGCTGAGGTCACATCTGAATTTGATGTGGCCACACATTTCTCTGCCCATACCCTACATAAGGCCTAGCCCAGGCCCAGAGGCCCTCTCTCTGCTCTTTTCTAGCTCTCTCTCTCAGCTCTTTCCTTCTCAGCTCTTTCACAGCCTTTTCTCTCTCTCTTTCTCTCTCTCTCTCTCTCTCTCTCTCTCTCTCTCCCAGCTCTCTTTTCCAGTTCTTTCCCCACCACGTGGAGGACCAAGATGGCCTGGTGCCAGCCGGAACGATTAATAAACCTACCCCTTACCTGAATACCACGTGCATGCTGCTGTTCTTGCTCGGCTACCTCTTTTTAAAAAAACTAACAGTATCAGATACTCTACACAATCCACTGAAGCAAAGATCTTTTGGAGTCTTTACTCCCTGTTCCAACATACAATTAAAAAAAAACAACAACTGGAAAGTACTCTGCCATGCAAAAAGCAAGGAAGCTATTGTGTGTTGTCCCCAGCCATGTTGGACCTATTTTCTGCTCTGCCTTCTCTGGGGGGGGGGGGGGGGGGACGGTGCTGGGAATATTGGGGAGACAGAGGAGGTAGTGTTGTGGGCTTTGTCCTATATGGCAGGAAAATGTATATAGGTGACATATGAACGTTGGACATGTTAATTCTGTGTGTGTGTGTGTGTGTGTGTGTGTAGATTTGCATATATTCCTGTCTTACCTACTCCCCTCTTCTGACTATAACCCATTTGGGTTGCTAACACCCTATCTCTTGTTCCCCTTTCCCTGACAAACTCTGAATGTCTCACCAGTAGTTGGTGTTTTACCAACCCCCACCAGCCCACATTAGCATCCACACTACCATATCTTGGACTATAAGGGAGAGAATCTCCAGCCAGGCTGGAGGCTCACCTCCAGAGGTTCTTCCCCTCCCAATAAATCTGTGCTGGTGTTGAACCATCTCTCTGTCATTCTCCTTGCACTTTGAATCTAACACAGTGGTCTTGAGGTCTGTGGATATCATAGAATCAGTGCTGGGGTTGGTGTGGGAGAGTGGAACACACATTTGCTTGATGGAGCCCAGAGTGATTTCTAAAATGAAAGGTCAAGTCACCTGACCAGGAGGCCACAGTCACCACCTTAGAGCATTAGCTGTCACCACAGGTCAGGGTCTCAGGTTCAAGGGGGTCCAGCTGGAAGAGCCAGTGTCTTGTCATACTGTGGAGAGGAATGAGCAATCATGGAGGGAGAACCAGAAATTTGATCTACCATTAATTTTCCCCTACATGTGTTTCCAAGCTTACATGTTCAAGCAGCAATGTGGAATGTACTGATGTGCTGACTCAAGCTTGCAACCATCTCCATGCACAGGGTGGTTATAGATGCTGTTTAAGGCACAGGGCATAGTCTCCTTCCACCCACTTTCATAAAGGGAAGGCCTGCCAGTCCTATAGATGATACACTTATTTAGACTTCTCATGAGATATCAATCCACGTTCCCAGAGTGAGCCTGCTCTGAAGACCTTTCTCATCACTGTGTGGATGGAGGTTATATGACAGATCAAAGAACCATGGTATATCATGTGCACAGTCCCCATCCTGGGCAGCATGGCTTGGAAAATGGGTGGCCAAGTTCTTTCCATCTATTCACTCTACTTACCTGTAATGGCAATACTTGGGGTAAAAACTTCAGATGGATGCAGCTGCCTCAAGCTCAATCCATGCAGTGTACACACTAGAATCGGGCTTTAGTTACCATCCTTAGCATTGCTAATTAGGACTGGTAGTTAAAGAAGAAGTACAGAGATCATCATGTAGACTGCACCCATCCCAGCCCTTCTCAGGAAGAATGTTTATGAACCTTTATAAGATCCAGGGAACCATTACCTAGGGCTGTTTTACTAAGCTGAAACGAGCCAGATTCATGAAGGCCATTGACAAGACAGCAGAGTGGACCACTGGAGAGGTAGATATAATTATGTCCCTGAGTCAAAGTTGTTAAGCTGTTTCAGATGGTAGAAATGGTTGAACAAAGCAACTTAGTGATGGGATGTGCAGGCAGAGATTCCTGCAACGTGTGGGAGAGGACAGCCAAATGCAGCAGGAAGAATCACACACGATACTTTCCCAATTGACATTTGTCATTCATCACTTCCATGTCAATCAAATGGCACACAGTGGCCTGAAGGAGGCCCCTACTGATGGATATTGCACAGAAGGGGAAACAGTGGCTAAGGACTGGGCAGGAGGGTCACAACTGGGCAGTAACCAGGCACATTCAGCAGCACTTTCCCTTTAGATGTGCAGAATATGTTGGAGTAAAGTTGCAAGAGGATCTCAGAGAAAACCAATAAGGATATCTGAATCCCGGTCATATAATTGACTCCATTGGATGTAGACAATACAGGGGAACTACAGGAGCAGCTACTGTGTGGAAGGTTCCAGATTTCCTTCTACTTAACATGGAGATGGAAAGTCTCATCAAATACCATGAGCCTCCATTCCAAATGAGTATCTACTGCATGGTCACATGGGATGCCATAATTTAGCCAGAGTGAGCAATGTTCATTGAAACCAAAAAGTAAAGTCTTTGTATCAATAGGTAGAACACTGGACTGCAGTTCACCTGGACTATATTGTGATGGGATCCAGGGAACCAGGGATCTTGGCAGAGCCAAATTTCTTCATACTATCATGGCTACACCAGACCTTCTAGACTTGTGTCTTCCATGGAGGTTAAACCCTTGCCTTTGACAGTTGGCCCTTGCCCATCCCCCACAGTTCCATTCACCTTCCCCTTCCCCCAGGAAGGTAGCACTGAACTGTCCTTGCCTCAATCCCTTGAACATCATCTGTCTGATGAGGGCCAGGAATCTGGGCACAGGGCATGACAAGAGCCATCTTGTCATGGCTGCCAGTCTTCCCACAGCATGCCAGGCCCTCCACAGCACAGTCCCCAGCATGGCCCTGTGGCCTCTTCCACTACTACCCATCAGTGGGGTGGTGGGTCAGGTCCTTTCAGGCACTTCCCAGATCATAGTTCGTGACCACTGAGGGATTTCCTGGTATGATTGACGCCCGAGCCCATGGCAAGAGCAGGGACAGCAAGTGTTCCATGATCATTTTCTCCAGCTGGCCTAAATCACACCCTGAGGTCACATAGATCATGTCTCCCATGGAAGTGGGTTTCTCATAGAGAAACAGCCACTTTGTGTGTGTGTGTGTGTGTGTGTGTGTGTGTGAGATTATGGTACTTGAACTCTGGGTCTGGGCACTGTCTCTCAGCTCTTCAGCTCAAGGCTAGGGCTCTATCATTTGAGCCACATTTCCACTTCTAGCTTTTTCTGCTTATGTGGTGCTGGGGAATTGAACCCAGGGCCTCATACATGCAAGGCAAGCACTCTACCACTGAGCCACCTTCCCAGCCTGGAAATGTCCACTTTCAATCCACAAATCATAGTTGTCCATTCAGTGGCTCTAACACAGTGTTTATGTAGATTTACACCATGGAATGATTCACACATGTAATTCACATGCTCACCATTTCAGAAAGGAAGATCTCCCCAAGTGGAATCCATCCAAGGAGGCTCCTAGAACCAGAAGCTAGCATGACAGCAGAGGCTACAATGGGAGTAGAGTGGGAGGGAAACAGGGGTAGGTGTAGAGCAAGAACAGCATTTCAGTAAGGCAGGAGGAATCAGCTTGGAGAGCTGTTGCACAGCAGGGTGACCATAGTTGGAATCATGTCCTGTGCAGCTAAGATTCCTTGACTGTCCATTTTCCCCACCTCCTGGCACTGTCATTGTAGAACCCAAGGCCTCCTAATTTGGTGGCTTCTCATAGCAAAGCATTGTGTGGGTTTGGGCTGGGTGTGAACCTCACCAGCTACAGGTGGGAGCCAGGCAGGAAGTTCCTCCTGCTGTGTCCCCAGCTTGCCTGGCCCACAGGCCTCTGTTCAGTGTTGTTTGATGTAGCAAGTGCTGGTGCCTGGCAGCACACTCCCAGTTGTGGTGGCACTGGGTGCAGTTCTGGCCTCCAGGGCATTGTGTACAGATCCCCGGTGACATAGTGGCCAGTTCTGGAGCTGCCTTGAGGTGAGGTATCTTGTCAGAAGGTAGAGGAGATGTCAGAGACTGGACTGTGCTCCCTGGAGCATCCTCTGCCCTTCTTGGTCCTCTTCTCTGCTAGTGGCGAGAGTGGTGGCCTCTGGTAAATTTCTGTTGCTTCTAAACTTTATAGTAAACTCGTGTTCCTGAAAGATTACAGATCGCAGGTGTTTCACTGTTTTCTGTCTTTGAGCTAATTGGAGAACCAGGGCTGCGCAAACTTCAGTTTGAACACAGGTTGACCTTGGTGATGATATGAAAACTAAACTGTAATATAATTTCAGAGTATTATTGAAGTCTACTTCTGCAGCCTCAGGTGAGTATGAAGTGGGGCTGAATTCAGACAGTTCTGAGTTGGGCACAGGGTAGATGCAGCCCCTGTGTGACCAAAGCCCTGGTATTTCCTTGGTCTTGTGGGCCTGTTGTACTTCTTCTCAGATATTCACAGAGTTGCAAGGTGTCCTACGTTAGGGGGCAGAGGGATGGCCAGGTTTAGGCCTAGTGTGGCCAAGGCACTGTTCGATCTGTCTGTGCTGTGGAGTCTCTGAATATGTCTCTGAAGTTGGCTTTTAGTTAGCAGTAGTTCCCAGTGCCTCTGGAATTCCTGACTCAGGCCCAAGCCCTGAACTAGCTCCAGTTTTCAAATGATGCTGAGCATGGAGTCCCATGTTATGGAACCTGCTAGAGAGTGGTATGTTCATCTTTACTCAGTGGTTTTGCCACAGTTGCTCAGTGGAGTGGTTACAGGATGCAGTCAGTGGTAAAATGTGGTCAGACATGTGAGCTCAGGAGATCAGTGGTGTTGTTCCAGGTGGTTGGTTGTGTATTCCCAGGTGATCAGTGTTTAGTCACAGGCCAGTGATGTGGTTACAAGTGGTTGATCACGTGAGGTTATAAGTGAGGTGGTCCTAGAAGTTCAGGTGGTCAGTGGTGTAATGAAGTCGGTCAGTGTTATGATTTCAGGGGGTCAGTGGTGTAGTCCGAGGTGGTCTCTGGTATAAGCATAGGGGACAGTGGCATTTCCCATGTGGTCCGTGGTGTGGTACCAGGAGATCAGTGCTGTAGTTACAGCAGGATGGTAGTTGTGTGTTCACAAGTGCTCAGGGGTTTGTCCCATGTGGTCAGTGACAGGTCCCAGGTGGTCAATGATGTGGTCACAGGTGATCAGTACAGCAGTCCCAAGTGGTCACTGGGGTAGTCATAGAGGGTCATTGTTGTAATCCTAGGTGGTCAGTTAATGATGGGATTCCAGGTAGTCAGTGGTTTTGTCCTAGGTGGTAATGGTGTAGTTAAGAGGGTCAGTGGTATGTAGGAGTCATTGGTGTCAATGTTTTGGTGGTTAAAGGTCAGTGGCATGGTCCTCTTGGTAACTGGCATGGTCCTAAGTGGCCACTTGTGAGATCACAAGAAGTCCACAATTCTGGCTTACAGAAGCTACAAAGTGTGTCAACACACGAACCCAGTAACACTGTCACCTCCTCTGAAGAGCCTCCTGAGGGAGAGCACCCTCCACCCCAGGTTGGCCTCACTATGGCCCAACCAGCCCCCATCTCTCTCTGCATAGGCTCCCATCTTACCATGATCCATTTGCCTAAAAGTGCCAAAGCCTAAGTGTTCTAGACCCCTGACCACTCTTCTGCCCTCCCTACTCCCATTCACTTACCTCTGCTCCTGTGCCCTGAGTCCTGCTTTGTTCCCCAAGGCTCTGATCCCTGCCTGGTGACAGCCAGTTTGCTCACTGAGCCCCACCCTGTCAGCTCCATGGAACACCAGGGTTTTTCTGTTTTCTGATATCTGGCTACATCAGAGCCAGGTACACAGTAGTGACCTGATAACTACCAAAGGAACAACAATGACCTTGTCATCTTGTCACTTTTACCACTCCTGTGAACAATCATGGAGCTCAGCAGTGAGAGAAGCATGGAAGGGCCCCCCACTCATGGTAGGCTAATGGAATGACCTGAAACAAAAAATAATGTATCTCCATGTCCCGAGGTGACACATACCATGAAGGATAGCAATGCTCTGAGCTTGCAGAAGACTTCTGGAGGTATGAAGAAGGCAAAGTGTTCTCAGATGAGAGAACTGCAACTGCAAAGCCCCTGAGGACATACATCTGCATGCTTGATCGTCTAAGATTTGTACCTGGAGTTTTTACATCCTACGTTTGCTTCATCTCAACTAGAAAATTCTACCAGGGTAAGGTGAGGATTTGCTCAGTTCATCAGATTATCCTGCACTGATAAAAGTGATCAAAGAGAAAGTTAGTTCCACAGGTCAGAGGAGCATGGGTTTACACAGTGACCTGCATGGGCTTGATGCTATTTAGAATGGTGCATGTGCAATGACCAAGACGGCTCTATGGCACAAGCTGAGAAGAATCACCCACCTTGAACAAATTCACCATCTCTGCATGACTCCCATGGCCAGCCCCTGGTTATCTGCCCCTTACAGAGAAGCATCTTGCTGGGCTTTGGGGAGCATACTTCACACCTTTCACAAAGGGGTGAAAGCCCATGACATTATGACAGTTATACAACAGGGCATTGAATGACAGACAGACGGTCTTGGAAAATAAGAGTGGTCCCCAAGACAAACAAAAAACAAAGGCTCTCTGAGAGGCCCAGGGGCCCAAGAGCATAGGGAGCGGGGCGGGCCCCAGCAGTGCCCCCACTGGATGGCTATTGAAGCAGGCCCTGGCCAGCATTTGCTACTCCATTGGGGGGCGGGGGTGATCTCAAACTGCAGAAACTTCTGGTTGCTCACAAAATTTCTTGTGTTTGGCTTGAGCTCAGCCCAAGAGCATGGTGAGGAGAAGAGATGAGGGAAGACCAGCTCTCCCAAGAAGCAATCTGGGCATCCAAGCCCCCTTCTCCAAAACTCCAGCTCTTGCCTCGTCCATCCGAGATGGCCCCAGAACAAGTGCGAGAACATGATGACGGGCACAGAAAGGCCTCAGGAAAGGGGATGGGGAGAAAGAATGGCTGAGGTGATGGCAGGTCAAACCCAGGTCAGTGTGGGTCCCAGTCACCAAGGCCAGGCACCTGATGGCACCGTGTCATCTCAGGAGCCAGGGGAAAGAGGGCTGCCTTGCCTCAACTCAGTTACCCACACTAGAATATGCATGAGCTCTGTGGGCTGTCCTGCCTGCCGGAGCCTCTGGAGGGAGACATTTCAGGACAGGAATCTGAAGTGATGGGCAAGTAAAGTACGTGACTGGATATATATACAGTCTACACATACCAACACAGGGCAAGAGAGCCCATGCATGGGCCAAAGTGGGACTTGTCCACTGGAAACTGACATGCCTAAGGAGAAGGGCAGATGCCCAGAGAACACCCAGGCCCTCCCTGAAGTCAGCTTCACTTTGGAAACTTTCTTCTGAACTAGGGGTGCTGGTTAGGTGGCCAGGTGACATTCCTAGAAGAAAGATGCAGTCCATCACACAAGCCCTGCTCCCACACCCAGCCCATGGGCTCCACATCAGTCACACCACGAGGTTTCTGAGTGGCCACGGCATGTAACCTGGGGAGTCCATCCATGGAGGAGGCACTTGTGCCCCCAACACACAGATAGAGAGAGGAGACCCCAGAGCTGCGCTGGGGGCTGTGTGGGGGCAGTTTCACAGCCATGGAGGCTCTTCCAACACCTGCTGCCCAGCCTCCTGGTCCTCATCAGGCAGCTGCTGCTCAGAGGACAGAGGCCAGGGACAAAGGCAGAGGAGTAGCTCTGCTTGGGGGTGGGGTGGGGAGAGGTGGATGGAACCTCGGGGGATGGGCAGGGCCCAACTGCCAAGGGCAGGAGTTTAACCTCCACAGTGGAGCCCAGGCTGGTGTGTGGGTGGACTAGGAAGCATGGGTAGCACCTTCTGACCAAAATGATGAGTTTGGCAATGATCCCGCCATGAGCTGCTGGCCTCCTAATCACCTGGTCCTGAGCAGTGAGAGGTGGAGGCTCTGGCTAGCCGGGAAAGGCTCACTAGAAGGTTTCAATGCAGCTTCCTCAACCGCACTGAGACAGAGGTACCCCCGCAGGCCGGGAGCCGTGGGGTTGGCGGCTTTCATCTCCATGAAAGTGGAAGGAAATCTTGCACAGTCCACACAGGCTCTGGGGCTGCTGGTCCCCGAGCTGCCTGCATCCAGTGAGAACCACCCCATGCCTGTTTGGCTGCTGGTTTTGCTCCAGGTTGCCTCTGCGATCCCAACGTCACCTTCATCCTAGAAGTTGTGCACATCCAATGGGAGTGTGTTACTGCATGTGCCCAAATCCTGCCCAAACAGGATCTTCACACTCAAACCAAAGTCACACATCTAGATGCGGGGTGCAGCATGCAGCAGGGGAGTCTGGATGTAGGTGCCGGTGTTGAATTGGATGAGCAGGACAGTAACTGAAGGGACTGCGTAGCTCTTGACTTGTCCCTCAGCGGCTGTCTCTTCCTCATGTGGTAGGATCTGACTTCTGCTTGTGAGTTCCTGTACTAGGAACCTATGCTCAGCAGTTGCCATAACTGACACAGCTGGATGACCCTGGGGGACTCAGAGACTTCATAATGTCTACTTCTGAAGGCATCCATGAGTGGCTGTGCTGGTCAATAACCTGGCTCTTTACTCATATTGCTGTGTGGAAGGTTCAGGCCAAGTTGCCTTCAAAATATCCCTGCCCTGCAACGCCAAGTGTCTTGTACTGATCTGGAAGATTTCCTCCTGGGAAGGGTGCAGCGAGGCCCAACTCTACGGTCACTGCTCTTCCCCTCTAACTACTACTCCCAACTAGCAATGCTAACTAAGGATGCTGACTAAACCCCAGTCCTAATGAGTACACCTCTTGGATTCAGCTTGACACACCAGCAGCCATCGACAGTCCTCTATACAGTGGCCTCAGCTGCTGCTGTCCTCAGTCTCTCAGCAAAGTGGAAATGGATGACTCTTTGAAGGGTAGGCGTGGCCAAATCTTTCACAGGGACAGGACTGACTGTGATGTCAGTGCAAAGTAAACCATCCACCTTGCAATCAGGTTGGAGCTACTTATCACCCATAACCATCTCCATCTTTCTGACGCCAGCTGAAGGCGGCCTGCAGTCCTGGTGGCAGCTGGTACAACTCTGTCATCAGGAAATGGGTGCTCTGTCCAAGGCAAGGGCAAGCTGTCTGTCTGCTGTCAATCTCATAGCAATGAAGGAGGGCCACAGACACTAGCACTGCAGGGTCAATCTTGGAGAACTTTCTAGAGATCGAGGAGATTGAGAAATTGGATAAAGGGAACAAAACAACCTGGTGAATTGTTTAACTCTGTGTGATGAGGGCTGGTCCCCATTCCTCAGTGTGAGTGCATCCAGGGAAGCCCCCAAATAGACAAGGCTGGACAATGGCGAGCTGAGTGCCCAGTGGGCCACTGCGGGAGGATGGGAGGTGAGAGGCCACTGGGCTGGAGTCACTTCTGCTGTGGGCAGATAAATGGCCACAACCTCCAACCACCTGCAGAAGGAAGGGTGAACAAATGAGAATAACCCATGAAGCAGATACCCTTGCCTAGGTGAGAATGTGGAAATGCAAAGGGCTCAGTCAGAACCACCACCTCAGTCTTCCGGTACTGAGAGGCAAAACTGGCTGAAGAGGGAGAGGATCAGAGCATTGGGGAGCATCATTAAATGTACATAATTGAGGAAAGAAAGTTAGGAAGAGTCTGAGGTGGAACTTGACTGGCAGGCCCTTCCAGGAGCCTTGCTCTCCCCACTGTGGTGGAGCAGCGCAGGGAAGCACACAGCAGAGCAGAGTACACACAGCACAGCAGAGGCAGGTGAAGCAGGGCCTCTCCACAGAGGGTTACAGGAGCTTGGTGCTGCTGTAGGAAGGCAGGGTCCTCCAGACACTTTGATCACCAGCCCCATGGTGGGGCGGGGCAGGGATGGCCTGAAGAGGAGAGTCTAGGACACAGAATGGGCACACTTTTCTCTGGTGCAGAGTTCTGTTGAGAAAAACAATATTATTACCCCAGATGTAGTCCTTAGGACGCACCACCAGGCCCACTAGACAGGAAAACAACATTCTTACACACAGGCCATCCTTTAGACATGAAAGAGGTCGGGCCAAATGAAGGGGGTCTGCTGGAACTGGTCTGTCCTGCAACACATCCTGGAAGCTCAGGTTGGTCAGCAGAATGGCATATGGGACAAGAAACACATGCCCAAGTCTCTAGTGGGCCAGACGTGAAGTTACTCCTAGATCAGGAATGAAAAAGTTCCATGGAGAATGGGAGGCCCCTTTTTCTCCCTTCTAAGCCTAATTGTCAAAGTGATGTGTTTTTTTTGTTTTTTTTTATTTATTTTTTATTTGTGAACATACTGTACAGAGGGGTTACAATTACATGGGCAGGATAATGCGTACATTTCTTACCAAGCATTGCAGCCTCCTCCTTTGGTTTACCCTTCACATCCCTTCCCAGCCTCCCCCCTCCCCCCCATCCCAATCCTTCTCCTTCTCCCCTGCCCCCACCCCCTTCCCCCCCCCCCCCCGCCGCACCGACGTTGTAAAGCTCATTTTGGACATGACAACTTATACTTCTCGTTGTTGCATCAGGTCCACCTGTATCCTTAAACAATTGTTTTTCCCCCTCTCCTCCACAAGTTATACTGACATCAAATATAGTGAAAGCAGGGGTTATACTGTGGGGGAGGGACATACAAAGCAGCAAAGAGATAGTCTTATAAATGCGTTAGAAACACATGCATGAAAGAAAAAACATTAAAATACATGTCTAAGGGCAAGGCTACTGCCAACCTGGGAGGGTTTATGCATAGCGGGGGTGGGTTCACCTTCACTGATAGGGAAAGGAACAAGGAAAACTGGGAAAAAGAGAAAAGGAGCCAGCTAAGGGAACAGAGAGGATGCATACCTGATTGCAATCCTGGTAGCCTTGTGGAAGGAACTTGACCAAAAGAGTTGCACCTCATTTCCCAGCTGGGAGAGAGGTCAAGAGATTGCTTCTCTGCCACCAATGCTACTGCACATGGATCGCCATTGCTACCAGAGATTAGGGCTGGACATCTGGGAGAGATGGCCACATTGTATGAGCAATAGGGAAAACAAGGAGGTACAGTCACCTGGTCTCTATAACAGTCATGGCTTTGTGTGAGCGGTGGCGCTCATAACCTGTCTGGTCACAAAAGAGCCACATATGGATGGGAGAAAGACACTCAGCTCCAGGGAGAGAGTAACACAGAGCTTCCCACTCCTGCTGCAAGGAGAGCATCAGCCTGCATGCACAAGCCTCTTGTTCCTCCTGGTGGCAGCCGTTCTAGATGGAGCTAATGGTGACTCTGGCATCCTTAGAGCCTGGACTCCCAGGAGGAGTTCCCCTCCCTGGTCAGGGGAGGCAATGGACACCCGAAATGTCTCAGGCCAGGGTGCACAGCCCACCGTGTATCCCAGCTCAGTGACTGCCACGCGTCTGTTCTATCCTCGATTGTTACCTGGGTCTGTGATACTGATGCCATGGTTATTATGAATTTGACAGGTCAGTGTGGGACGCAGTAGCACAACAGTGCCCTCTCCCCTGCACAGAGGGATGGGCTGTGGTGCACGTGATTTTACGACTTGGGCCGTTGGTGAAGTTCCTAGACATGGTGCAGTTGGAAACACATGAGGATTTAAAGCCTGTGGGGCACTGCAGGCCTACCCACCCCTGCTCAGTGCTGGATGCCCAGGCTTTCAAAGGCAGTTAGCCCATAGGCAGCTTGCCATTTCCGGTGTCTCTCCATACTTGTGCCCACTCTAGTGGGTGATGAAGACAAAGACAAAATGAACCGGAATGTTCCCCAGTTGGAAGTATTCGAAAAAGCAACACATTTTTCTGGCCCTGAATCTGTGTCCCCAGCTCTACCAGGCTTGTGGATTCCCTGAGGAGTGAGCTGGCCAGCAGAGGTCCAAAGTTGGGATCTCTGTAAAGAAAAAGTAGCACAAGACTACCTCTTGCTGTGAGTCACAGCTCTGAGGGGAACCAAATCTAGGTTTTCTCTTAGAACCCATTTCAAGCTGCAGACAGCGCTGGACACAGATGTGCCTGAGGATTCCTCACAAGGCCCTGGATGACCCGGCCAGTGCACAAAGGTGAGGGAAGTCTGTCTCACCAGCCCCAACCTGCAAATGTGCAGACTATTCTATTCTTACTTGGGCGCTGGGACTGATCCTAGTTACAAAGAATCCATCCCACCACCAAGGATGCCAGCCACAGAACATGTGCTATGGCACGAATTCAAGACAGGGTCACCCCCTTCCTTCAAAGTGTATGGTTCACAAGCAGGTCCATCAGAGAACCCCAATTTCTGGCCAGCCCATGCAGCAAACCCTGCCTGATGGTGTGTGCGTGGAGGCAGGAGATAACAGAGCAGCCATGAGCAGAGCCACTGGCCCACAGGTGGCACAGATTCTTAGCCAAGCTCATGGGAAGTTCCTGAACGCAGGGCAGTGTGCTCAGGCCTGAGTTGTAGATGGCACCATGGCAGTGGAGTTGGTCCAGAGCTTTCCTAGCAGTGCTGCAAACAGCACTCTGACTACCAGAGACCTGGAGCAGGGAAGTGTGGGGGACAGGTGCCATGTGATTGACAGAGACCTGGCCCTCATTCCACAGTTCATGCTCCCCAACACTGGGCATAAGACCATCCTCCACCTGTCACCTCCATTGCCACACAAGTGCCACACACAGGCGGGAGAGAGGATGGCGGGCCATGCCAACATCAGGTGCCTGTGCTGATGGGAATCTCCCCTGGAGGGTAGATGACATCCCTTAAAAGGCTGTTACTATGCATAACTCCACATAACTGGTGTGCGTGCCCTTTTGGAGCACCTAGGTTTTGGAGGAGGACAGTGGTCCTTGTTCTAAACACCATTCATTACCCACCTCTACACCTAGCTGCTAAAGGGCCCACGTCTTTTCAACGAGAGGACCTGGGCTGGCTTGGAATGCTGACCACACCAAACACATGTAGGAGGTCATTACTGGTGAAGCCAAGGGCCTGTCCCCAACCCATGTATGTTATTTCTTTCTACAATGTTAGCAAACTCTGAGTGTACTCACAGGTGCTCTTTGATCCAGTGAGGCTCTGATGAGGGTGGAGGGAAGGATGCACCTGAGGTGGGGACAGGGGCCTCCTTGCCTTGTGACTTCACCTTTGAGAACTCACTCAGGACTCAGCTGTTGGCAAATGTGTGTTCCACTTTTCTCACCAGCCCCAGCTCTGATTCCATGCTGTCCATCATCACTGACGACCAGTGTGGTCCTTCTCACAGTTCACCAATTCTTAGACAAGTGGTCACTAATCACTCATTTTCCATAGAGAACTTTGGTCCTCTGTTCTTTGTGTGTGCCATTTTCCCCTGCAAGCTGGGCTGTTATCAAGAGAAAATGTTATGTCTCCATTACTTACCTCACATAGTAAACACAAATCAATGCCATGTACATCCTATCTTCTCTGTTGCATAATGATGATTTGGGTGGTGTGGTGGTTGGGCTTCTGGATGGTTGATTGCAATAATCATTTGCATTGTCATTCTGTCTTTCTCTGTAGGTGCTGATCAAGTGGCTGTTGACTCTCCTAACAAGCTGCAAGAACAGAAACCTATTCCACAGTACCTGCATCTCTTGCAAGCTCAGGGTACATTGCCCAGCAGGAGGACCTGTGAGACTAAGAGGCAGACCCAAAGGGAAAGGAATGGCTGGAAACAGCTTGACATGACTACAGCCATATTGACTTCTAGTGTTGACTGCCTGAGAGTAACCCTTGTTGGTTTCCATGCATGTCTGACCTCTCTAAGAAAAGCATAAAACAGCAAAGCGCTATAGTGCATTGTGGAACTCTGAAACCAGTGCCTGGTGTCAGGATGTGGCTAGTCTTTGATAACAGGTGAAAAAGCCCTGTTATATTGCAACCACAATAACGCCTTTTGATTTCTATCCCTAAAACACCCCTGTTTTCTGACCTAAATTGTTCAAGTCGAACCCTTAGTGCTACCACACAGGTTAACACTTTGTCAGCAAGTCATCAATAAAACATGCTCTGTGATCTCCTAGTGTTGTGTGCCTCTTCTGTCTTGTGCTTCCTTGGGGGTCAGCCCTCATTCCCTATGATTGGGTTGGTCTGATCATCAGCTACACTAATAACTGTAAGGATACTGATGACCATTTGCAGCTATGCTAAGTAGACTACCCATAACAACACGTAATATGAACTAAGCAAAATGAAAAGCCATACCAAAACTTTTTTACTAAAAGCAAATTGAAGAAAGGGAAAATAACAAACTTGATCTATTGAACTCTATAATAATGTTCTTTCTATTGGAAATCCAATCATTCCATACTTAGTCCAACAAAAAATTACATGATTACTTAAATAACAAATAGGATGAAAACTTAATTACTAAGAGATGTGAGGAAAATTAAAAAAGAAAACATAGATGGGACAATCAAAACTATGAAAGCGGTGTGAAATATGAGAAAAATAGATAAAAAATAGCACAAAAATAGGGTTAACAACTAATCGTGTTCCATAGAAGAGCTATATATCACCAACATATATTTTCCTACCTGTAGAAGAAAGCTAGTCCAGCCAACAACAAAATCAGGTGTTTATGTTCCTTCACAAAACGAAACCAATTACCGATGGGGATGAAAGAAATGATCATCCTCACTTTCACATGTCAGGATAGACTCTCTCTGTCTCTGTCTCTGTCTTTTCTTTCTCTCTCTTTCCTTGTGTGAGTGTATGCATGCGTGTGGTTCAGAAGTTTGTGCAAAATTGTGGACACTTGAAACAAATTCAGCCTTTGGCATGCTTTAATGGCCTTTCTACTCTGAATAGCTTATTATCACATCAGACTTTAGAGACCTTATGACATTTAACCTGAACGTGTCTCATATTTATTTATTCCTCTTTTACTTCCATTCTTCCTCTTCTCTTTCTCTCCTTTCTCTCTACTTCCTTCTTTTTCCCTCCTTCCCACCTTCCTTCCTTCTTTCCTTCCCTCTTTCCCTCCCTCTCACATAGTATCATGTGATATTTCTGTTCCAGATCCTGTAGTGGTTTGCATCTGAAATCTCCCCAAAGGCACATGTGCTTAATCCTTGGTGCCCAGGTCATAGTACTATGGGCAGTTTGTCTTCCACCTTCTTCACACAGGGGATCTGCAGGGTTGAACAACTCCCTTATCTCCTTTCCATGTGCT
>NW_012267316.1:5686148-5739708 GCF_000151885.1 Dipodomys ordii | reverse complement strand
TCAGTATTTTAGCACAGTGACAAAATGCTTGAGATAATCTCTTTGACAAAATGAAACAATCCCTGATCATCCATGGTTCATTCATAGAATACCAAGAACTGAGGAAGCTGAGATCTGAAGATGGCTGTTTGAAGCCAACCCAGGCAGAAAAGTCCATAAGACCCTTATTTCATCCCATGCCAGAAAAGCTGGAAATAGCTCTGACTTAAGTGGTAGAGTGCTTTCCTTGAGCACAAAAGCTCAGGGATATGACCCAGGCCTTGAGTTCAAGCTCCAGGACTAGCACACACAAAAAATAAGTTCTAATGCTTGGCACTTGGCCCTGTGGCTTTTGAGAATCTATAAGAAAATTATTTCAATGTCTTCTTTTAGTACATACCACCTCTTATGGAGTCCTTCAAGGCCCAATAACAACCATAGGTACCCATCAATCATTTAGCACTTGGCTAATGGGAAATTTTACAGATTTTTTCTTAACAAATGTCTATCATTCTCCACTACCCACTGAAGTAAAGATCTTTTAGGGTCTCACCTAATGACTCCCCTCCTCCATGTGCACCATTTCTTTTGGGGTCAGAATAAATGGGGAAAACATTGTGTGTCATCCCTAGCCATAACCAATCCATTTCCTGATCTCCCTTCCCAGAGGGACAGAGTTGTGGGATTGAAACAGTGGTGTGAGGGGCTAGTTGGGACTGGGCTTTGTCCTTCAGGAAGGAGATGTAACAATGGATTTGGGGAGAATGTTATTGTTGTTGTACGTCTGCTTTTATGCTTGGTTGTTCTAATTGGTATCATATTTACATTTAATACTTCCAGATTTTATTGCCTCTATCCTTTTTTATTTTTGGTCAGACATGGGGCTAGAACACTGGACCTGGTCACTGTCCCTCAGCTCTTTAGCTAAAGGCAAGCACTCTACCATGTCATCCACAGGGCCACTTCGGGTTTTCTAGTGGTTTATTGAAGAGTCTCACGGACTTTCATGCCCAGGCTGGCTTTGAACTGTGATCTTCAGGTCTCAGCCTCTGGAGTAGCTAGGAATATAGGCATGAGCCACTGGCACCCAGAATTATCTTACTTTTATTTTGTTAATTTCTCACATAATTAATTCAAAGTTGTCTCCCTTTTTTCTTTTTCTTCCTCTAGTTACATGTGATTTTTTTTACTAGTGATTGTATCTCAGGCTTCACACTTTCTAGGCAATTACTAATCAGCTTCATTTTTCTTTTCTTGAATATGTTCGTTTTCCTAGTTTCTACTTGTTTTCCATTTGTTCATATTTGTGTCTTATATTTAGTTAATACAGTATAATCAATTCATGTTATTTTCTTCCAAATGGTAGTCTACTTTGTCTAGCTAGATATAGCCATCAGTATTCTTACCATAGTTAGTGAAGCTGGAGATCCAAAACAATTCAACCCTAGTGCACAAAGACAGACCCCTAGGGAGCATGGGACCTACGAAATACAGGCAGACAGAATGAGCAGAGCACAGAACAGGATTTATTGGTCAACTTATTAAAAAATGCATTAGGATTGTACATCTGAAACACAAGTTAGATCTCAGCAATTGCAGTCAGAATAGAGAGGTTGAGGTGAATGTTTTTAAAAAGACTTCATCCTCACTGCAGTGTATCTAGGCTCCTTATGATAAGATCAAAAAATGAGCCACATCGACACTTTAGGTTCTGATGTCAAAGTTCTACAACACACTGTAATCATTTTGTTGTTTGATCCTTTTCCTAGAGACCATTCATGGGATTCTCACAAGGGTTACTCTCAGGCAGTCATGGCACCAGGACTCCAGATGGCTCCTGTCAGGTCAAGCTGTGTCCATCATGTCTTCCCTTATGATTGGCCCTTACAATCTCACACACACTCCTCTTTGGCAATGGGCCCTGCGACTTCAGGGGTGCTGGCACTGCTGAGGTGGTACAGCGTGTGGTAATTGGCCAAGTAATAAGCAGAGTCTCTAGCAGCACTAGCAAGATCTACACAAAAGGAGAAAGCAAAATTATGCACATAATGACAGCAATGCACCCTTTCTAAAACAAACTCATCACTCCAATGAATCCTATTGTTGCCATAGGGAAGATTGGATCTGACAAGGCATAAATTTGTGTCAGTCTCTAGATGGAGCCCCAGGTGGTTCCTAAAATGAAAGGCAAAAGAGGCAGGCCAGGAGGCCACGTTCACAACCTGAGCTGTTGCCCTTGGTCAGTCAGGACATCATTTGTCACCCCAGCTCAGAGTGCCACAAAGTGCCACAAGTGGGCCCAGCTGGAAATCCCACGTCTTCTCACACTGTGGAAAGAAGTAGGCAACCATGGGTGGGGAACAAGCCACTTGACTCACCATGAACTGGTTCCTACCTGGGTTTAATCTTCCCGTGTTCAGATTAGCCACAAGTGCTGTCCTTGGATTGACTCAATATTGATGTTCTGGTTACAGATGGTGTTCATGGCAGGATCAGAGTCCTTTATAACTCATCACATACTTACAAAAGCCAGTTCTATGGCTAGTGCTTTTATTAAGGTGTGCCAGGATATCAGTCCATTTTCTAGCATGACTTCCATGCTGACACCTGTCTTCTGCTAGGAGCCTTTCTCCTGTTCGCTTCACTCTGTGACTGGAGGTTATATGACAGGTAAAATGCCAAGTATGTATAGCACGTGTTCAGGTCCAGTGCTGGCCAGCATGGCTCATGAAATGGGTGGCCAGGTTCTGCCCATCTGTACACTGTACATATTTGAGGACCCAGATTGCTGCAGCGGAGTCAAGCTGAATCCATGCTATGATTTAGCATTCTTAGTTAGCATTGCTAGTTGGAATTGGTAGTTAGAGGGGTGCAGAGGGCACCCATGTGCTGTGAGTTCACAGCCAGGCCGTTGAACTAGAACAGCATCATCCTGAATCATGATAGGAAGCAGAGGACCAGCACCCAAGGCTGAAATGGTTTCACCAAGCAGAAACAGGCCACGTCCCTCCTTCCTGGAAGTCAGGTTGCCATAAAAGTCATCGACAAAGGAGAGCAGACTAGATTGACCCTCTACAAGAAGCATTGAGAAGTAAACCTAATGGAGATCCCATATGACCAAACATTGTCAAGCTGTATGAAGTAGTAAACATCTGAACCTGTCTACTTAGTGATGGAACTTGTGAGCAGAGGAGATCTCCTGCACCGTGCAGGAGAGGACAGCTAAATGCAGCAGGAAGAGTCACACAAGACACTTTTCCAATTCAGCCCTGCCGTTCGTCACTTCCATGCCTGTAAAATCGCACACAGAGACCTGAAGGAGGCTCCTTCTGCTTGGTGCTGCACAGAAGGTGAAACTCAGTGACTTAGGGCTGTGCAGGAGTAGGGCACATTCAGCAGCAATCTCCAGTCTGATAGCCTCAACTCCTAGATTAAATGTAACAGGTTTGCAGAGGAAACTAGGAGTCAGGGAGTCTTGTCAGCATCCCAGTCATGGGGTCGGCCTCTGCGAATATAGGCAGTGAGGACGAACTCCAGCAGCAACAACTATGTCACGCATTCCTGACTCACTTCTACCTTCCATGAAGATGGAAAGCTTCCTCAACCCCAGGACTCTCCATCCCCAGTGATTGTCCACTGCATGGTCATGTGGGGATGCTGTAGTTCACCACAGACAGGAAAATTCATTGAAACCACAAAGTAAAGCCCAGGTTCCTAGGCTGAGAAACCTCAATGAAACCCCGAGGTTCACCTGGGCTGTGTTGTGATGAGATCCAGGGATCCGAGGATCCTGGCAGAGATGAATTTCTTCACACTATCATGCTATCCTAGCCTTTGTAGTCTTTTCTCTTCCATGGAGGTTAAACCCCTGTTTTTGTCAGTTGGTGCCTGTCCATCCCTCACAGTTCCGTCTTCCTTCCCCTCCCCCCAAGAAAGCGGCACTGAGTTGCCTTGGTTTCCTGTCACCCTTAGTCCTCTGAGCCTCTGCTGTGTGATGAGGACCAAGTGTGGGCAACAGGGCAAGGGAAGTGCCATCGTGGCTGTCGGTCTTCCCACAGCATGCCAGGCCCTGCCACAGCCCCGCTCCCATTGTGGCCCTGTGATCTCTTCCATCAATGGGGTGGGGAAGTGAGTCCCCCCAAGGACTTCTTTTGTGAGAACAAAACCCGAACCTATGGGAAAAGCAGAGAGAGTAAGGATGCTTGGTCCATCAGTGCTTCATTTTGGCCCATGAGTGTTTCACCCAATAGTCTAAACCCCTTGGAGTGGGTCATAGGGCTCTTTCTGAATGCTGGTTTTATTCTGGTACTGTTTAAGACACACTGTCTTGTTTTTTAAAATGTTTTTTTTAATTGTACAGAGGGGTTACAGTTACATGAGTAAGGTAATGAGTATATTTCCTATCAAGCATTGTTACCCCCTCCTTTGTTTTTCCCCTACCATCCCTTCCCTCCCAGCTCCCCAACTGGTCCCTCCTACCCCCCCCAAGTTGTAAACCTCATTTTCATCATAGTGTTTTGTACATCTCATTGTTACAATGGGTCAACCTGTATCTTTGTTTCAGCATTTTGTTATTTCCCTCTTTTTTTTTAAATTTAATTTTAGTGTCCAAGTGATGTACAGAAGGGTTACAGTCACACACATAAGGTAATGAGTACATTTCTTACAGAGCATTCTTATCCCCTCACACATTTTCTCCCACTTTCCTTCCAGCCCAACTCTGCCCTCCCTCCATGCCTCCAAGTTGTAAAGTTAATTTCCAACATAGTGTCTTGTGAGCATCGCTGTTGTTTTGGTCCACTCTTTGCCCTTTTTCACCATTCTGTTGCTCCCCTTCCCTTCCCCAAATCAGATAACCTATATTCAAGACACAGGGTACCAAAATCAAAAACAATGACAACAAGGGATAAACCAAAGGGGGGGAAAGAAAGAACGAATAAATAACTTCACACCATATATTAAAAACAACAAAGAAAAACCTCTTATTTCCATATTTTGGAGTTCATTTCAATTACCAGCATCTCTCTTTTTTTGTCATGTGGCTTGAACTCTATGCCTGGGCGCTGTCTCTGAGCTTTTCAGCTCAAGGCATGCATTCTACCAATTGAGACATAGCACCACTTCCAGTTTTCTGGTGGTCTATTGGACTTTCCTGCCCAAGCTGGCTTTGAACCATGGTCCTCAGATCTCAGCCTCCTGAGTAGCTAGAAATACAGGTGTGAGCCATCAATGCCCAGCAATTAGCAACATCTTATATGGCCATATGTACATAGCTATTGAGTTATTGTGGTCCTCTGCTAGGACTATCCTAGACATATACTAATTATTACAAATGAGGGAAACCATGGAGCTTATGTTTCTTTGGGTCTGGCTTACTCCACCTGATATTTTTTCCAAGTCTTTCCAGTTCCTTACAAATGGAATGATGTCATTTTTTCTGATGGAGGCATAGAATTCCATTGTCTATATATACCACATTTTTCTTGATCCATTCATCTACTGAGGGGCATCTGGGTTGGTTCCATATCTTAGCTATGGTAAATAATGCTGCAATGAACATTGTTGTGCTGGTGGCTTTAGTGTAGCCTTGTTTACGTTCACTTCAGTAAATGCCCAGGAGTGGGATTGCTGGGTCATGGGGTAGTTCCATGTTCAGTCTTTGAGGAACCTCCATACTGCTTTCCAGAGTGGTTGAACCAGTGTACATTCCCACACACAGTGTTGTAGCACTCCCTTTTGGCCACATTCCCACTGACATCTACTATTATTTTCTTGATGGCCATTCTGACTGGGGTGAAGTAGAATCTAAATGTGGTTTTGATTTGCGTTTCTTTTATGGCCAGAGATGTTCAGCATTTCTTCATGTGTCTCTTGTTTATTCTTATTTCCTCTCCAGAGAAGTCTCTTTATACTTCTTTAGTCCACTTATTAATGGGGTGGTTGTTTCTTTGAGGATTTTTTTATTGGGGGGTTAATTTTTTGAGCTCTAGGTATAGTTTTGATATGAGGCCCTTGTCTGTTGTATAGCTAGTGAATATCTTCTTCTAATCTGTGGACTTTCTATTTATCTTGCTAACTATGCCCTTTGCCAGGCAGAAGCTCTGCCGTTTAATGTAATCCCATGTATCCAGCCTTTCTTTGCTTTGTTGTTTCTGGATCTTTATTTAGGAAGTTTGACCTGTGCCAAGGAGCGCTAGTGTATCCTTCTATCCCTTCCTGTAACATTTTCAGTGCTCTTACCTTGAGGTCTTTGATCCATTTGGAGATGATTCTGGTGCAGGGTGGTATATAAGGATCTAACTTCAGTTTTCTACATGTGTATAGCCAATTCTGCCAGCACCATTTGTTGAAGAGGCTGTCTTTCTTCCATCTGATAATGTTGACTTCCTTGTCAAAGATTAGGTGGTTTGTGGGATCATGTATGGGTCTTCAATTCTATTCCATTGGTCCTCAGGCCTGTTCATGTGCCAGTACCAAGCTGTTTATAATAACTATGGCTTTAAAATAGAGATTGAAGTTTGTTATTGATATTACTCCAACACTGTTTTTCCTGCTAAGGATTGTTTTTGTTATTCAAGGTCTTTTGTAATTCCATATGAATTTTTGGATTGCTTCTTATATTTCATTAAAGAATGTTAATGGGTATTGCATTGAATTTGTAGATAACTTTGGGTAGTATTGCCATTTTCCTGATGTTAAGCCTCTAATCCAGGAGCATGGGAGGTTTTCCTACTTCCTTAAATCTACTTTAATTTCCTTTTTAGGTTTTTAAATTTTTATCATAGAAGTCTTTCACCTCTTTGTTTAATTCTTAGGTATTTTATTATTGTTTTGAAACCAACAATCTTTAATGCACAAGTCACAGTGTGTACATGCCCTGGCTCTAATTCAGAATTTAGATATATGTAGAGAATGGGACTATCTCATATAAAGGAGACAGTGGCTAGGAACCAGGGAAACATGCAGATCTGAAGGGCTTTCTACAGGAGATGGTTTCTCATGAACTTTATCTCTTAGGTATGGCCTTGGGTTGGTGGGATTAGGGCAGGAAGAGTGCCTGTGCAGGTGTCAATCCCTGCAGGAGAAAGTATGGCTTCCTCAGGACCAGTAGAGGACACCCAGGGCCACTGCTGGAGCCCACACAGGGGACACTCCAGAGCCTACCCCACATTCTGTAGCTGTCCTGCTGTTACCTGAGACTGGGCTCTGCCCTGGGGACCCCTAATGGTTCTGCTAAAACTCTGTTGCTGTGGATCACTGTCCCCAAGTCCACTCATCACAGGTTCTTGTGGGGAGGAAGAGGTGAGTGTGCAACTCAAAGCAGAATAGACATGGGGCAGCGACCTTGAGCCCCAAGGGGGTCATGTAGGGCATGAATGTGTGGACAATGCCCATGTGCAGTGGACATGAGTCATTTCCTAGTCACCTCATTCTAACATAGCACTCAATACAGAGGCTGCCTTGTAATCCCAAACGTTCCTCTATGCCAATGGAACTGAGTTTCCACTTGTTTTTTTGTTTGTTTGTTTTTGTTTTTGGACCGGTTCAGTAGAATCTCCTGAACTCAGTACATCTCAGTCCCAATTAGGCTGAATTAAAACAAAGAATAAGAAGTTAAAAAACAATAAGATGATACTAAGCAAAATGAACTCCAAGATATGGACACAAAGAGTTTTTCTTTGTTGTTGTTGTTTTTAATGTACTATGTGATATTTTTTCTTTGTTTCTTTTATTTATTTATTTATTTTTGGATCCGGTCATGGGGCCTGAACTCTGGGCCTGGGCGCTGTCCCTCAGCTCTTCAGCTCAAGGCTAGCGCTCTACCCCTTGAGCCACAGCACCAATTCCGGCTTTTTTCTTTTTGCTTATGTGGTGCTGAGGAAACGAACCCAGGGCCTCAGGCATGCAAGGCAAGTGCTCTACCACTGAGCCACCTTCCCAGCCCTCTTTGTTTCTTTTGTATGTTCTTCCTCCTATGATATATCCCCTATTGTCACTGTATTTGATTTTGGTACTCTGAATCGTGTATATACATTTACCTAATTTGGGGAGGGGAAAGGGAATAACAAAACGCTGAAACAAGGACACAGGATGACCCATTGCAACAATGATCTCACAAGACACTATGCTGGAAATGAACTTTACAACTTTGGGGGAGGGGAAGGAGTAAGGAAGGGGGAGGAGGGAGGGGATAGTGGGAGAAAACCAAAGGAGAGGTAACAATGCCCGAAAAGAAATGTACTCATTACCTTACTGATGTAACTATAACCTCTCCGGATAGCAGCTTTACAAGAAAATAAAATTTAAATTACAAAAAAAGAAGTTAAAGAACAAGCTCAAGATTAAACTGATATTCCAGGTGCCATAGGAGACTGCCACACACCAGGGCTCCTGGCCTCAGGGTCTTTGCACTTGCTGATTTCTTGATTAAGAACACTTTGCAGTGTTTTGCTTTCCCTCTTAACATCTCTAGAAGTCCTCTGCCAGCACCAGATGATTAGAGTCCAGAACACTTAGGTTTTGGGTTCACGGGTGAATATGTCTCAGGGCAAGATGGGAGCCTTGCAGAGAGGCTGGAATTGGAATTGCACAGGGCTGGTTGGGCCATGGAGGCCAACCTGGGGTGGAGGGTGCTCTCCCTTAGGTGGCAGAGGTCGGGAAGGTTCCTCAGAGGAGGTGACAGTGTTACTGGGTTCTTGTGTTGACACACTTCGTAGCTTCTGTAAGCCAGAATTGCTGACATGCTTTGCACATGCACAGGCCAGATACCAATTGTTCCAGACAAGCTGGAGAGATGCCGTGTCCCCTCCTTGGCCTCCAGAGTGCCTTGTCATCTGTGCACCCCCTTGGGAGAAAGGCATTTTTCCCATTTAAGCTGATCTTCTATTCAATGTCTTCTCCACATCTCCTGTGTTGAACTATCCTAGAGCCCCGTGCCCACCTCACCTTCATGGACAGTGTCACCTTCCCCCGCTAGAGTCCACTGAAGTCCTCCTCCTTTCTACACTCTGTTCTGTGAGAGCAAGGTAGGAACAGCGTTTGCTGACAGGCTCTTGCTTCTCACTTGGTTCTTCACATTTCTGAAGTGTAACCGAATACAGCAAAGAAGTTTAGTTCCCTTTCTGCATTTTTATCTGTCTGTTCTCTGAGCTGTCTCTCTGCAACCACTTGGGAGTCAAGGGAGGACAGGACGGATGGGGATTCACCCTGTGATGGCAGGCAATGGTGACTTTTTCATTTTAGTATAGTATGCCCAGCTGGGGCAGAGATAATGAACCAACAGCCCACACCCCTGACACCTGGTCTCACTATTAACCCCTTGTGACCACACAACTGATGCCAGACCATAACACCATTTACCACCTGTGACATCACTGACCACCTGTGGCCACACCAGTGAGACCTGTGGTCATCTCCTTCATCTCCTAAGCCACATGGCTCTCTCCTCACAATACCACTGCCCCCTGTGCCTATACCACTGGCCCCCTATGACACTGACCCCTGTGAACACATCACTGATCCTGTATGATAACATCACTAACCACCTGTGACAACACCATTGACCTCCTGTGACCACACCACTGATAACCAACGACACAACGACCCTCTGTGACAATGCACCAACCCCCTATGGCCATAGCTCTTACCCCTACAAACACACCAACAATCACCTGAGCCCACACCACCGTTACCATCCCTAATACCACTGAACCCTATGAATCACTACTGATCGAACCACTGACCTTTCCAAATGACCATACCACCAATGTCCATATCACTGACCCTCTGTCACTACACACTGACCTCCAATGACCACACCACTGTCCCCCCGTGTTCACACCACTGACCACTTTTGACCACAACACTGACTTCTAGGACAATACCACTCACACCTGCGATAATACCACTGAGACTCGTTTGACCACACCACCTATCATCTATGACCACATCACTGACCCTGTGGCCACACTACTGATCCACTATAACCACACCACTGACTACTTAAGACCCGGCTACTGATCCTCTGTGAAAGCACCACTGACTCACTGTGACCACATCACTGGCCCCATGTGGGTCACCTATGACTATACTACCACCTCACTGGCACCATACCACAACCCCCTGGGACCATACCACTGTGATACCTGGCTTCACCACACTGGCCATAAAACTGGCCTCTGTGGCCATGCCTCTGACCCCCATCATGGGCCATCAGAAACTACCACACTGATCACTTGAGCTTTAGCATTGAATCCCAGTGGTGTCACCACTGACCACCTCTGACTACACAGCAACCAACTGTGGCCACCCATCGAGCACCTGTGACCATGCTTGTGCCCTGGATGGTTCATGTCTACAGCTTCTCTCAGCTTCCTGATTTCCTTTCTCTACTCATACCTGAAGCTCATGACTACACCTTGAAGATGGGCTTCTCACTTCATCTCTTCCTGCGGCTTGCTCAAGCTGTGGAATAAATCTCAGTTCTCTCCACTCATTTTATTTCTGTCTCTATTTAATGTGTCGGAGAGAGTGTTGGATCTGACATGTGAAATCCTGGGAGTTGACTCTGGTCTACAATAGTTGCACCACCCTCTCCCTGGCTCCTTCTGTAGAAAGCACTTCCTGAAGAAAGACTCTTGTTTGTGACCTTGCTTTTCCCACAGGTGGGGGAGGGCACACAGTTGGAGGCCTCCCTACCTGTGCTCACATCAAGGCTGTACTGAGGATAGGACATACCCATAGCTCAGTAAAACCACATGAAATCCTTGGAAAGAACTCTCCAACTCTCTTCTCACTGGGGGTCCTTGAAACAGATTTGGTCTACGACTGCCTCTTTCCTACCCCTCTCCTCCTCCTGTGTCTTCCTCAGAGCCCAGTAGGCTTCAGGTCCTCTCTCAGGCTGGTT
Organism: Dipodomys ordii; assembly: GCF_000151885.1. NCBI lineage: Eukaryota > Metazoa > Chordata > Mammalia > Rodentia > Heteromyidae > Dipodomys > Dipodomys ordii. The sequence continues at coordinate 5,728,823 of NW_012267316.1, read as the reverse complement.
CTGGAGTCTTCTCCCCACTTAGGATGGGGTCCCAGCTTCCACCTTCCTCTCAGAGCATCCTGTGGGAATGGATGTGCTCCCCTCTCACACCATGGGACCTTCCAGCACTACCCAGCCCTTGAGCACTAAACCCTAAGTCCTTCTAGTGTGACAAAAGGTAGACTAGGGAGGGATAGAGGAGGCTACTACAGACCCAGCCACACAAAGCCTGAGTGCACAGGAAAAGGGAGTCTCCTCGGCAAGGGCCATCCAAACAGTGGAGTGGATGGATGAGTTTAGAACTCAGAGGAAATGCACCATAGGGCCTGACTTGGGTGACCACCACATGCCAGGTTCATTAGCATGTGCACTACACAGCATAGCAGTAGCCCTAGTTACCACCTGAAGTACTTAGGATAGCAAATACCACCACCACTGAGAACACAGAGTACATGGGCAAAGCCCTACTGCATGGCCCATTAGTGCATGCAGCACAGTGTTTGTTCAGCTCAGAGCATGTTGGAAAGTGCAGCCCATGGGGTAGTACTGCCACATGGGGACAGTGTTGCCACAGGAGTCAGTACATGTGGCACATGGGGACAATGTCCCCTCAGGATACCTCTCTGACCAGCTTTAGCCTAACCTTGGCAAGCCAATCATTTTCAGGCAGCCAGTTTGAGGTACAGTGTCCCCATTTATAGAAAATTCATTCCGTGACCCCGTGAATAAATGATTCACTGCTAGTACCAAATCTAGCACTGCTAGTACTAGGATGTCAGTTTTGGTGGTCAGCTCTACCGAGTTGAGAGAGTCCTGGGAAATTCATAAAGCATGCATTGGCTGTGCTCTTCATTAATCAATGGTTCATCCAGTGATGCTTTCTAAATTTGAATAGTCTATTGGCAGGTGACGGGGCTGTGGAAGATGGGACCTGTGGGAGGCTTGCCTGGTTTGCCTTGGATGAGAGTGTCGTGTCCATATTTTCTTTTCTTCTTGATTGCCTTGAAGTGAGTGACTCTAGTCCTCCACATTATTCTGCCATGATATTCTCCCTTGCTGCGAGTCTGAAACACCAGAATCAGCTCATCACGGACTGAAACCTCCAGATTCATGAGCTACAATTATTCTTCCTCCCTTCAACTTGTGTCTCAGTTATTCTCACTGCAAAGAAACATCCAATACACCCTAAAACATAGCCCCTTGTTCCATCTTCTTGAGAATTTAGCACATTCTATGGCCACCAGTTCTTCAGGGTGAGCTTTGACAGCAAAGCTTGCACTAGTTTCTACTTCCTTCTTAGCAGTTGCATGGGCAAAAAGTTCATTCTTACTGTAGCCTTGGTTATCTCTACATACAATTTTCTCTTTCTGTTAATTGGTTCTCTGCACTAAAAGAGAATGCTTGCTCTATCACTTCTCTTTGGGTTATCTCAATTGCCAGCATTAATTGCCAGATCTTAATCTAACTATGGGTAATTGAAACAAGCATGCAATATCACCAGGATCTATCTGATAAGTGAGACATCTGATTCAGGACTAACAAATGGGTAGTGTACGCTATGTGGATAATTTAGACAAAAGGATGCTCCCAGGCCATGGCAGGATAGAGCAGAACAGCATAAGATCTCATTGAAACACACAAATTGCTTTTTTTAAAAAAATGCCAGTCCTGGAACTTAGGTTCTGAGCACTATCCCTGAGCTTTTTGCTCAAGGCTAGCACCATGCCACTTGAACCATAGCTCTGTAGGGTTTTTTGTTTGTTTGTTTTTAGTGAAAATACCATATAGAGGGGTTACAATTACATGGGCAAGATAATGAGTACATTTCTTAGCAAGCATTGTTGCCTCCTCCTTTGTTTCCCCTTCCCATCCCTTCCCATCTCCCACCCCCCCCACTGCCAGCCAAAGTTGTAAAGTTCATTTTTCAACATAATGACTTATACATCTCATGTTTATGGTAGGTTTTGGATGGTTAATTGGAGATAAGAGTCTGATGGACTTTCCTGCCCAGGCTGGCTTTGAACTGTGATCCTCAGATCTCAGCCTCTTGAGTAGCTAGAATTACAGGCATGAACCATCGACACCTGGAACAAATTGTTTTTTTTTCTCTCTGTGATTTTTCACTTAATATTTTTGGACTGTGATTCATCATACATACCTAAACAAATCCCTGGGTAAGAGCAGACCACTGTAGGTCACTGTGACGTGTTCTAGAGACTTAAGTTCTAACCATAGTACTAGAAGTGCACTGATGATTCTATGTGAGCATCAACACATATAGCAGGGTCCACACTGCCTTAGGAAAGCAAACAAGATGGTCATATGACACAAGACTGGAGCTCTAAGTGGTCTCTGACTCCAGGGGATAGGAACAAGGGTACCAGTAAGTCCCTGTACCTGAAGACCCTCCAAAGCCATTCTTGGGGTTCTGAAGCACAAAGCAGCCACAGATTGATGCAGTAAATGCTCTTCAGGACCAGGGTAGAAAGACTGCTTTAATTTCATTTCTTGAACAAAATTGTGAGAGAAGAAAAGTCTACATGAATGAGTTTTAGGGTGTGCTTGCAGCTGTGACTCAATCTTCTCCTTCCTCTGTTTCTCTTCCCCAGGAAGTCAGCTGTCTTATGCCATGACTAGCCCTCAGGAGAGGTCCATGTGTGGAGGATCTGGGACCTTCTCTCCCCAGGATTCAAGTATGAATTCAGAGGGAGATTTTTCCAGTCCAAGCCAAATCATGACCACTTCCCGCCCCCCACTAGAGCCCTGGAGACAGAGCTGCCTAGTATGCTGCTCCTGCTCTTTTTACCCATGGAGACTGATGTATAGGGATCCTTGTATCTCTCCTTATCTGTGTCTTCACTGAGAATAGCTTGCCTTGACCTTGATGTGACTCAACAGATGTGTATGTGTCACCAATAGGCTAGGCTCTAGGCTAGTGCCTTAACATCTCCAGACCTTAAAGAAGAGGTTTAAGTTGTTGCTGACCTACTCTCCTCAGCCTGAGCCAAGTTCAAGACATAGTTGCAAATACTCTATAACACAATCCCTTTTAGGGACAACCTTAGTATCATACCTCCCTTGTAACCTGTGCATGAGTTTTTTCCCCCAACTCCATGATGGCTTTGTACTTCTAGAATGACAGATGGTAGCTTTCTGGGGAATCACAACCAGTCTAATCTCAGGACTGTCACAACCAGTAATTTGTGTGAATACCCCATTCTGCTCATGGGGAATCTTGGGCTGTGGGCTTAGGTTGAAAGATATATAGAAAGCGCACCTTAACAGTTGTCTTTAATGGATGTTTCTGGGACTCACTTGCCAGCATAGGTACATAACTAACATGCAGCATCTCCTATACCAACCCTCTCTGTAACCCCAGCTTCTGGGTGGCCTTAACTCAGGCCCCTGTGACGCTCTTTAATTCATATCTGAATAAACCATGAGCGGAAGGGACCTGTCCTATTCAGGGCCATCTCTTTATGGCTCACATCAGGTTCCTGACCATAAGGCAGGTGGCCTGGCAACTGCTCTGTTGGAAACCTCCAAGATGCCAGGGAACCAGCCAGGACTCTGAGCTGCCAGTCTCTCCTGGGAACCATCCAGCTTTACCCCCTGTTGGCTTTCTTCTGGCCTCTAACTCACTTGGCACTGCAGCCTCACTTGTCTCCTTCAACAATTAGCCCTCAAAATGTACTGAGGAGACAAGGCAGGGCCCAGACAGAGAAGGTGGGCACAAAGAAGTTGATCACTAAGGCTGTTCCTCTTGCTACCTGATCTGCGGGTGTAAGGGACATTTGTGTTCATGCTCTGGCCTGGAGGCTGCAAGACAGATGCTCTGCAGCAGAGGAAATATGGGTAGCCTGTGACGCAGCTCTGGCATTTTTATACTCTGGACACCACACAAGGCTGGCATGGAGCAGATGCAGAGGCTAAGAAATGGGGTGGGCCTAGGGCACTGGGCTGAGCTGTGGGAATGGGGAAGGGAGATCTGTAGGAGAAAGACAGAGAGCATCCCCAAAGTCCACTGAGGAACAAGGACTGACTCAAAGGGGATGCAGACATGCCTGGATATGAAAGGGAGCAACACATCCTACTGTTAAATGTAACAATATCAGAACTGGGGGAAAGGAGAGTGGGGAATCAATAAGCCTGTCCCTGCTCCTGGGCCCAGTATGTTCCAGCCTTACTTTCTCTGGACAAAGGACAATCTGTCTGGCTGGTAAAAGCCCAGCAGTTCAGTTGCCATGATGATAAGTGTGCATAGTTACTGCATGATGGACACATGGAACAGTGAAACCACAATGAAGCCACCAAACTAGGCGGCCTTAGGCTCTACAATGACAGTATAGGGGAGATAGGGAAAGTATACACTCATGGAATGTTAACTGCACAGGACTTGATTCCTAACTATGGTCTCCCTGCTGTGCAACAGATCTTGAAGCTGATTTAGGTCCAGGATCTCTGGACCTCCAAGAGTTCCTTAGAATAAAATTTAATATGCTTGAGCAACTTTCTTTAAGCAGAAATCCACCTGGAATGTTGATATGTCTAACTAGAAACCTGGGACACAAAACCAGCCACTTGCCTTTGTGTTCCAGGAGTCTCTGGTCATAGCACTTCCTTTAGACTCCAAGGATATGAGGCTCCATGGTTAGCATCCAGCTTGGCAAATGGAGCTGGACCAGGGCCTGGTCCTGAGTAAGGACTCCCAAAGGCGCTGTCAGCCCCTGTGCTGAAAAGGAAAGAACAGAGAGCGTAAGGCCAACATGAATTCAGACTCAGCACAGACAGATCGAACAGTGCCTTGGCCACACTAGGCCTACACCTGGCCATCCCTCTGCCCCCTAACGTAGGACACCTTGCAACTCTGTGAATATCTGAGAAGAAGTACAACAGGCCCATAAGACCAAGGAAATATCAGGGCTTTGGTCACACAGGGGCTGCATCTACCCTGTGCCCAACTCAGAACTGTCTGAATTCAGCCCCACTTCATACTCACCTGAGGCTGCAGAAGTAGACTTCAATAATACTCTGAAATTATATTCAATAATACTCTGAAATTATATGTAATATAATTTCAGAGTATTATTGAAGTTTTCATATCATCTAGTTTTCATATCATCACCAAGGTCAACCTGTGTTCAAATTGAAGTTTGAGCAGCCCTGGTTCTCCAATTAGCTCAAAGACAGAAAACAGTGAAACACATGCGATCTGTAATCTTTCAGGAACACGAGTTTACTATAAAGTTTAGAAGCAACAGAAATTTACCAGAGGCCACCACTCTCGCCACTAGCAGAGAAGAGGACCAAGAAGGGCAGAGGATGCTCCAGGGAACACAGTCCAGTCTCTGACATCTCCTCTACCTTCTGACAAGATACCTCACGTCAAGGCAGCTCCAGAACTGGCCACTATGTCACTGGGGATCTGTACACAATGCCCTGGAGGCCAGAACTGCACCCAGTGCCACCACAACTGGGAGTGTGCTGCCAGGCACCAGCACTTGCTACATCAAACAATACTGAACAGAGGCCTGTGGGCCAGGCAAGCTGGGGACACAGCAGGAGGAACTTCCTGCCTGGCTCCCACCTGTAGCTGGTGAGGTTCACACCCAGCCCAAACCCACACAATGCTTTGCTATGAGAAGCCACCAAATTAGGAGGCCTTGGGTTCTACAATGACAGTGCCAGGAGGTGGGGAAAGTGGACAGTCAAGGAATCTTAGCTGCACAGGACATGATTCCAACTATGGTCACCCTGCTGTGCAACAGCTCTCCAAGCTGATTCCTCCTGCCTTATTGAAATGCTGTTCTTGCTCTACACCTACCCCTGCTTCCCTCCCGCTCTACTCCCATTGTAGCCTCTGCTGTCATGCTAGCTTCTGGTTCTAGGAGCCTCCTTGGATGGATTCCACTTGGGGAGATCTTCCTTTCTGAAATGGTGGGCACGTGAATTATATGTGTATATCCACATACACACTGTGTTTAGAGCCACTGTGAAAATGGAAATTTCTCAATGAGAAGGTGAAATAAAACGTGGGAAGGGCCGCAACACTTCCTCTACCTGCTCTATACCAGATCTCACATCCACCTCCATGGGAGACATGATCTATGTGACCTCAGGGCATGCTTTAGGCCGGCTGGAGAGAAAATGATCATGCCATGAGAAAAGCAACACTTGCTGTCCCTGCTCTTGCCAGGGGCACAGACTTCAGTCATACCAGGAAATTCCTAAGTGGCCATGAAGGCCTGGCATGTTGTGAGAAGACTGGCAGCCGTGATGGCTCGTGTGCCTTGTGACCAGACCTGTCCTCATCAGACAGCTGATCAGGCTCAGGGTATTGAGGGTGAAGAAGGCAAAGACAACTCAGAGCCATATTCGTGGGGGAAGGGGAAGGTAGATGGAACTGTGGGGGATGGGCAAGGGCCAACTGCCAAACTCAGGGGTTTAACCTCCACAGAAGACACAAGTCTGTAAGGTCTGGTGTAGCAGAAAGTATATGGCCATGAGAGTATGAAGAAATTCGGCTCTGCCAGGATCCTTGGATCCCTGGATCTCATCACAACACAGCTCAGGTGAACCTCAGGGTTTCATTGAGGCTTCTCTGCCTATGAGCTTAGGCTTCACTTGAAGGTCTGAATGAATCTTCCTCACTCTGGCAGAACTTTGGTATCCCAAAGTGACCATGCAATAGACACTCACCTAGAATGGAGGGTAATGCAGTTCAGTCAGGACTTTCATCTTTGTGGGATGGAAATGACTCACATACCAGCTCACATGCACTATCTAAATGCAATGAGGCAACACCATGACAAGACTCTCCTAGTTTCCTCTATAATCCTGTTGCATTTAACCTAGGAGTTTAGGCTATCATACTGGAGATTGCTGCTGAATGTGCCCTACTCCTGCACAGCCCTAAGTCACTGAGTTTCACCTTCTGTGCAGCACCAAGCAGAAAGAGCCTCCTTCAGGTCTCTGTGTGCGATTTTACAGGCATGGAAGTGACGAACGGCAGGGCTGAATTGGAAAAGTGTCTTGTGTGACTCTTCCTGCTGCATTTAGCTGTCCTCTCCTGCACGGTGCAGGAGATCTCCTCTGCTCACAAGTTCCATCACTAAGTAGACAGGTTCAGATGTTTACTACTTCATACAGCTTGACAATGTTTGGTCATATGGGATCTCCATTAGGTTTACTTCTCAATGCTTCTTGTAGAGGGTCAATCTAGTCTGCTCTCCTTTGTCGATGACTTTTATGGCAACCTGACTTCCAGGAAGGAGGGACGTGGCCTGTTTCTGCTTGGTGAAACCATTTCAGCCTTGGGTGCTGGTCCTCTGCTTCCTATCATGATTCAGGATGATGCTGTTCTAGTTCAACGGCCTGGCTGTGAACTCACAGCACATGGGTGCCCTCTGCACCCCTCTAACTACCAATTCCAACTAGCAATGCTAACTAAGAATGCTAAATCATAGCATGGATTCAGCTTGACTCCGCTGCAGCAATCTGGGTCCTCAAATATGTACAGTGTACAGATGGGCAGAACCTGGCCACCCATTTCATGAGCCATGCTGGCCAGCACTGGACCTGAACACGTGCTATACATACTTGGCATTTTACCTGTCATATAACCTCCAGTCACAGAGTGAAGCGAACAGGAGAAAGGCTCCTAGCAGAAGACAGGTGTCAGCATGGAAGTCATGCTAGAAAATGGACTGATATCCTGGCACACCTTAATAAAAGCACTAGCCATAGAACTGGCTTTTGTAAGTATGTGATGAGTTATAAAGGACTCTGATCCTGCCATGAACACCATCTGTAACCAGAACATCAATATTGAGTCAATCCAAGGACAGCACTTGTGGCTAATCTGAACACGGGAAGATTAAACCCAGGTAGGAACCAGTTCATGGTGAGTCAAGTGGCTTGTTCCCCACCCATGGTTGCCTACTTCTTTCCACAGTGTGAGAAGACGTGGGATTTCCAGCTGGGCCCACTTGTGGCACTTTGTGGCACTCTGAGCTGGGGTGACAAATGATGTCCTGACTGACCAAGGGCAACAGCTCAGGTTGTGAACGTGGCCTCCTGGCCTGCCTTTTTGCCTTTCATTTTAGGAACCACCTGGGGCTCCATCTAGAAACTGACACAAATTTATGCCTTGTCAGATCCAATCTTCCCTATGGCAACAATAGGATTCATTGGAGTGATGAGTTTGTTTTAGAAAGGGTGCATTGCTGTCATTATGTGCATAATTTTGCTTTCTCCTTTTGTGTAGATCTTGCTAGTGCTGCTAGAGACTCTGCTTATTACTTGGCCAATTACCGCACGCTGTACCACCTCAGCAGTGCCAGCACCCCTGAAGTCGCAGGGCCCATTGCCAAAGAGGAGTGTGTGTGAGATTGTAAGGGCCAATCATAAGGGAAGACATGATGGACACAGCTTGACCTGACAGGAGCCATCTGGAGTCCTGGTGCCATGACTGCCTGAGAGTAACCCTTGTGAGAATCCCATGAATGGTCTCTAGGAAAAGGATCAAACAACAAAATGATTACAGTGTGTTGTAGAACTTTGACATCAGAACCTAAAGTGTCGATGTGGCTCATTTTTTGATCTTATCATAAGGAGCCTAGATACACTGCAGTGAGGATGAAGTCTTTTTAAAAACATTCACCTCAACCTCTCTATTCTGACTGCAATTGCTGAGATCTAACTTGTGTTTCAGATGTACAATCCTAATGCATTTTTTAATAAGTTGACCAATAAATCCTGTTCTGTGCTCTGCTCATTCTGTCTGCCTGTCTTTCTTAGGTCCCATGCTTCCTAGGGGTCTGTCTTTGTGCACTAGGGTTGAATTGTTTTGGATCTCCAGCTTCACTAACTATGGTAAGAATACTGATGGCTATATCTAGCTAGACAAAGTAGACTACCATTTGGAAGAAAATAACATGAATTGATTATACTGTATTAACTAAATTTAAGACACAAATATGAACAAATGGAAAACAAGTAGAAACTAGGAAAACGAACATATTCAAGAAAAGAAAAATGAAGCTGATTAGTAATTGCCTAGAAAGTGTGAAGCCTGAGATACAATCACTAGTAAAAAAAAATCACATGTAACTAGAGGAAGAAAAAGAAAAAAGGGAGACAACTTTGAATTAATTATGTGAGAAATTAACAAAATAAAAGTAAGATAATTCTGGGTGCCAGTGGCTCATGCCTATATTCCTAGCTACTCCAGAGGCTGAGACCTGAAGATCACAGTTCAAAGCCAGCCTGGGCATGAAAGTCCGTGAGACTCTTCAATAAACCACTAGAAAACCCGAAGTGGCCCTGTGGATGACATGGTAGAGTGCTTGCCTTTAGCTAAAGAGCTGAGGGACAGTGCCCAGGTCCAGTGTTCTAGCCCCATGTCTGACCAAAAATAAAAAAGGATAGAGGCAATAAAATCTGGAAGTATTAAATGTAAATATGATACCAATTAGAACAACCAAGCATAAAAGCAGACGTACAACAACAATAACATTCTCCCCAAATCCATTGTTACATCTCCTTCCTGAAGGACAAAGCCCAGTCCCAACTAGCCCCTCACACCACTGTTTCAATCCCACAACTCTGTCCCTCTGGGAAGGGAGATCAGGAAATGGATTGGTTATGGCTAGGGATGACACACAATGTTTTCCCCATTTATTCTGACCCCAAAAGAAATGGTGCACATGGAGGAGGGGAGTCATTAGGTGAGACCCTAAAAGATCTTTACTTCAGTGGGTAGTGGAGAATGATAGACATTTGTTAAGAAAAAATCTGTAAAATTTCCCATTAGCCAAGTGCTAAATGATTGATGGGTACCTATGGTTGTTATTGGGCCTTGAAGGACTCCATAAGAGGTGGTATGTACTAAAAGAAGACATTGAAATAATTTTCTTATAGATTCTCAAAAGCCACAGGGCCAAGTGCCAAGCATTGGAACTTATTTTTTGTGTGTGCTAGTCCTGGAGCTTGAACTCAAGGCCTGGGTCATATCCCTGAGCTTTTGTGCTCAAGGAAAGCACTCTACCACTTAAGTCAGAGCTATTTCCAGCTTTTCTGGCATGGGATGAAATAAGGGTCTTATGGACTTTTCTGCCTGGGTTGGCTTCAAACAGCCATCTTCAGATCTCAGCTTCCTCAGTTCTTGGTATTCTATGAATGAACCATGGATGATCAGGGATTGTTTCATTTTGTCAAAGAGATTATCTCAAGCATTTTGTCACTGTGCTAAAATACTGACCAACACAGACTCCACAAGCCACAATGGTGCCATCAATGGGACTGAGAGGAAGTGAACTTCCTTCCTTCATTCCTCAGCAAGTGTTCATGAGATTTTTATCAAACACTTGGGAAGCAAGAGGGAACCAGGAGATAATATTCAGTGCTGTAGGAAACACTTGTCAACCCATGATTCTACAGCCGGAGAAAATGTCCTTCAAGCAGGAGGAGGAATCCACACATTCCTTGAGTCTTGGATCACTTCTGGTGCTGCAACAAAACAGCATTATTTCCCTGTGGCGGAAATGCATTGCTCAGGTTTGGAGGCAGCAAATCCAGCATGCAGGTGCCAGGGGCTGCAGTGTGTACAGAGAGGCCACTCTGCCTCCTGTGGGGTTGGCTGCTGTGTGCTCCCATGAGAGAAGGCGGGAGAACTGAACTCCCTCCTCCCTTTCTACAGGTACAGAACTGGACAACCAGGATCCACTGTAGTGGAGTAAACTACTGCTAGTAGTGTTCCATTGGGAAGGTATTTCCATGTGCTACAGACATTGAACCCATAGCACATGGAAAGGAGATAAGGGAGTTGTTCAACCCTGCAGATCCCCTGTGTGAAGAAGGTGGAAGACAAACTGCCCATAGTACTATGACCTGGGCACCAAGGATTAAGCACATGTGCCTTTGGGGAGATTTCAGATGCAAACCACTACAGGATCTGGAACAGAAATATCACATGATACTATGTGAGAGGGAGGGAAAGAGGGAAGGAAAGAAGGAAGGAAGGTGGGAAGGAGGGAAAAAGAAGGAAGTAGAGAGAAAGGAGAGAAAGAGAAGAGGAAGAATGGAAGTAAAAGAGGAATAAATAAATATGAGACACGTTCAGGTTAAATGTCATAAGTTCTCTAAAGTCTGATGTGATAATAAGCTATTCAGAGTAGAAAGGCCATTAAAGCATGCCAAAGGCTGAATTTGTTTCAAGTGTCCACAATTTTGCACAAACTTCTGAACCACACGCATGCATACACTCACACAAGGGAAGAGAGAGAAAGAAAAGACAGAGACAGAGAGAGACAGAGACAGAGAGAGGCTATCCTGACATGCGAAAGTGAGGATGATCATTTCTTTCATCCCCATCCGTAATTGATTTCCCTTTGTGAAGGAACATAAACACCTGATTTTGTTGTTGGCTGCACTAGCTTTCTTCTACAGGTAGGAAAATATATGTTGGTGATATATAGCTCTTCTACGGAACATGATTAGTTGTTAACCCTATTTTTGTGCTATTTTTATCTATTTTTCTCATATTTCACACCGCTTTCATAGTTTTGATTGTCCCATCTATGTTTTCTTTTTTAATTTTCCTCACATCTCTTAGTAATTAATTTTTCATCCTATTTGTTATTTAAGTAATCATGTAATTTTTTGTTGGACTAAGTATGGAATGATTGGATTTCCAATAGAAAGAACATTATTATAGAGTTCAATAGATCAAGTTTGTTATTTTCCCTTTCTTCAATTTGCTTTTAGTAAAAAAGTTTTGGTATGGCTTTTCATTTTGCTTAGTTCATATTACGTGTTGTTATGGGTAGTCTACTTAGCATAGCTGCAAATGGTCATCAGTATCCTTACAGTTATTAGTGTAGCTGATGATCAGACCAACCCAATCATAGGGAATGAGGGCTGACCCCCAAGGAAGCACAAGACAGAAGAGGCACACAACACTAGGAGATCACAGAGCATGTTTTATTGATGACTTGCTGACAAAGTGTTAACCTGTGTGGTAGCACTAAGGGTTTGACTTGAACAATTTAGGTCAGAAAACAGGGGTGTTTTAGGGATAGAAATCAAAAGGCGTTATTGTGGTTGCAATATAACAGGGCTTTTTCACCTGTTATCAAAGACTAGCCACATCCTGACACCAGGCACTGGTTTCAGAGTTCGACAATGCACTATAGCGCTTTGCTGTTTTATGCTTTTCTTAGAGAGGTCAGACATGCATGGAAACCAACAAGGGTTACTCTCAGGCAGTCAACACTAGAAGTCAATATGGCTGTAGTCATGTCAAGCTGTTTCCAGCCATTCCTTTCCCTTTGGGTCTGCCTCTTAGTCTCACAGGTCCTCCTGCTGGGCAATGTACCCTGAGCTTGCAAGAGATGCAGGTACTGTGGAATAGGTTTCTGTTCTTGCAGCTTGTTAGGAGAGTCAACAGCCACTTGATCAGCACCTACAGAGAAAGACAGAATGACAATGCAAATGATTATTGCAATCAACCATCCAGAAGCCCAACCACCACACCACCCAAATCATCATTATGCAACAGAGAAGATAGGATGTACATGGCATTGATTTGTGTTTACTATGTGAGGTAAGTAATGGAGACATAACATTTTCTCTTGATAACAGCCCAGCTTGCAGGGGAAAATGGCACACACAAAGAACAGAGGACCAAAGTTCTCTATGGAAAATGAGTGATTAGTGACCATTTGTCTAAGAATTGGTGAACTGTGAGAAGGACCACACTGGTGGTCAGTGGTGGTGGACAGCATGGAATCAGAGCTGGGGCTGGTGAGGAAAGTGGTACACACATTTGCCAACAGCTGAGTCCTGAGTGAGTTCTCAAAGGTGAAGTCACAAGGCAAGGAGGCCCCTGTCCCCACCTCAGGTGCATCCTTCCCTCCACCCTCATCAGAGCCTCACTGGATCAAAGAGCACCTGTGAGTACACTCAGAGTTTGCTAACATTGTAGAAAGAAATAACATACATGGGTTGGGGACAGGCCCTTGGCTTCACCAGTAATGACCTCCTACATGTGTTTGGTGTGGTCAGCATTCCAAGCCAGCCCAGGTCCTCTCGTTGAAAAGACGTGGGCCATTCAGCAGCTGGATGTAGAGGTGGGTAATGAATGGTGTTTAGAACAAAGACCACTGTCCTCCTCCAAAACCTAGGTGCTCCAAAAGGGCACGCACACCAGTTATGTGGAGTTATGCATAGTAACAGCCTTTTAAGGGATGTCATCTACCCTCCAGGGGAGATTCCCATCAGCACAGGCACCTGATGTTGGCATGGCCCGCCATCCTCTCTCCCGCCTGTGTGTGGCACTTGTGTGGCAATGGAGGTGACAGGTGGAGGATGGTCTTATGCCCAGTGTTGGGGAGCATGGCCTTTGGAATGAGGGCCAGGTCTCTGTCAATCACATGGCACCTGTCCCCCACACTTCCCTGCTCCAGGTCTCTGGTAGTCAGAGTGCTGTTTGCAGCACTGCTAGGAAAGCTCTGGACCAACTCCACTGCCATGGTGCCATCCACAGCTCAGGCCTGAGCACACTGCCCTGCGTTCAGGAACTTCCCATGAGCTTTGCTAAGAATCTGTGCCACCTGTGGGCCAGTGGCTCTGCTCATGGCTGCTCTGTTATCTCCTGCCTCCATGCACACACCAGCAGGCAGGGTTTTCTGCATGGCTGGCCAGACATTGGGGTTCCCTGCTGGACCTGCCTGTGAACCAAACACTTTGAAAGGAGGAGGTGACCCTGTCTTGAACACCTGCCATAGCACACGTTCTGTGGCTGGTGACCTAGGCGGTGGGATGGATTCTTTGTAACTAGGATCAGTACCAGCTGCCAAGTAAGAATAGGCTAGTCTGCACATTTGCAGGTTGGATCTGGTGAGACAGCCTTCCCTCACCTTTGTGCACTGGCCGGGTCATCCAGGGCCTTGTGAGGAATCCTCAGGCACATCTGTGTCCAGCGCTGTCTGCAGCTTGAAATGGGTTCTCAGGGAAAACTTTGGACCTCTGCTGCCCAGCTCACTCCTAAGTGCATCCGCAAGCCTGGTAGAGCTGGGGACACAGATTCAGGGCCAGAAAAATGTGTTGCTTTTTCGAATACTTCCAACTGGGGAACATTCCGGTCCATTTTGTCTTTGTCCTCATCACCCAATAGAGTGGGCACAAGTATGGAGAGACACCGGAAATGGCAAGCTGCCTATGGGCCAACTGCCTTTGAAAGCCTGGGCATCCAGCACTGAGCGGGGGTGGGTAGGCCTGCAGTGCCCCACAGGCTTTAAATCCTCATGTATTTCCAACTGCACCATGTCTAGGAACTTCACCAACCGCCCAAGTCGTAAAATCACGTGCACCACAGCCCATCCCTCTGTGCAGGGGAGAGGGCACTGTTGTGCTACTGCGTCCCACACTGACCTGTCAAATTCATAATGACCATGGCATCAGTATCACAGACCCAGGTAACAATCGAGGATGGAACAGACGCTTGGCAGTCACTGAGCTGGGATACACGGTGGGCTGTGCACCCTGGCCTGAGACATTTCGGGTGTCCATTGCCTCCCCTGACCAGGGAGGGGAACTCCTCCTGGGAGTCCAGGCATTAAGGATGCCAGAGTCACCATTAGCTCCATCTAGAACGGCTGCCACCTGGAGGAACAAGAGGCTTGTGCATGCAGGCTGATGCTCTCCTTGCAGCAGGAGTGGGAAGCGCTGTGTTACTCTCTCCCTGGAGCTGAGTGTCTTTCTCCCATCCATATGTGGCTCTTTTGTGACCAGACAGGTTATGAGCGCCACCGCTCACACAAAGCTATGACTGTTATAGAGACCAGGTGACTGTACCTCCTTGTTTTCCCTATTGCTCATACAATGTGGCCATCTCTCCCAGATGTCCAGCCCTAATCTCAGGGAGCAATGGCGATCCATGTGCAGTAGCATTGGTGGCAGAGAAGCAATCTCTTGACCTCTCTCCCAGCTGGGAAATGAGGTGCAACTCTTGTGGCTCAAGTTCCTTCCACAAGGCTACCAGGATTGCAATCAGGTATGCATCCTCTCCGTTCCCTTAGCTGGCTCCTTTTCTCTTTCTCCCAGTTTTCCTTGTTCCTTTCCCTATCAGTGAAGGTGAACCCACCCCAGCTATGCATAAACCCTCCCAGGTTGGCAGTAGCCTTGCCTACCTCTTAAACATCACTTTAACAATTAGGCTTAGAAGGGAGAGAAAGGGGCCTCCCATTCTCCATGGAACTTTTTCATTCCTGATCTAGGAGTAACTTCACGTCTGGCCCACTAGAGACTTGGGCATGTGTTTCTTGTCCCATATGCCATTCTGCTGACCAACCTGAGCTTCCAGGATGTGTTGCAGGACAGACCAGTTCCAGCAGACCCCCTTCATTTGGCCCGACCTCTTTCATGTCTGAAGGATGGCCTGTGTGTAAGAATGTTGTTTTCCTGTCTAGTGGGCCTGGTGGTGCGTCCTAAGGACTACATCTGGGGTAATAATATTGTTTTTCTCAACAGAACTCTGCACCAGAGAAGAGTGTGCCCATTCTGTGTCCTAGACTCTCCTCTTCAGGCCATCCCTGCCCCGCCCCACCATGGGGCTGGTGATCAAAGTGTCTGGAGGACCCTGCCTTCCTACAGCAGCACCATGCTCTTGTAACCCTCTGTGGAGAGGCCCTGCTTCACCTGCCTCTGCTGTGCTGTGTGTACTCTGCTCTGCTGTGTGCTTCCCTGCGCTGCTCCACCACAGTGGGGAGAGCAAGGCTCCTGGAAGGGCCTGCCAGTCAAGTTCCACCTCTGACTCTTCCTTCCTTTCTTTCCTCAATTATGTACATTTAATGATGCTCCCCAATGCTCTGATCCTCTCCCTCTTCAGCCAGTTTTGCCTCTCAGTACCGGAAGACTGAGGTGGTGGTTCTGACTGAGCCCTTTGCATTTCCACATTCTCACCTAGGCCAGGGTATCTGCTTCATGGGTTATTCTCATTTGTTCACCCTTCCTTCTGCAGGTGGCTGGAGGTTGTGGCCATTTATCTGCCCACAGCAGAAGTGACTCCAGCCCAGTGGCCTCTCACCTCTTATCCTCCCGCAGTGGCCCACTGGGCACTCAGCTCGCCATTGTCCAGCCTTGTCTATTTGGGGGCTCCCCTGGATGCACTCACACTGAGGAATGGGGACCAGCCCTCATCACACAGAGTTAAACAATTCACCAGGTTGTTTTGTTCCCTTTATCCAATTTCTCAATCTCCTCGATCTCTAGAAAGTTCTTCAAGATTGACCCTGCAGTGCTAGTGTCTGTGGCCATCCCTCCTTGCTATGAGATTTACAGCAGACAGACAGCTTGCCCTTGCCTTGGACAGAGCACCCATTTCCTGATGACAGAGTTGTACCAGCTGCCACCAGAACTGCAGGCCGCCTTCAGCTGGCGTCAGAAAGATGGTGATGGTTATGGGTGATAAGTAGCTCCAACCTGATTGCAAGGTGGATGGTTTACTTTGCACTGACATCACAGTCAGTCCTGTCCCTGTGAAAGATTTGGCCACGCCTACTCTTCAAAGAGTCATCCATTTCCACTTTGCTGAGAGACTGAGGACAGCAGCAGCTGAGGCCACTGTATGGAGGACTGTCGATGGCTGCTGGTGTGTCAAGCTGAATCCAAGAGGTGTACTCATTAGGACTGGGGTTTAGTCAGCATCCTTAGTTAGCATTGCTAGTTGGGAGTAGTAGTTAGAGGGGAAGAGCGGTGACCGTAGAGTTGGGCCTCGCTGCACCCTTCCCAGGAGGAAATCTTCCAGATCAGTACAAGACACTTGGCGTTGCAGGGCAGGGATATTTTGCAGGTAACTTGGCCTGAACCTTCCACACAGCAATATGAGTAAAGAGCCAGGTTATTGACCAGCACAGCCACTCATGGATGCCTTCAGAAGTAGACATTATGAAGTCTCTGAGTCCCCCAGGGTCATCCAGCTGTGTCAGTTATGGCAACTGCTGAGCATAGGTTCCTAGTACAGGAACTCACAAGCAGAGGTCAGATCCTACCACATGAGGAAGAGACAGCCGCTGAGGGACAAGTCAAGAGCTACGCAGTCCCTTCAGTTACTGTCCTGCTCATCCAATTCAACACCGGCACCTACATCCAGACTCCCCTGCTGCATGCTGCACCCCGCATCTAGATGTGTGACTTTGGTTTGAGTGTGAAGATCCTGTTTGGGCAGGATTTGGGCACATGCAGTAACACACTCCCATTGGATGTGCACAACTTCTAGGATGAAGGTGACGTTGGGATCGCAGAGGCAACCTGGAGCAAAACCAGCAGCCAAACAGGCATGGGGTGGTTCTCACTGGATGCAGGCAGCTCGGGGACCAGCAGCCCCAGAGCCTGTGTGGACTGTGCAAGATTTCCTTCCACTTTCATGGAGATGAAAGCCGCCAACCCCACGGCTCCCGGCCTGCGGGGGTACCTCTGTCTCAGTGCGGTTGAGGAAGCTGCATTGAAACCTTCTAGTGAGCCTTTCCCGGCTAGCCAGAGCCTCCACCTCTCACTGCTCAGGACCAGGTGATTAGGAGGCCAGCAGCTCATGGCGGGATCTTTTCCAAACTCATCATTTTGGTTAGAAGGTGCTACCCATGCTTCCTAGTCCACCCACAGACCAGCCTGGGCTCCACTGTGGAGGTTAAACTCCTGCCCTTGGCAGTTGGGCCCTGCCCATCCCCCGAGGTTCCATCCACCTCTCCCCACCCCACCCCCAAGCAGAGCCACTCCTCTGCCTTTGTCCCTGCCCTCTGTCCTCTGAGCACCAGCTGCCTGATGAGGACCAGGAGGCTGGGCAGCAGGCGTTGGAAGAGCCTCCATGGCTGTGAAACTGCCCCCACACAGCCCCCAGCACAGCTCTCGGGTCTCCTCTCTCTATCTGAGTGTTGGGGGCCGCAAGTGCCTCCTCCATGGATGGACTCCCCAGGTTACATGCCGTGGCCACTCAGAAACCTCGTGGTGTGACTGATGTGGAGCCCATGGGCTGGGTGTGGGAGCAGGGCTTGTGTGATGGACTGCATCTTTCTTCTAGGAATGTCACCTGGCCACCTAACCGGCACCCCTGGTTCAGAAGAAAGTTTCCAAAGTGAAGCTGACTTCAGGGAGGGCCTGGGTGTTCTCTGGGCATCTGCCCTTCTCCTTAGGCATGTCAGTTTCCAGTGGACAAGTCCCACTTTGGCCCATGCATGGGCTGTCTTGCCCTGTGTTGGTATGTGTAGACTGTATATGTATCCAGTCACGTATTTACTTGCCCATCACTTCAGATTCCTGTCCTGAAAAGTCTCCCTCCTGAAGCTCCGGCAGGCAGGACAGCCCACAGAGCTCATGCATATTCTAGTGTGGGTAACTGAGTTGAGGCAAGGCAGCCCTCTGTCCCCTGGCTCCTGAGATGACACTGTGCCATCATGTGCCTGGCCTCGGTGACTGGGACCCACACTGACCTGGGTTCGACCTGCCATCACCTCAGCCATTCTTTCTCGCCATCCCCTTTCCTGAGGCCTTTCTGTGACCATCATCATGTTCTCACACTTGTTCTGGGGCCATCTCGGATGAGTGAGGCAAGAGCTGGGGTTTGGGGGGATAAGATTTGGGGGTCCAGAAATGCTTCCTTGGGTCTGTTCTGGGTATCATCACCATGGTCTTGGGCTGAGCCTAAGCCAAATGCTGGTTAACTCTGTGTCGAGCTAGAAGTCTCTGCATAGTCAAGGTTCTCTCCGACCTGGTTTGTCCCCGAAGAATAGGACAGGTTGCTTCAGCACCAGTGCAGAAGGACTCTTCTGGAGCCCGCCCAGCAACCTGTGCTGTCCTGCTGCCCCTGCGCTGCCTCTCAGCAAGCCCTTTTATTGCTGTAATCTCGTGGCTAGTCTTATTTTTCTCAAGTCTCTTTGTGGTTCATTGTCCCTTTGTGCAACCATCCTCACATCACAGGAGCTTTGTAAAAGTGGTTATATCACTTCCTGACATAGCACAGGAGGCCATGAGCTTTTAAGGAGAATTGAGGGGAGACAAAATTATGATCCTTCGATGGCAGTCATGAAGACAAGGCCAGATGAAGCCAATAGGTGAAGAAACGTCCTGACTTCTCTTTGCACAGTGGAGATCTGTCTTGGTGTTTTACACTCACCTCATTGTAACATAGCACTGATCTCAGAGGGGCTGCTCCTGTGATCCAAAGGGATAGGAATTCCACTTTGATTTCTGCGATTAATGTGGGAGGAGGTGCTAAACTACAGATCTTCACCCCACTCAGATGGAATTCCCTAGTTCAAATGGAACAAAGAATTGGAAATAAAGTAAAAACCAAAAATTGGCTGAAGAGAAAACTACGACTCCAGGTGCAAATCTTAGACTTTTATGCATCCAGGCCTCCTGGGTCAGGGCTTTGACCCTTGCTCTTCTCTCAGCTGAGAACTCGGTGTAGGGATTTCTTATCTTCTTAACATCTCCAAGAGTGCTCTCCCAGCCCCAGCTGACTGCAGTCCTCCATAATCCTGCCACCTCCTGACTTGTGAACATGTAGCTTGTAGTTTGCAGATGGCCCACCACCTGTATCCTAATCGTTGGTCCTTGGCCTACTTGGCTTCCATGGTGTCAGCACAGACTCAATGTATTTGTTCCCCCCAAACTCAAAAGCAATGCTTCCTCTGCCCTTTGAATGCTGCCTTCATGCTTGAGAAGCCCCACCAGCTTTTCACCAGGATTTTTTGCCAGCATTACTTTTGTCTTTCTGAATCTGAACCAAAAAGAAGATCATTTCTCTGTGTGATCGTTTCTCTAACCATATCTTGCTGGTTACTTTTGTCTTTCTAAATCTGAACCGAAAAGAAGATCATTTCTCTGGGTGATCGTTTCTCTAACCATATCTCGCTGGGTTTCCCTCAGGCCCCTTGCTCTGACCTCTCACCACTTGCCCGCCACAGAAATAGGAGTTTTGTTTTCCCTTCATCTACAGGTAATGATGCTCCCAGGTGATTTTCTGGGATGTTGTTCCAGGAATAGAATATATCTGGGGGACACTGAAACTTCTGGCATTACCTCAGACCTCTGGCCATTTGGGAGTGGGGGTGGGGTGGGGAAGGCCCGCAGGTGTGGTTCCCATTTGTGCCCTGACAACATATCCTACTTTCCTGAGTTCTCTGAGTCACTCTAGAGAATTTTCAAACCTCACAGGATGCTAGGAACCCCCAAATGTGTAATTGATTGGCCAGAAATGTGTGGCCTTGGTGGGGGGGGGTGGTTTTGTGGTACTGGGGATTGAACCCAAGGCCTCCCATATACAAAGCAAGCACTCTTCCATTTGTTCGTATTTTGTTCTAGAGACATCTTACTAGCTTTGTCTGGGCTGGCATTGAATGAGTAATCTACCTGCCTTCATTTCTTGAGTAACTGGGATTATAGCATGCCCCCACAGCAATTAACCATCTGTGATGGTTAAGGCTGTCAGGGTTTGAAGTCAAGGCCCCACACTGAATGGACAGGATTTCTCCTTGAGCCACATCCTCAGTCCTTTTGTGTGTTAGTTATTTTTCAGATTAGAGTCTTGATTTCTGTTGGGGGCAGGCCTCAGACTGATCTCCCTATGCGTCCTACAAAGCTGGGTTTGGTCCTCCAAGCCCAGCAAACATTTGATACTCCTAAAGCTCATTCTCTATCTCAGCTCCTTTTCTCTTGAGCCCCATTCACAGGTCACCCTCGGAAGCTGGTTGCTGTGGTGTAGCTCTCTGGCTGACCCTGGGCTCCTGGTTGACCCTTTCCCCATTCTCTGGTGCTTTCATCTCCCAAGATGCTTTTCTGCACTCATTCAGTATCCTCCTTATCCTCTGCATGCAAACTATTGAGCAGCTCTTCCTAACATCTTAATTGTTCCAACTCATTCATTCATTTTCACTTGCTTCTAGTTCATTGTGAAAGGAAAACCTACCACTATCAGAAGTAACTCAACCCTGCCTGCCTGCCATTACCAAAACTAGTTCAACTTGATATTGCCAGAACCAGCTTACAAGTGATTTTCAAGAAACTGTTGGGTGAGGGGACCAAAATTCAAAACTCCTCTGCTGGAGCTGGTAAAAAGATTGTACTCCTGTCAGTCACGGCTCAGAGTCTGGAGTAAGAACTCCTCTGGACATACCAGTGTAATAAACCTGAGTTCTCCAACCCTCCAAGGGTCACCTGGTGCTTTCCCATCCTTTCTCTGCAATAATCACATATCCTAGATTTTCTGGGTATTCTATAGACATGAACGCAGGTTATTAAAAATGACTTTCAGGATGACAGAACTAGAAAATTCCCCTCATCTGTGTGTTCCCTCTCCTGGACTATTTGTGGGGGGATGGGGGGGTGGAGGAGGAACGGGGGAGCATGTCTACGGACTCACCTTTATGTAGGAGTTGAGATACTTTTCTAGCACCTATGGTGCTAGAAAAGATGTTACCCTATCAACTCATTTGCCTTGTTTCTAGCTTCAAATTCTATCTTTGGCTCTGCTGCCTCTTCTATTTTTGTTCCTACATGTAAAACAACCCAGCCTTAGTTTCACAGTAAGAACTCATCAGTCAAACATCTACAAACGAGCAATCTGATTTTTAACATGGTAGATTCTGTCAAATAAGCAACCTGTACTGACACAATTCCACACATTATAGAAGATATTTCATCTTTATTGTATTTCCACAATGGAAGTATGGCATTGTCCTCTTTTTCATTTTATTTTGTGTGTGTGTGTGTTGATAGAGGGACTTGAACTCGGGGCCTCAAGGTCTTGCTTAGCATTTTTACTCAGGACTGGTGCTCTTACCACATGAGCCACACCTCCATTTCCATCAGAGTCCTTTTTAGCAACACAAAACACAAGTGCCTTTACAAATTTTATGTCCTCTTTAAAACAATGACTTACAAATACGTCAAGGAAAGTTGAAGCATTACAGTTCAATGTCTACAACTCAATAATAAAACAACAAATAAAAGTGTACTTACACTGGGCACAGTGTAAGTGGCTCACACTTGTAATCCTAGCTACTGAAGAGGCTGATATTTGAGGATTATGGCTCAAAGCCAACCCTGGCAGAAAAGTCCATGAGACTCTTATCTCCAATTAGCCACCAAAAAGCCAAAGGTGGAGCTGTGATTCAAATGGTCGAGGGATAGCCTTGAGAAAAAAAAAAAGACTTAAATGATAATACCTAGGCTCTGAGTTTGAGCCTCATTACTGGCACAGAAATAAAAATAACAATAACAAAAACCAAATAAACAAACATGGCATTGGAGTTCTACATTAGTAAGATCTGAACTGCTTTAGAGACATTTCCAACTTGACAGTTATTAGCTCTTTCAGGGACATGACTTTGCCAGTGTCTGTTTGAGAAGACCATCCTTCCTAATTGAACAGAAAAAAAAATGTCCACCGAATATTTCCAGTGACTTTACAACATAGAAAGCAACTAATAAATATAGAAACTTGGCAATAAAATGACACAAGAACACACAGTCCTTTTAAATTGCTACATGGAAGAGGCAGTAGATAAAGCCTAATGTGATGGCTTACCTTGTAGATTGTTAATAAGATTTCACTCGCTGCAGCTCATCAGCACTGTGCTAAGGAAATACAAACCATCTCAGTAATGATAAATGCCAGCCTTCCCTTCCAGAAGACCAATGTGGAAATCCAGGAATGCTCCAAGAAAAGAGAAATAGGCCATCAGCTCTGAGTGAACTTTGGGGGAGGGGATTAATGAGAATTCCTGGAAAACTTCGGATTTCTTTTTTTTTAATACTTTTTTTTATTGTGAAAATATTCAGAGGGGTTACAGTTACATGAGCAAGGTAATGAGTACATTTCTTATCAAGCATTGTTGCCTCCTCCTTTGTTTTTTCCCTACCATCCCTTCCCTCCCATCTCCACAACTATACTCCCCCCGCCCCTAAATTGTAAAGTTTGTTTCTGAACATAGCGTCTTGTACATTTCGAGGTTCCTTTACAAACAAGCAATAAGCCTTCTTGGGTACCTGGGCTCCAGAAATGTTCTGTACTGCCATCTGGTGGACAATGCATTACCTGCATCAGGGAGCTGAGCTGTTGGTAGCAAAAGAACTGAAGGCTGATACTGGAGACCCAGAAGTGTCTTAAGCTTTCAGCTTGTTTCCTCTAACTATTGAAATGACTGATTCATGAAGTCAATTCATCATTTCATCACCTTTGGTCCACCTGGGAGAAAAATAAGCAACATCTATAGCCAGCATCTCTTCTTCCATTTAAGAATTAAAACTGCATAAGAGTGTTACTATATACACTGAGTGGACGTCAGCAATTCATTTAAAATTTCTTTTTCTCTTTTTCCCTGTCTTTCCTACCTACCCCCACAAATATTCTATGAAACCTTTAAATATTCCTTTGTATAAGTCAAGCAAACATGCACTGGCCCTGGTCAGGAACAATGTATTCATGGGCCCTGCATCAGTAAAATGGGTTGTGACAAGCAGTAAAAAGGAAAAGATTGCCAGGTGCTGGTGGCTCATGCCTGTAATCCTAGCTACTCAGGAGGCTGAGATTTGAGGATGGAGGTTCAAAGCCAGCCCAGGCAGGAAAGTCCATGAGACTCTTATCTCCAATTAACCACCAGAAAACTGGAAGTGGTGCTGTGGCTCAAAGTAGTAGAGCACTAGCATAGGCCCTGAGTTCAAGCCTCATGACTGACAAAATATAAAACCTGTAATCCCACTGGCTCATGCCTATAATCCTAGCTACTCAGGAAGCTGAGATCTTGAGGACTATAATTCCAACTCTGCTTGTGTAGAAAACTCCCACAGGGTTCCAGCTCCCTGCAAAAGATGGTTCAATTGGTAGAATGCTTAGCAGAGAAAACAAGCTGAGCAAATGCATGGTCCTGAGTTCAAATCCCAGTACTATCCCAGCACACACACACACACACACACACACACACACACACACACACACACACAGCCTAAAGCTAAAGTCTACAGTATTTCAAGTGAATTTGGCTTCCATCTCTGTAAACATCCAACTACACACTTGTTTGAAAAGCTATTTAGAATGCCTTGAAATAGCAAACAGAGAGGATGGTGTGCATAAAAGATACAAATGGAAAGTCTGCTTGCCTGCCCAGCCTATGCAAGCTCTCTGATTTAGGGCTAGTGTGCAAGCTGGCTGATGTGCAAGCTGCCCAGACATACAGCCTATCCTTTGGGTCAGGAATTCCAATACAGGAATTGGCTAGCTAAGTCTCAGTATTGGCTGTGGTTTGAATGCCCCCTCCAAGACAGGCTGAAACTTAATGGCCACTGTATCAGCTAAGAGATGGGGCACAGGTCCTGAGGGATTCTCCTCATGCATGGACTGAGGACAGGTTCGAAATTCTCCCTCACTCTGCCTTCTCTATCTCTAGATCTCTCGTGCTTCTTTCCCCTTCTGCTATATTATGGCATAGCAGACGGCCTTGATCTTGGTCATGTGCCCCACCCAGATAAGTTCCTACTGCAAGGAGCTATTAGAAACAGCACATGGAACCAGGTAAAAACAGTTCTAAAGCTGGGCACAGGTGGCTTACCCCTATAACCCTAGCTACCTAGAAGGTGGAGATATGAGGATTACAGTTCAAAGCCAGCCTGGGCAGAAAAGTATGTGAGGCTCTTACCTTCAATGAACCACCAAAAAGCTAGAAGTGGAGCTGTAGCTCAAGTGGTAGCCTAGAGCACAAAAACTCAGGGACACCACCTAGAACCTGAGTTCAAGCCCCAGGACAGGCACCAAACCAAACCAAACCAAAACGCAAACAAGAAATTTCTAGTCTTCCTAGACTGCCTAGAAATCTGCCTTCAAATTGCAAATTCCCTCAATAGTGTAGAGCTATTAGCCAGCCGAGCCTGAATCCCAGTTAAGGTGTGTTTCTCTTTCTTCAGCCCTGCTGAGCAAGAGTCTTAACTCTTCCCCTCTTACTGTTTCCAACTGGCTTATTTATGGTCATTCTTGGTGGGATTGTTTTCCTTTCACCTGTACTAGAAAATATGGGTCTTCTGTGGGTTTCCTTCTCAGAAGAGGGGTGCCATGCTGGGCAACTGAGACCCCAGCGTGATGTTTTGTCCCTGTGCTCAGGGGGGAGGGAGATCCCAGCTTCCTCAACTCCTTCTTTCCCCTCCAGCTACTCTCCCTTCCCATCTCTTTTTGAGTCTTCCTCCTTCCTTCCCCAACCTACTGTAGCCAAATCCTGGGGAGATAGTACTGAGAAACGCTCTGTAAAGCTGTCACCCATCTTATGCACTCAAGAGGAAGCTGATGGGAGGATTCAAAGTTGAATGCACTGACACCAAGCGGTGTTTATATGCTCACAGCAATGTTGGGAACACTTGGTGAGATGAGGTTCATCTGTCCCTCACCAGCTATGCGGCCTTGAGCAAGTTATCAAACCTTTGATGAGCTCCCTTAACACATCTGTAAGTTTGGGGGTGATTCCTGTCATTCTCAGAGTTCTTAATAACTCAAAACTTGCAATGCACATAGAGAACTGGAAAGTGATCTGCGGCGATCCACAGCAAGTGACCAACAAATACTAATAATAGTTGATACAACGATTTCCTCCAATTATGTGCCTTCAAAACACCAGAAAGATTGTTCCCAAACTGTCAGAACGTCATGTCTTATAATACCTGTAAAGTGCGGTAAAAGTAGAGGAGAATCAAGAAATGTAGAGAAGAAAAACCTCTGTTCTCCATACCACACTATGGAAGTCACTAACTATGCCATACTGGGTGTGACTTTCCATGTTGACTTGAAATCTGGCTTCAGAGTGGTGAACATAATGACTGGGTCCATGAACATTACCTTATTTTGCCTTAACAGGATTTTCAAACTACAGAGGTTGATATTGCTTTGTAAGTCTTACTATGTGCTCGGAAAAGGAAAATAAGTGTCCATCAATCAAGAGTGGATATAGGAAGTGGTGCTGTGGCTCAAGTGGTAGAGCGCTCGCCTTGAGCTGAAGAGCTGAGGGACAGCGCCCAGGCCCAGAGTTCAAGCCCCACAGCCGACAAAAAAAAAAAAAGAGTGGATATAGACAGGGTGGCACATATACACCACAGAATACTAATCACCTATAAAACAGGGAGACAGCTCATCGTTTGAAACAACATGCTTGGAACTGGAAGGGATCTGTGAACCTAGAATAACCATAACCCTGGTTATGAGACCTTTTGGGAGGCACAGAGGGACAAAGACCACAGTCTTGTTTCCATGTTCTCCTAAGAGGGTTGATCTCACAGACTGAGTAGATGATGGTCACCAGAAGCTGAAGATGATACATAGTGTGGAGGGAAGGAAAGTTGATCTAAGGCACTAAGACCCAGTCACATAGGACTAACAAGTTATGGTGTCACTATAACCCCCAGTAGGGTGACAATAGATAAAAATTTTATACTATACATTTTGGGATAGATAGAGTCAGTGTTTTCTTCAGAAATCTTACCTGCAAGGGTAAGATGTAAGGGTAAGGGTAGCATGTGGCTACGGGAGACCAATAGTAACTGCCAGAGACGATTAGGCCACTTACATGATTTTGAATTCCCTGTCAAAACAGCATCTTTTTTTTCCAAATTTTTAATTGTTATTATAAAGGTGATGTGCAGAGAGTCGCCATTATATAAGTTGAGTGATGAGTACATTTCTTTTTGAACAATGTCACCACTTTCCTCGCTCTTACCTGGATTTCCCCTCCCATCTCCCCCACAAGTTGTACAGTTCATTTTCAACACAGTGTCCAGTGAATACCACTGTTACATTTGTTTACCTTTTGTTCCTCCATTCCTGCGTCCCCCTTACCCTCCTAAAGGCGGATAGATGAACAAATGAGAAAAAAAGGAAAAGAAAACAAAAACAAGGAAACAAACCTTGTGTTTCCATTGCCTGGAATTCATTTTGATAAAATTTATTTTATATGATCAGAGGCACATAGGCATTGCGCCTTTGTCTTTCTCTCCTGAGAATGTCCTCCTTTGGTCTTACTGTGTGTGGATGCCTAGAGTCCTATATAATTTATCATATCCCAGTGTATTTTAGATCTAGCTTCTGCATATGAGAGAAAACATAAACTATTTGTGTCTCTGAGCTTGCTTATCTCATTTAACATGATTTGTTCTAGGTTCATCCTTTTCCCTGCAAATGACATAATATTATTCTTTTTTTGTGTCTCTGTAAAATCCAGTAAAAGGATCTTTTCGGTTGCCTCTTACAGAATGACGCACTAACAAATGACACCTAAGTCAGCTGGAGTTGATACAGAGACAGGCCCCTCATCCTGCACCCCATGAAGATGTAGAAGATTCTGAAATCCAGTACTTCCCTATCTTTGAACTACGTTGCTGCCCCCAACAGGAAAAGATAAGCAAATGTAAAGATGAAACCAATGTAAAGATGCCAGGAAACACTTCAGAAGCTCTATACTCTCTACATGTTGGTACTTTAATTTTACGGTGTGTTGCCTGAATTATGTTTTTAAAGTTGCCTTCTCTGCATATAAAATAGTCTGTTTCATTTTAATTTGTAGAAATTCCTATCACTCCTTCTACTCACTGTTCTGTGTTTCTATAAAAGAACAATCCTGATTATCTCAAGCTGAAATCTACATCACTGTCATCCAAATGAGCATCTAATTACTTCCGTTCTCCTTGGCTCCCAAGTCATTCAACAAGAAACACGCTAATTGGAAACAGTGTCTCAATTATGCTCCTGTGCTGGGGTAATGGAGTTAATGGAAGTTTCCCTGATTTAAAACAATTTCAAACATTACCACAGATACTTCTTGTTTCTAAGGCAGGGGTTTTATGAGTAAGAGCTGTCTGCTTGAATCCAAAAGCAGAGACCGAAATAATTACCTTCTTCCCTGGGGAAATGGTCAGAAGAAAAAAATAGGTTGGGTTTGGTTGCTGAGAAGCAGCATTGGTTTGGAAATGCTTCTTCAGGTGTGTTCTGGGGGATGGTCTGAAGAAGAAAGCTTTTATCCCATGGAGACTTGAGAGTCAAATCTTTTCTATGTGTTCCAAACATTCCCCAGGTGCCATCTGGGTTGACCCAACAGGCTCGTTTTTCATAGTGCTAAAGAATGACAAGATACTAGGAGCCGGTGGCTCATACCTATAATTACGCCTAGCTACTCTGGAGGCTGAAATCTGAAGATTTGGTTTTTGAAGCCAGCCCAGGCAGAAAAGTCCATGAGATTCTTTTATGGATTTGTGGCTCAAGTGGTAGGGTGACAGCCTTGAGCAAAAAAATAATAAATAAAAAGCCAAGCAACAGTGCTAGGATCTGAGTTCAAGCTCCAGTATACACACACGCACACACACACACACGCGCGCACGCACGCACGCATGCAACATGGCAGAGCCTCAGCCACCCATCAGAAGTGTTTTGTTTACTACCAGACACAGAATCTCCTGACACCAACCACGTTTGGCTACTCGAGTCAAAATGTGGCTACTTGGATTGAGATGTGCTGTCAATGTGAGCTATTATAATTCCTCTAAATGATGGCTTCCCTTTTTTGCAGTTTCAGCTATCCATGCCCAAATGCTCCCTGGAAACAGTTGTAAGTTTCCATTGTGATATTCTAAGTAACTAATGAAACCTTAGGCTGTTTGGCTCCTTCCCAGGATGGGAATCCCCTCCCTGCACTGTACCCAGAATATCCATGCTGTGTATATGTTACCTGCCCATCAGTCAGTCCCTTGTAGCTTCCTCAGTCATAAAGGTGATGGCTGTGGTTCCCCAGTGTCTTTATTCAAGTTATCCTGATGCAGCAAAGCTGTGTGACACTGTCCATGTCATTCACCCCACTTCATCTCATGGAGGCCTTGGATCATCTCACATTATCACAAGAAGCAGAAGGATGAACACAATGTAAGATACTGAAAAGCCAGGCCAGGTGGCACACACCTGTAATGCCAGCACTTGGGAGGGAAAGGCAAGAGGATCATGAGTTCAAGGCCTGTTTCTTTTAGCACGTGGCTACTAGAATACGTGAAATTAAATGTATTTCCATTGGAAAGTACTTGAGATTTAGAAGAATAATATGTCAAAGGGAAGGATAATGGGAGGGGGTGGAGTATGTGTTAACTTTTTTTCCTACTTAAATCCTGAATGGATTCAAGATGGAAAAAAAGATCTTATTCTTAGAATTGTAGAGCTATCAAGGTCGTTAGAAATGATTAAATCTGATATCTGTGTGTGTGTGTTACTGAGATTTGAACTCACGGCCTTTTGCTACTATGACAGACACTCTACTGCTGAGCCATGCCTGTAGTCATGTTTTGCACTGGTCATCTTTGAGCTGGATCTTCTCTTCTGCCTGGGATACCATTACTTTAATCCTAGTTTAGACTTTCTATTGTAGCTGGATGACAGGGGCACAGAGCCCCAGCTTGTTCCATTGCGATGGAGTCTTAGCTCTCTTTCTGGCCTGAAACTGCAATCCTCAGCCTCCCGCATGATCCAGAGGACAGGTTTGTGACACTGCATCCAGGTCTTGGTTGAGAAGGAGCCTTCCAAACTTCTCTGACCAGGCTTGCCTCAAACCGTGATCTTCCCAATCTGTCCCACATGGAGCTGTGACTACAGGCCTGATACACCAGCACCTGGCCCATTCCACATTACTTAGATCAAAGAGCCTATGGATTTTTGAAAATAATTCATAGGTGTCCCCTCACCCCAGTCTGGGGCACAATGTTACCTCCAACAAGCTTCTGTGTAGACTGATAACCCAAGGCTCAGACACACCCATGGCTGAAAAGCTCCAGGTAGGTAACAGAGACATGACTGGAACCCAGGCCCCTCCTTCAGTCTGCTATCTGGTACCCTATGGGAGTGTTCTTTTTAACCAGAAAAGAGAAATAATGCCTAAAACTGTGTGTGTGTGTGTGTGTGTGTGTGTGTGTGTGTGTGTGTATAAAAGTAATCTTATTCAAACCAATGTCAAAGTTATTTCAATTTCTTTGGCTGAACTTCTATGACATTTCTATAATCTCTCATTCTAAGTAAGGAAGATCTAAGATCTTCTTTTGAATTTTATATTCTATTTTCTGATGTCCTGTTCAGCTTTCAAAAGAAATAGTTTGAGGCTAGGCAGTTCCGTGATAGAGATCCTATCCAGCATGCACAAGGCTCTGAGTTTGATCCTCATCCCTGCAAACAACCAGCAAAAATTCTGGATATCAGAAAGACATCTAAATTCTGACATTTTTTAAATAGATGTTTTCCACATTAAAAACCCACTCTTAGCAGGGTGCAGTGGTTCATTCCCATAATCCCAGGTACCTGGTAGGCAGAGACAGGAGAGTGATGGTCCTGGGCCAGCCTAAGCAAAGAATTAACAAGAGCCCATCTCAATCAATTAGGCAGACACAGTGGCACAGGCTTGTCATCCCTGCTATGCAAGAGGTATAGGGGAGAGGCCACCAAGGACAGCTCAAGCAAAAATGTAGAATCTTTTTTTTTTTTAATTTTTTTTGGGTCCAGTCGTGGGGCCTGAACTCTGGGCCTGGGCGCTGTCCCTCAGCTCTTCAGCTCAAGGCTAGCGCTCTACCACCTGAGCCACAGCACCACTTCCAGCTTTTTTCTTTTTGCTTATGTGGTGCTGAGGAATCGAACCCAGGGCCTCGTGCTTGCAGGGCAGCACTCTACCACTGAGCCACCTTCCCAGCCCAAAATGTAGAATCTTATTTTTAAAAATGACTAAAGCAGGCTGGGAAGGTGGCTCAGTGGTAGAGCGCTTGCCTTGCATGCATGAGGCCCTGGGTTCAACTCGTCAGCACCACATAAGCAGGAAAACAAAAGCCGGAAGTGGCACTGTGGCTCAAGTGGTAGAACGCTAGCCTTGAGCTGAAGAGCTGAGGGGCAGCACCCAGGCCCAGAGTTCAGGCCCACAACTGGACCCAAAAAATAAAAATGACTAAAGCACCAAGGGTGGAAGTCTTTGTTTAGCAAGCACAGAGTTTGAGTTCAAACCCCAGTGAAACCAGTTTGTTTTTTGTTTTTTTGTTTGTCTTGTTTTTACCGATTATAATGGTGTCAAGCAGAGCCTGTTTGTGTTCTAGTTCTTATGTAAACTCTTCACCAGCTCCACCAAGGCCACCAACGATTCCACCTCAGGTTCTTGCTTGGCAAATTTGAAGAATGAAATCCATAAAGTATACAAAGAGAACTTGAAAGTACAGAATTTATTCAAGTGAAAAGAAAGCGACAGGGGTCCTGATAGATGGCTGCTGATGAAGCGATGCTAGGGGTCTTTATCTGGGTAGCTTTGGAGTTGTTTAACTTTTATGATAATTAGGTATTTAGAAAGTGACTTGCTCATTGGTCAAGCCCTCAACATTTTGATTGGTTGTTTGTACTCTGAAATTGACCTCTAGTATTCATTGAAGTCAGTCTGCCTTCTCTTTTCCCTCCTCTCTAGGTCAAAGGGAAACCAGCAGTGTAAGCTGTGGCTGGAATGTTCTGGAATATTCCTTCGAAGCAGTCAGTACTTTTCCACTTACTTTGAGGAGTCTTTGGGGTCCATTTTCCTGACTGTTGGCTTGTGGTGGACTGTAGCAAAATTGTCTGTACTTAATTTCCTCTATGATATTTACAACACAAATGTCATGTACCCAGTATTTATGGCCACCACTGTCTAGAAGCCTATTCATAGTTTTCTTCTGTGGCAGCACATTTTCTCTAAAACTAGAATGTTCTCTCGCAAAGGGCACCAGTAAAGCCTGTAATCCTAGCTACTCCGGAGTCTGAGATCTGATGATGAAGGTTCAAAGCCAGCTCAGGCAGTCAGATCTGAAAGTTATATGATTCAAGTGGGAAAGCACCAGCTTTAAGAAAAAACAAAAAGCTAAGCAAGAGCACAAGGCCCTGAGTTCAAGCCCAGTACTAATCCTTTCCCCCGGACACAAATAGGGTATTCTCGAATGTTCCTGTTCTCTGCCCAGACTTCCAGAAGGATTGTATTATCCTTGCACTTTTTGTCTTGATGTAGATGAAGCCCTGAAGTGGTGATCTCTCTGCCTCAGCCATTTGTTTCCTTGGCTTAAGGGAGTCCATGTCTTTCCCTCAGGTTTCTTTCTCTTAGAGTTATGAGTAAGTTGTTTTTCTTATAGGGGCATCTGTGTGTGTGTGTGTGTGTGTGTGTGTGTGTGTGTGTGTGTATGCGCGCACGCGTGCCAGTAATGGTACTCAGGACCTGGACACTGTCCCTTAGCATTTTTACTTAAGGCTGGTGCTCTACTACTTGAAACACAGCTTCACTTCCCACTTTTTTTCCCCCGATTAATTGGAGATAAGTGCTTCATGGACTTTCCTTCTTGGGCTGGCTTTTATCTACAATCCTCAGCTCTCCTGTGTAGCTAGGAATACAAGTGTAAGTCACCAGCACCAGGCTAGTATACTGATTTTAAAGAAAAACATGTTCCATTTCTCCTCTTGGCCTATTTGGAATTCCTTAGGACCATTAAATAAAAACATGAAAACTGATGACTGTTTATAAGGTATCTATGTCAGCCACCAGCACTTCCCTCTTCTATGTTATTGAATGGAAATGGTGGCTTTGGAATTCTTGTGATTATTTTCTAGAGGAAAGACATTGCGATGAAATTGCCTGAAGAACTACTTCTAGTAAATCAATGGCTCTCTGTTCACTTGGAAAATGGCCATCTATTTTGATTTTTAATTATTACATGGTATAGCCAGTAGATGGCAGTATATTCTCTGTTTCCTGTTTTCCTGGTTAGGACCGAACAGAAAAGTTACCTTGTTCTTACTGGCATTTTTCCTTTACTTGACAATTGAAATAATTTACATATGCAAATAAATATATCCAGCGTCACTTTAGGACAGCACTAATAAATTGATACAGACACACCTGTAGCAAAAGAAGACAAAAGTTTTTTTTTCTTGCCTTACTTTTCTTTTTTGTTCTTAATATATATTTTTAATTGTAAAGATACTGAACAGAGAGGGGTTACAGTTACACGAGCAAGGTAATGAGTCCTTTCCTATGGAGCATTGTTACACCCTCCTTTATTTTGCCCCTACCATCCCTTTCCTCTCCACCTCCTCAACTCCTCCTTCCCCCCCCCCAAAGTTGTAAAGTTTGTTTTCAATACTGTCTTGTACATCTCATTGTTACAATGGGTCATCCTGTATCCTTACTTTTCTAATTGTGAAAGGCTGCTTCTCTTTCTGAATGTTTGAAGCAGTGACACCAAAAATCCTCATGCCATTCCTCACATGAGAGAGAACAGGAGGCTTCCACTGACTGGCAGTTCATATCTACATGTTTCAAAAGAAAACTGCACAAAGTTTAACATTCAAAATAATTGTAGTTTATTTCTTGGTCATTACATTTCTCAAAATTTTTATTCCACTTACCCCAGCCCCATGTTTTCCAGACATCTCACTAAATGTATCTTTAAATTTCCAGCTATATTTTTCCTTTTCTAACATTCTTCTTTTGTAAAATCAGCCACTTCTTGATTAAAATATAAATTCAGTCACTAGAGTATTACTCTTGAGCCAATCCTCTAAATGTACAATAAGTAATTTGGTTCTTACTAGCTCTTGCCTTCAAAATAAGATAATGATTTTTAACTAATTCTCCTTCGGGTTACTATACGAAATCAGGTGTCTGTATTGAGAGCAAACTAGGGGACACCTCTGTTGATACATTGCATTGTAATCTGATGGGCCTGAATTTACACACTGACTGGGCACCGTGGTATGGTCAGTGCCCAACAACAAAACTATGGTATGGCATTGCTCAGCTTTGGGCAATATTCACCTTCACAAAAATTAAAGGCAGATATGGTGATACATGCCTGTAGTCCCAGCATTTGGGAGGCAGAGGCAGGAGAATTGTGAGATTAAGGATAGCCTGGGCTAACCTAGTGAAGTTAATGCCCACTTCAAAACCTTGTCACAAAAACACAAAGGTAAGAGCTGTCGTTCAGTGATGGAATGTTTGCTTATCACATGCGAGGCACTATGTTTGGTCTCCAGCCCAGGAAAAAATACCCAAATTCAAAGCAGCTTGTGAGAATAAGGTAACATGGTATCTACACTTATCTACACTGTAACAACCCAAGCCCTCTTCCTTCCCATTTAAGGAGACAATATACAGCTGGGCACTAGTGACTCATGTCTATAGTCCTAGTACTAGAGGCTGAGATCTGAGAAGCACAGTCTGAAGCTAGTCCAGGCAGACAAATCAGTGAGACTCTTTAATTAATCAGCAAAAACCCTGAAGTGGAGGCATGGCTCAGTGGTAGAATACCAGCTATGAGCATACAAGCTAAGAGCACAGGCCCTGAGTTCAAGTTGCTGTGCTGGTACGCACACGTGTGCATGCACACACACACACACACACATACATACACACAAAGGCATATATGTATATTTACCATTCTTATTACTATTGTTTGAAAGCATCCATCCTGGAAGACCACACGGACACAGTCATGTACAGGAAAAGGGGTTTATTCACCATCTGAGGCTGACAAGCCCACCTCCCCCAGGGGAAAGGACGACATGGCATCTGTCCCTATTCAAGGGCATCCTAATAACATCAGGGCTGGAGGAAGGAGGTATGCTTGGGCATGCAGCTAGGTCTGGGCTGAGAATGGGGATGCAGACCTATTCTGGAGAAACAAGCTGGAGCCCCAGGAGAGTTCTCTTTTCTTTGTGAAGGGCACAGTAGAGTTCAGGTCTGGGTGGAGGGCTTTCAGCTGATGCAGCTGGGGGGCGGCTAGAGATAGAAGCTGCTCCCAGAAGTGAAGGGGGAGGGGCTGAGAGGGAGGGCATACTAACATTGTTGTTGGACCAGTGGCATAACAGATAAATAAAATATATTCCAATAAATAAGATATAAGTGCTCATCTTCCAGTCCCTTGAGTTCCTTATACTTAGCGTTCACCATGTGTACCTTTCCTTTTCCATTGTACTTACTGGATTCCCTACTCCATTATAAACTCTCATCCTAGCTTGTGACTTAACATTTTTAACAAAAGAAATAGAAAACAATATTTAACCAAATGTATTCAGTTGTTTACTGCTTTTGTACTCTTACTTAGCTTGTTTGCTCAGGCTGGTGCTCTACCCCTTGAGCCACAACTCCACTTCTAGCTTTGCATTGGTTAATTGGAGATAAGAATCTCTTGAATTTGTCTGCCTGGGTTGGCTTTGAGCCAGGGTCCTCAGATCTCAGACTCTTGAGTAGCTAGGATTATGACCCACCAAGGCCTGGCTAAAGTTTTTTTTTTTAAATTAAATCCCCCAACAACAAATCTTCAAAGAAACAAGTGCCCAATAAATAACTGGGCTAAAGACTTAAAGAGAAACTTCTCTGAAGAGGAAAGAAGGATGGCCAATAGACACATGAAGAAATGCTCAACCTCCCTAGCCATAAAAGAAATGTACCACCTCACTCCAGTTAGAATGGCTATAATCAAGAACTCTAATAACAACAGATGCTGGAGGGGATGTGGACAGAAGGGAACCTTACTTCATTGTTGGTGGGAGTGTAAACTTGTTCAACCACTTTGGAAAGCAGTATGAAGGTTCCTCAAAAGACTCCACATAGAGCTCCCCTATGACCCAGCAATCCCACTTTTGGGAATTTACCCAAATGTTTACAAACAAAACCACACTAAAGCTACCAGCACGACTATGTTTATTGCAGCATTATTTACTATAGCTAAGATATGGAGCCAACCCAGATGCCCCTCAGTAGATGAATGGATCAAGAAAATGTGGTATATATACACAATGGAATTCTATGCCTCCATCAGAAAGAATGACATTGCCCCATTTGTTAGGAAATGGAAAGGCTTGGAAAAAGTTATATGAAGTGAAGTAAGCCAGGCCCAAAGAAACATAGGTCCCATGGTTTCCCTTATTTGCAATATCTAGTATATGTATGAGTCAAGCAGAAAAGGTCAGATAAGGTAATGTTAGGGAAATGAACCCAAAGATATGTATTCAAATGTTTTTTTTTTCTTTAATGCGATTGTTTCTAACACATAAGATTTTTTCTTTGTTGCTTTGTATGTCTCTCCCCCACAGTATAACCCCAGCTTTCACTGTATTTGATGTCAGTATAATTTGTGGAGGGGAAGGGGAAAACCATTTAAATAGGGATACAGGTGGACCCATTGCAACAATGAAATGTACAAGTCATTATGTTGAAAATGAAATTTATAACTTTGGTGTGGGGGGTGGGGGTGGGGAGGACTGGGTGGGGGGGAGGGGGGGAGGATGAGAAGGGATGGGAAAGGGAAAGAAAGGAGGAGGCTACAATGCTTGATAAGAAAGGTACTCATTATCTTGCCCATGTAATTGTAACCCTTCTGTACAGTATTTTCACAATAAATAAATAAATAAAGATTTTTTGGGGGTGGGTCTCGGGGCTTGAACTCTGGGCTTGGGCGCCGTCTCTGTGCTCTTCAGCTCAAGGCAAGGACTCTACGGCTTGAGCTACATTGCCACTTCCGGTTTTCTAGTGTTTTCTTAGAGATAAGAGTATCACGGACTTTCCTGCCTGGACTGGCTTTGAACCATGATCCTCAGATCTCAGCCTCCTGAGTAGCTAGGATTACAGGCATGAGCCACCAGCACCCAGCTTTGGCTGAAGATTTTTAAGGGCATTTGAAAAAGGATTAAACCTGTATTATTAAATACTAATAGTGGGAATGAGAGCATAAGAAAAACCTTAGGACAACAACTTAGCATTGTCTAACCAAAAATTTAAATAGCTTATATATCTTATAACTCCACAATCACTTTACAGAATCGTTTAGTAATACCAGGATAGATGTATGTGCTGTACACAATGAATCTGAAAAATCAACCTTTATGTGATAAGTACTATTCCAGTTCTTATATATGTATTCAAGAACCTCCCCACCAACTGTAAGAGGAAAATGTTATAGCAAGGTTAGAGGATCTAGGTAGGGGCTGGTGGCTCATGTCTCTAACCCTAACTACTCAGGAAGCTGATATCTGAAGATCCTGGTTCAAAGTCAACCCAGTCCAACAAATCCATGTGACTCATCTCCAATTAACCAGCGAAAAGCCAGAAGTGGAGTTGTGGCTCAATGGTAGAGTGCCCGCCTTTAACAACACAGGCAAGCAAGAGAGCTAGCCCTAAATTCAAGCCTAAGAGCCAGCAAGCACAGAAAGTGAGAAAGAGAGAAAGACAGAGAAGGGGAGGGAAGAAGAAGAAGAAGAAGAAGAGAAGGGGGAGGGGGGAGGGGGAGGGGGAGGGGGAGGAGGAGGAGGAGGAAGAAGAAGAAGAAGAGGAAGAGGAAGAGGAAGAGGAAGAGGAGGAGGAGGAGGAGGAAGAGGACAAGGAGGAGGAGAAGGAGGAGGAGGAAGAGGACAAGGAGGAGGAGAAGGAGGAGGAGAAGAAGGAGGAGGAGAAGAAGATGATCTTAGAAAATAGAGCAGAAGGTACATTTGCTTGTTTTCAAGTATAAGGAAGCTATGGTCTTATTCTGAAGTCAAGGTCAGTATATTTGTTGTATTTCAGGGTTGCTCAGGTGTGATGCAAACCCACACTACATAGGATCCTTTTGGAGGTTCCCATGTGCCCTGTGGATGTGGTGGATGAAGTGCACCAAACCTGAAGAGCATACTGCTTCTAACCCTACTGTCTCTAATGCTGTTCATCTCTAACCCAAGAGTCTCACATCTTCTGCCATCATCCATGTCGTAGTAACAGATGATAGCTTGCGGTCAGAATGAAATCTCAGAACCTTTCCATCTTGACGGCTTCAGTGATGAAGCGAGGGCTCTGATGGAGTTGTGGTAATGACAGAGTCTGAGAGAGGAATGAACACAATCCTGTGGGCTGGCTTAGGTGAGAGGAAGTGTCTCCCTGGGATGCAGCTCTGGCCCAAGCTGTGGTGGTGAGGAATTGTTGTAATTGTTTGGATGTAAAATATCTCTGTAAAGACCCATAGGTTCAGAGCTCGGCCCCCAGTTCGTGGTGTTCTTGGGAGGTGGAGCTGCGTGGAAGTACAGAGTCACCCGCCTCCCTCTTTCTCCTTTTGCTCCCTGGCTGCTATGAGGTGAACAGCTTCCTCTTCCATGCTCTCCCACCATGATGTGCCGGCCTGCCACAGGCCCAAAGCAAGCCAGCCAAATGAAGATGGAAACGTCCAGAACTGTGG
This sequence comes from Dipodomys ordii, assembly GCF_000151885.1. Taxonomy (NCBI): domain Eukaryota; kingdom Metazoa; phylum Chordata; class Mammalia; order Rodentia; family Heteromyidae; genus Dipodomys; species Dipodomys ordii. Next base: position 5,690,594 of record NW_012267316.1, on the reverse strand, counting down.
GCCAAAATAAACTTTTCCTCCTTTTGAGTCGACTATCTCCAGTGTTTTCAGGAATCTAACATAAACAACTAAAGTCTGGGGGGTAAAGGGTACCTGGCTGTTGCTTATTTGGCTTCAGGAAGAAGGAAGGAATGTTATGCCCGTAATCCCATGCAAAAGGCAGTGGTTTATGTCATTTGCATGGAAATGGATGGACTTGGAAAAAAATATGTTAAGTCAGGCTCTGAGAAACAAAGGACACATATTTTCTCTCATATGTGGAAGTTAGATCTAGATGATGTGTGTGTGTGTGTGTGTGTGTGTGTGTGTGTGTGTGTGTCTGTGTAAACCTATACAGGGCCATATGCATGTAGACACAAATGTAGTAACTAAAGTATGATATATGGCATAATTCCTTTGAACAATTAACTTACCCTCAACAAAATGAACACAAGGAAGCTAGAACTGGTATAGTCAGAAAGAAGGGTGAGATCAAAAAGAGGGGTGAGATGAAGGAGGGGGCAGACAAAGGGAGGAAAAAGTGGTGGGTGAAGGCAGTCATAGGATTTAACGTATATATGTAAAAATGGAGCTCGGAAAATTGGGATTGATGGGGTTGGAAGAGATTGGGAAGAATGATGAAAGGGGTGACACTGTTCTGATCAAGATGTCTTGAAATCCCTTCATGCAACCAAAGATAATATTTTTTAAAAAGGCAACGTAGCTGTGGGTTCTGGGTCAGGGTGTCCCCAACACCCAGGAAGTGGTGTCTGTATGAGCAAAGAGAGCTTTGGATGACCCAAGCATAAAAGGTGGGTGATTGTGAGTAAGAGACCATCATGTGAAATAGAGCAAACGGGCCCTGCTGCCCACACACTGCAGCTCTCTTTTTGTGCCCTCGGATCCTTACATCCTCTTCTCCTCTGCCAAGGAAAAAGGAATATTAGGGGTGGAGGCAGGGTTTCCTTGTCCTCAAGAGAGAAAAAGACACGCATACCATCATCTAAGTATACTAGGAGACTTGGTTGGTGGGGTACAGGGAACTCAAATCTTTATAGTTTTGTGAAGCACAGGCAGTCAGGGACCCAATAATAGGTGGTTCTGCGGTGAAGCAGCACAAGGATTCTGCTGATAGAATAGGATTTGGACAGTGATTGACTCTATTTGGATAGGCTTCTTGCTGGGAAAAGGAAGCTGGCAGGACTTGCTGGATGGGGCCTTTGACCAAGTCAACATACTGTGTTTGAATGTCCTGGCATGCCACCAAGTCAGGGGGCCTTCTTTGGGTCCTGTGATCCTAATGACCTCTCTGAGCTACTAGGCTGTGATGGTTTGATTTTGACAATCCATATGGCTAATCAAGAGAAGCAAAGAGATGACAAGAGCTCCGTGGCTCCCTACAGGGTCCCAAGGCCTCCACTGCAAATGAAAGGCAATCAGCTGCTTCCTTGACCCACTCCTACTCCTTATTCTTCTTATGGGGCTGCCTCTCAGTCACTCCTACATAAAACCATCTCCGCCTCAGAATCTTTTCCCAGCAGAAAAGCATGGAGGAGGAGGAGGAGGAGTTGAGGTAATGAGAGACCAGGTCAGAGAGAACTTGACTTTGGCACCAGTCATGTAAATCACTGTAGTATGTAGATTTTGAATCAATGTTCTTTACTATTCCTATTGTCCACACCTTAGTTTTACTCACAGAGGACTAATATCCCCAAATTAAAATTTAAATGAGGCTCTGATCACGATTTCATATGCACAAATATTGCAACACGGGTTTGAGCTCAGGACTGTGTGTATTCTAGACAGTACTTTACCACTTGAGCCACGCCTCCCAGGCTTGCAGCTTTATTTTTTTCAGATAGGGTCTCCTGCTTTGGCTGAGCCAGCATCAAGCCACAATCCTCCTACTTCTACCTCCTGAGCATACGGAGCCATCAGACATGAACCACCACACCAATCTTGTCTTTTTGAGATAAGGTCTTGCTGATTTATTTATTTTGGGTGGGGGGAGGAGGCTTTGAACAGTGATCTTCCCATCTCTGTCTTCCCCCAGGATTATATTTGAAGACAAGAGAGCTGGTCTCAAGTGGCATTCAATGGTTCCTCACTTGATTATCTTCTATAAATAGGCAGAATGGGAAAAAAAAGAGAGAGAGAGAGACTGAATTTTAAATGTTGCTGAGTAAGGAATTTGGTTATGGAGAGTGGAACAAGCCAAGAGAGAAGGCCATACCTGAGGTGTCATGAAATTGAAATCCATGACCTAGAGACACAATGGAATCAATTCAATGAGGCAGATGCAAATGAAGGCAGCTGCGGCCCTTCACAGCAGGCGGCTGATATGAAGGGATGCTTCCCTGGATCTGGTTTCCATGGCAGCGGTAGTAGCCCTTTCCTGCACTCGAGGGAAGCATGCTCTTGTGCTGCCCTTTCACTGGTTTTGTTTTTGTTTTCTCATTAGTGTTGTGAAATTAGCTTTCACAGTAAAATATCCAGGTCTACTAGCCATCTGCTCATATGTGATAAAGCAGAGCCCTTCTTCTCTTGTGAGACAATATTTTAATACTTCATATAATTTTTTAAAGAATGTTTTATGTGGTTGTGGCCAAGCAATTAGTTAGGCAAACATTACTGTGTCGTAAATACTGAAATTCTGTTTGATCGTTGTAAACTTGGCCTTCTTTTTTGCACAGTAACCAAAAGGCATTAATTAAAGTGTTATCTGGCATGTTTCTCCATCTTTAACGAACTTTAATAAGTCACTTTCTTTCTCAGAACTGAGGACGGAACTCGGAGCTTCACATAGGAGCTTTGTCACTTAAGCCATGTCTCTAGCCTCTTTATACATTGATTATTGTTAGAATGTGTGTGTGTGTGTGTGTGTGTGTGTGTGTGTGTGTGTGTGTGTGTGAACTCAGGGTCTGGGAGCTGTCCCTTAACTTTTTCATTCAAGGCTGGTACTTTACTACTTGAGCCACAGCTCCACTTCCAGTACTTTTGTGGTTCATTAGAGATAAAAAGCCTCATTGACTTTCCTGACCATCCTGGCTTCAAGCCTCCATCCTCAAACCTCAGTTTCCTGAGGAACTAGGATTATAGATATGAACCACCAGTACCTGAACCCCTTAGCTTCACAGTTAAGGCTGGTGTTCTGCCAGTTGAGCCACATCTTCACATCTATTATCTTGCTTAAATAATGTGCTTTAAATCGTAAAGTGGAAGACATTGAAATCAGTCTATTCACCCATAGATTTACCTAATCTGAGCAAGTAAGAGGAATTGTGTCATCTGATGCCTTTTGTGTCTGGGGTCTTTCACTTGACAAAATATGTTTAAGGTTCATCTACTTTGTAGCATGGATCGACATTTTATTTCTCTTTAGGTCTGTAAAATAAGAATACAGAACATGTCTGCTATTTTTATTCTTTAATTGTGGCTTTATTGGTATAGTGTGTTCTGGTTATAAATAACTGGTACCCCCTTGTACAACTAAAGATAATAAAAATGTAAATTAAAAAATAAAAAAGGATAACCCCTCTGTACAGTATGTTCACAAATAAAATAAAATAAAATTTAAAAAAAATGATAGATTTACAAAATTATACCTGTTGAATTTCTTCTAAAGTCACTCTAAGCAATGTTTAGTATCTGTTTCCATTTGTATGAAGAGAGAGGCATATGTAATTTTGAAATAATAGAATAACAACAACAAAATGTCTGCTAGCCAGGTGCCGGTGGCTCATGCATGAAATACTAGCTACTCAGAAAGCTGAGATATGAGGATCACGGTTCAAAGCCAGCCCAGGTTCAAAGCCTGTGATACTCCTATTTCCAATAAAACACCAGAAAACTGGAAGTGGTGCTGTAGCTCAAGTGGTAGAGTGCTAGCCTTGAGCTGAAGAGCTGAGGGACAGCACTCAAGCCCAGAGTTCAAGCCCCACAACTGACTAGTGGTAGACTTTCTAGTTTATGTTATAACTCCATCTTTAGTTTTCAAGCCCCACAACTGACTAGTGGTAGACTTTCTAGTTTATGTTATAACTCCATCTTTAGTTTTTTGAGGACCTGTCAAACTGTTTTCCACGGGGCTGTTCTGTTTCATGTCCCCACAGCAGTGTGTGAGGTTCTTCAGTTCTCTCTAGCCTTGGTGATGTTCCTCAAGTTTAGTGATTTTATTCTAGTCACATCCCACGGTGGGAAGTGCCACATCCTTGAGGGTTTGAGGTCCACCTGCCTAGCAACAAGTGACGCTGAGCATTTTGCATGGCCTTAGTAGTCATCTGTATGTTGTCCTTGGAGAAATGTTTGTTCATTTAGTCAGATTTTTCATTTGTTCTTTTTTCTGAGAATTAACACAGATGCTGCTGCTGCTGCCTCCTCCTCTTCCTCCTTCTCCTTCTCCTCCTCCTCTTCCTCCTCCTCCTCCCTTCTTCTTCTTCTTCTTCTTCTTCTTCTTCTTCTTCTTCT
>NW_012267316.1:5624606-5686098 GCF_000151885.1 Dipodomys ordii | reverse complement strand
CCTCCTCCTCCTCCTCCTCCTCCTCCTCCACATCTTTGTCTTTGTCTTCTTCTTTCCCCTCCTCTTCCTCCTCCTCCTTCTTTATCTGTCTCTCTTGATTTCTCTCCCCCCCCCATTTTAGTCCTGTGTATAATTTCATAGCCAGCATCTCTCACTAAGGTTCTGCTGATTTAAGAATTTTTTGTTCCATCCAGCTGACTTTAAGGCACCTCACAGGACACCACATTTGATTTAAAAAAAAAAACAGTCAAACATCTTACATACTGATTAGAAATAGTAAAGTTGAGCCAGGTACAGTGACACATTCCTATAGTCCCAGCTTCTCTAGAGGCTGAAACAGAAGGCTCACTTGAGCCTTGAAGTTTGAGGGAGACTGTGAGACAAAGTGAGGCTATCTTTCTCAGAATAAAGAGTAAAGGTTTAGAAATGAGATGATTGTTTTTAAGGGAAAGAGCTGGACTCCACTCTGATTTGGGCCGGATAAGATGGACAGGGAGTATGAGCGCTCAGAGTAGGAAAAGGAAAAGTACAAGGGTGGATTCGTGCAAAGGAGATATCCCAGCTGGCTGCTGGATAGTGGGCTGGAAGTACCACAGCAAGGATTCTGCCCTCCCCTGGAATACTGGCGGTGAAAGCGGTTTTCCTTTGAGTGTAGCATTCCTTTAGGAATGGCTCTGGCCCTGGAGTGTTGCTTCTGCATTGTAAGAGATTCGTGTTTGCCATCGAAGCTCTCTTCCTGTGGCCTAGTGGGTGGTTGTGTCCCATGGTGTCTCATCCGCTCTGCTCTGCCCACAAGCCAGCCTTCCCTCAAGCATACAGGCCACCAAAGTGCTTCTTCCATAATAATAAAAGCACTCTTCCACAGGGTGCTGGTGGCTCACACCTGTAATCCTAGCTACTCAGGAGGCTGAGATCTGAGGACCGCGGTTCAAAGCCAGCCTGGGCAGGAAAATCCATGAGACTCCTGTTTCCAATTAGTTATCCAAAAAGCTGGAAGTAGAGCTGTGGCATGGCCCACGTGGTAGAGTGCTAGCCTTAGCAAAAGAGCCCAGGGACAGTTCCCAGGACTGGCACCCAAAAAAAAGTGCCATCTTCGGAGTGACTTTTAACTTAATCTGTAAAGTAGACACAATCTGCATGCTTCTAAAGTTCCTCTTCCCCAGGCCTGCCCACAGCCTTAGCCTTCCCATGGCAGAGTGAGGTTTAAAGCCACAGTGGCTGAGGCCCCACCAGGGGGCCAGAATTGTTGCCTCTCCACATCTCCTACCAGGGCCCAGTTTACAGATGTGACCCCTGCTGTGGAACTTGAGTGTCCCCCTAAAGACCCCCATTGTTAAAAGCTTGGTCCACCCAGCCAGGAAACACTGTCTTTTGGAATTTCAGGATGATTGACACTTCTAAAGCTATTCCAAATTTCCAAGAGATGTTTGCAACTACATTCACAAACGACGACAAAGTACCAGGAGTTCTTGAGACACCCTCCTGGATCTCCCCAGTTATTGAGGAATGGAATAGCAGAGCCAGTGGGAATCAGAGAAACAGAGGCAATCAGTAGCAAGATAACAGACAGTTTTGAGGTAGGACAGCAGACGGGAATACAGAGCTAATCAATGGCATGGACAATCCTGGAGCAACAATTACCCACTACACAGAGCCCGAGCCTTACTACGCCCAGCAATACGGACCATACAGCTACAACTATGGCTAGTTCTGAGAGGACACACATAGCTCGTACAAGCCATTTGCTTTGTCAACATGAGCCTGTGTGTTGTTTCTTGGTTGTCGTTTTCCATCCTATTTCAGAGACTGGATTGGTAATTGGTTTTTTTGGAATTTAAAACTTGAAAAAAAAATCTTCCCAGAAAGAGGGTATAAGAATTCCATCCAAAACCTTGTGGATTACATTGCTTGGCTTCTAACTCAGATTTGTTAGTCTTGTGGTATCCTAGTGCTTTGAGTTTGTTATGTTTTTCTTATTTCATCTCCAGCCGTGGATGTGGTGTACTGCCATTTCTCAGAGGTAGACTTGAATTCTTTGTCTTTTCTCCTAAGCCATGTTTTGTATTCGTTTTAATACAAAAATAAACATTTTAATTTACATAATGAATTAAGCTGCTTATTTCTTATTCCTAATATAAAATAATATAATATTTCTTATTACTAATATAAAAAGCAGATAAGCAGGAAACTTAGTTTCACCTAAAAATAAAATTACTTTATAAAAAATAAAGTTGAGGGCTGGGAAGGTGGCTCAGTGGTACAGTGCTTGCCTTGCATGCATGAGGCCCTGGGTTCAATTCCTCAGCACTACATAAGCAGAAAAGGCCAAAGTGGTGCTGTGGCTCAAGTGGTAGCATGCTAGCCTTGAGCTGAAGAGCTGAGGGACAGTGCCCAGGCCCAGAGTTCAGGCCCCACGACCAACAAAAATAAAAATTAAAAATTAAAAAATAAAGTTGAATGCTTGCTTTGGTAGCACACATTTGTAATCCTAGCACTTAGTAGCCTGAGACAGGATTGACAGTTAAAGACCTGCCTGGGCTACGTAGCAAGACTTTATCTCAAATTAAAAAAAAAAAAGCAGGAAAACAAAACCAGGTGGCCTATAAATTATATTTCTTCTCTTCCTGAGTATTAATAGTCCTTGATTTAAAAAAAAAATTCTTCAGTCTATTTTAAGAAATAATTAGGCCTGAGTTGTTACCTGAGGGAATTCAGAAGATCTGGGTCTCTGAATAATGAGCCCTGTTGGTCTCTGTTAATGAGCCCTGATATTTAGAATCATTATGAAACAGAATATCTGAAAACAAACACTCACACAATGAAATGCTACCAAATACTGAGACTTAGGGCCTCTAAAATCCCATTTAGTTGTCGATTAATAGAAAAAACAATGAGAAAATATTTAGGGCACTATACATACATATGTATTTATAGTGTGTGTGAGTGTGTGTGTGTGTGTGTGTGTGTGTGTGCCAGTCCTGGCCTGGGCACTTTTCATGAGCTCTTTTTTCTCAAGACTAATGCCCTACCACTTGAGCACAGCTCCACTTCTGGCTTTTTTGGTAGTTTATTGGAGATGAGTCTCATGAACTTTCCTGCCCAGCTGGCAGGAGTAGCTAGGATTAGGTATGCGCCATTGGCCCCCAGAAGATTAATATATTTTGAGTGTTTCCTAATAAAAAAAAACTAAGTACTGAGATTTTAAAATATAACGGAATACAAAGTCAAGAACATTTTCTGTTTGTCTATGTGGTCCTAGGATTTGATTGATATTAGAGTCTCCAGTTGGTTAGACAGGTGCTCTACTACTTACCAAACCTCTCAGACATCTTTACTTTTATTATTTTTCCAAAAAGCATCTTAGATTTTGCTCAGGGAGGCTTGGACTGGAATCTCCTATTTATACTTCCCACATAGATGGACTGACAGGTACATACTACCATGCACCCCTTTATATAGGTTGAAATGGGGTCTCATGAATTTTTTGCCCCAGGCTGCCTCAAATCATGATCCTTTTGATGACTCCATCTTGAGTAGTCAGAGTTTCCTAGCTTTTTGAGGGAGAGGGGAGGTGAAATTTTTTGTATTATTATTATAAAGGTCGTGTGCAGAGCAGTCACTGTTATATAAGTCGGGCAATGAATACATTTCTTTTTGGACAATGTCATTCCTTCCCTAGTTCCCTCCCAGTTTTTCCCTCCCATCTCCACCCACAGGTCGTCTATTTCATTTTCAACATAGTATCTAGTGAGTACCACTGCTGCATTTATTCACCCTTTGTCCCACCTTTTCTGTGCCCCCCTACCCTCCCAAAGACAGATAAATGAGAAAACAAGATAAAAAGAAAACAAAAGCAGCAATGAGGAAAAAAAACTGTTTCCATTTCCTGGAATTCATTTCCATAAATATTATTTTATATGATTAGAGGCATATAGGCATTGTGCTTTGTGTTCCTACCTTAAGAGTATCCTCCTCTGATCTCACTGCGTGCCTAGATTCCTGTATAGTTTACCATGTCCCAGCTTCTGTATATGAGAGAAAACATGTGCCTTTGAGCTTGGCTTACTTAACATGATTTGTTCTAAGTTCATCCATTTCCCTGCAAATGGCATAATATTCTTTCTTATGGCTATGTAAAATCCCATTGTGCGTAGGTACCACATTTTTTGGATCTACATGTCTTTTTTTTTTAAATAAATTATTGGCAGTTCTAAGAATTTAATACAGGGCCTCACACCTGGTATCATTTTTAACCTTTGCTCTTTATTTTTAATGTTATTGTGGAAGGAGTACCTGACCTGAACTATATCCTCTTAAGAGATTTGTAAGTGTGCAACTCTAAGCACTGTACACAGATTTCTAGAGCTTACTCATTTGCATAATTTACACATTATACCTGTGGATTAACCGCTTCCTTCTCACCTCTTACCTCCTGACGCCCACCATTCTATTTAGTTTGGCTCTTTTAGGTACTTTTAGTGCTTGGCCCTGTGGCTGGCTAATTGTATTACATTTAGCATAATTGTCTTTGAGGCCCAGCTGCGTTGTTGTCCATGGCAAGATTTCCTTCTACACTTTTTATTACTGAATGATATTCTACTGCATGTACACACCACATTTAAAAATCCATTCATCCAGCTGGGCACTGGTGGCTCACACCTATAATCCTAATGACTCAAGAAGCTGAAATCTGTTACGGTTGGAAAGCCAGCCTGGGCAGGAAAGTCCGTAAGACTCTTACTTCCAATAAATTACTAAAAAAAATCTGGAAGTGGAGCTGTGGTTCAAACGGTAGAGTGCTCACAGTGATAGAGTGCTTTGAGCAAAAGAAGCTCAGGGACAGCACCCAGGCCCAGCGTTCAAGCCTTAAGACTGGAAAAAAAGAAATCTATTCATTCATCAGTGGACATTTAGGTTCTTTCCACATCTTAGTTACTGTAGATAGCACTGCAGTGCACATGTGAGTGCCAATACTTCTTTGAGGTTCAGATTTCAATTCCTGTTGTGTGTCCATATGTGTGTGTACAGGTGTATAGATGCTGCTACTTAGAATTCAGCCCAGGACCTTGTGTATGCTATACTAAGCATGTGCTCAGTCACTGAACTCCTTATTTCAGTTCTTCTGGATAAATACCCAGAAATCAGAACACTGGATCATATGATAATTCTGTTTTTAACTTTTTGAAGAACCTCCATACTATTTTGCATAAAGTCTGCACCATATTGCATCCTACCAAAAGGGGCATGTTTCCAACATATCCATATTCTCTTCAATATGTTTCTAGGTTTGTTGTCTTCCTTATCCTTCCTTCCTTTCTCCCTTCCGTCCTTCCTTCCTTCCCTTTTTCCTTCCTTCCTCTTTCTAATTTTCTTTCTTTCTGATACTAGGCCTCTTACTATATTTGACCATTTGTTAATTGGATTACTTAATTAAATTGCTTAGTGACCTAATGAATAAAGAATCCCAAATGATTTATTAATTTATTTATTGTTTTCTGTTTTGATGCTGAATCATAGGAGTGCCTTGTATCTTTTGGAAATTAACTCCATCTGATCTTTTTTTTCCATTCTGAAATCTGTTTTCTTCTTCTATTGATGGTTTCTTTTCCTATGCAAAGGCCCATTAATTTGATGTGTACTTTAATTGATTTGATGTGTACTTTAATGAACTCAATGTGTCACTTGTACTTTTAATGTCATGTGGATGATCAGTAAAATTATTCCAAGTATCAATGTTATAAAGCATTCTCTTATATTTTCTTATAAGAGATTTACATGTAAGTATTTAATTTGTTTTGAGTTGATTGTTGTCAGGTAAATGTAAATTAAGTCTCTGATGTTAACATTTTATGGGCAGTCATCCTGTTTTCCAAAATCTACATCTGAGTAAACTGTCCTTTCTCCGTTATGAACTTATTCTCAGGAATCTTGTCAAAAATCAGCTGACCATGTATGGATGGATTTATTTCTGGGTTCGTTATCCCTGTCTGTTGGTCTAGTGTGTTTCTCTGACCACTTATATCAAGCAGTTTGCTGTCACAGGTTGGGATTAGCTCAGTGGCACTTCGGCCCATCATGGATACTCCCTGAGTTCAATCCTTACCCTGGAAAAAAATAAAGGATAACTTTTACTTTGCTATAGCTTTGTAATATATTTTGAAAAGAGTTCAGGAATAATGCTTCTAGCTTTGTTCCTTTCAAGTTTTGCTTGACTGCTTGGAGTCTTCTGCAGTTTTATAGGAATTTTAGAATTTTTTTTTCCATTTCTGCAAAATTTTGAGAGAGGTTGAATTGCATTTGTAAGTCACTTTGGGCACTAGGGACTTTCTGCCAAAATTTAAACCCATGAGCATGAAATGTCTATTTGTATGTTCTTTAACCTTCCATCAATATTCTATAGTTTCCACTTCTTTGATTAAACTTATTCAAGCATTTTATCCTTTTTTATGTTATTGTAAATGGGCTATTTTCCTAATTTTCTTCCAGGTAGAGTTTAAAAGCACAATTTTATCTGTTTATGTAATTTTTGCATTGTTTGGAATCAAACCCACTATTGATTTTTTCAGCCTGCAGCTTTATGGTATTTGTTGATTAGATCTAACAATGTCTTGATGGCATCTTAGAGATTTCCGAGCAAAAATTGTGTTATCTCCAGACAGGGACAGTTTTACTTCTTCCCTTCCATTCTACTGCCTTTTGGCTCTTTCTCTTGCCTAACTGCTCTGGTTAGGATGTCCAGGTCTATACTGAATAGATGTGACAAGGGGAAGCATCCTTGCCTTGTTCCTATTGTTTGTTCATTTGTTTTTGTGGTACTAGGTATTGTATCTACAGCATTGCACGTGCTAGGCAAGCATTCTACCACTGAGTTATACCACACTCCTTGTTCCTATTCTTAATAGAATAGTTTTCAGTTTTTCACCCTCAGTCACAATGTTAGCAGTAGACTTTTCATAAATGATCTTTACTATGTTGAGATAATTTTCATCTCTTCCTAGTTTGTTGAGAGTTTTTATCTTGAAAGTATTCTTAGTTTTACCAGTCACTTTCTTCTCTGTCTATTGAGGTAATCATTTTTCTCTGTCATTCTGGCTATATGATATACCGTAATGAATTTTTGTACACGCCAGGGATAAATCCTGTTTGACCATGGTGTATTATATTTTTAATAGCTATTGGACTTGGCTTGTTCATTAGAGAAATTCATCCATTCTTTTTATTTATTTTTTAAGTATTATGGGACATTTCTTTCTTTAAAATTTTCTATTATCTTTAGTAGTTGTACAAAGGAGGTTCCATTTAACATTGTTACCCATTCTTTTTATTTTCTTGTGAAGTCTTTATCTGGATTTGGAAAGAATGAAAATGTTGGCTTTATAAACTTACTTTGGAAGTGCTCTCTACTACCTGCAAAATTCTATGGTTAATCTTTTAATTTTGTGTAAGTGAAAACAAGAATACAAAAATGTTACTGGTTCTCTAAGATACTAAATAAAACCTACTGAAGTTGGGCCTGAGCCGTGTTGTCATGGGGACAGACTACATAGCTGAAAAAGAATACTAGAAAGTAAGTTGTTCTTCGGTAAATTTGTGATGAACATATCTTAACTTGTGAATTAGATTGCTATCTTTGAGATTTATTTATTTACTTACTTATTTATATTTTGCCAGTCCTGGGGCTTGACTCAGGGCCTGGGCACTGTCCCTGAGTTTCTTTTGCTGAAGGTTAGCATTCCAGCACTTGAACCATAGCACCACTTCTGGCTTTTTCTGTTTATGTTATACTGAGGAATCAAACCCAGGGCTTCACGCATGCTAGGCAAGCACTCTACCACTCAGCCACATTCCCAGCTCTATCTTTGAATTTTAAAAGGACAAAAAAACAAAACAAAACCCAGTATCAGAATCAAAGAACATCACCAAATTCACAAACCAAATAGCTTTAGTTCAGATGGCCTTGGACTTTTGTGTGTACTTTGTAATAATTACCAAGATTTTTCTATAAAGTGGTAACCTGAGACACCAAGACACAAGACATCTGACATGACTGCCAAGAAAACTCCAGTTCTACCCTTGCACCTCAGCTGTTACTTCTGGACAAGAGATTCAATTTCCTGACACATCCCAATACAGACAGAGAGGATTGCATCTTGTTAAACTCCTTATAAACAGGAAATAATGTGAGTGGAAAATGCACTGGATATTTGGAGCCTAAAGAACCTCAGGGCTTAGCAACACATGTGTGTATGCTATGGGCAATGGTAGTTTTCCTAGGCTGTGAAAAGAGTATTGTTAGACCAGGAAAAGATCAAAATTCAAAATCCCAAGAACAACTTCAACTGAATGAAATATTTCACTTTAGCTGGACCCATGGCAAGCCAGGGGCCATCTAGAAAATTCTAAAAGGATTTAGTGTACTAAGCAGTTGACATAAGAAACACATGCACGTACCAGACACTTCTGTGTGTGTGTGTGTGTGTGTGTGTGTGTGTATGGGTTTTTTTGTTTTTTTCAGTCGTGGGGCTTGAACTCTAGGCCTGGGTGCTGTCCCTCAGCTCTTCAGCTCAAGGCAAGTGCTCTACCACTTGAGCCACAGCACTACTTCTGGTTTTCTGATGGTTACTTGGAGATAAGAGTCTCATGGACTTTGCTGCCCAGGCTGGCTTTGAACCGTGATCCTCAAATCTCAGCCACCTAAATAGCTAGGATTATAGGCATGAGCCACCAGCGCCTGGCTGACACTTCTGTATATTATCCTTAGAATTCTCCCATATATTCTGTCTCTGCCATGCCATAACTACTCAGTGATAAGGCTCTGACCTGGGTATATCAACCTGACAGGATTATAGTCATGACTTTGCCGCTGTTATTGGGTAACTTATTAGAGTAAAAAAATGACTAGACACTGTAACTATCTACCTGTGTCAGCCTCCACCTTCTAAGAAGGAAGAGTTCTTTATTGGAAACTGGCTGTTTTTTGTTTTCTTGAGTGATAAGAGTTGTGAACTGGAAGAAGGTGAAGACTGTGAGACAATTTTCATCTGAAAAGAAAAAATGAAGCTTTTCTCAAAGTATAAGAGGAGGAAGGAAGCAAAGAGAAAGCTAAATTTAAAGAAAGTTGATTTGGGGAGGAGGACAGCATAGGGATGAGAGAATTTCTTTAAATGTACTCAAGGGTCCTTTGCAAACACCAAAAACACACCCATTATGTCTTACGTCATGAGTTTTTGGCAATTACATACAATCACCGTATCGAGATACAGAACATTCTCATCGCTCTAAAACACTCCCTCTGCTCCATCTGCTTCCTGTCACTAGAGACTAGATTTGCCTTTATTTTCGACTCTAGTGTGAATAGACCCATACATCATGTGCTCTCCTTTGGCTTCTTTTGCTCAGAGTAGTGTCTTTGAGATTCGCCCATGCCCTACTAATTTGGTCCTCCTTTCTAAGGACTACTTATTACAATCTCTTTTCAATTCATCTCTCTCTCTCTCTCTCTCTCTCTCTTTTTCTCGGTGTGTGTGTGTGTGTGTGTGTGTGTGTGTGTGTGTGTGTGTGTGTGTACTGGAGTTTGAATTCAGAGCTGCTAGGAAGGTGCTCTATTTCTGAGCCATGCCTCCAACCCTCTTTGTGCTAGAGTCTCACTTCCCACCTAAGCCCAATTTGTTATTATAGGTTCCTTGTCCCTAGTTGGAAGACAGACATGTTACCACCACATCCAGCTTCTTTCTGTTGGGATGGACTTCTTCGCAGATTGGCCTGGAGTTGTGAACCTCCCAATCTCAGCCTCCTACACAATAGAAGATGGCAGATAGATTCCTTTGCACCTAGCGATCAGTTGAAGAAGGGACTGGTGATCTATTCTGTTCAGACTGGCCTTGAACTATGATCTTCTTTATCTCAGTAGCTAGGATTATGGGCATGAGCCACCAGCACCTGTTGGTTTATCCCTTGATGAATGTTTGAATTATTTTCATTAGAGGTTTTATGGCTAAAGCTACTCTGAACAGTGGTGTTCAAGTACTTTGCCGCTGACTTTAATTTCTCTCAGAGAAAATATCTGAAAGGAGAATAGCTGATCAGATGGTTAAGTCTATGTTTGACTTCATAAAAATAAAAAAACCTGCCATGCTGTTTTCCAAAATGGTCATACTGTTTTACATACTCCCCAGCAATGTGGAAATTTTGATTTGCTTTACGCCTCCCCCAGTTTGGTGCTTTCAAGCTTCTGATCTTAGACATTTAGTGGAGCTGCAGAGGACTACCACATGTCCCACTTGCCTTCCCCGAGCCCCAGCACCACTGAGAGCCACTTCCCAGGCTCCTTTGACATTGGCGTATCTTCTGGGATAAAGTGTTCATCTAGACTTTTTGCTGATTTTATTTTATTTTTAAGTTAATGAGAAGAGAAGCCTGGCTAGGCCGGGGTAAAAAGCCTCCTCCCATTGAGACTCTCAGCCCTCACCATGGCCGTGAGCATCACAGGTGAGGGCCCCTGGGCCTCACATCATGGTCATCACTCCTGCAAGACTTGCATATAAACAGTGGTCTGATTGGACTCTAGAGATGTGTGCCGGAACAGGCATCCAGTCAGAGGGGCTGAATCACGGAGAGCTCGTGTAGGCTGTGTGGAGCCTCTGATCAGGTCTAGGGATTGATAGGGCCCACTGGCTGTCTGTCTAGTGATCTTGGGAGTTACATAGCTCTCTCCGACCAACACCTTTTTAAATCCTGCACAACACACCCCAGCTAGTACCCTCCTACTGACAGGATCTCAGCAGTGTGTGTGTGTGTGTGTGTGTGTGTGTGTGTGTGTGTGTGTGTGTTGCTTCACTTTCATGATGAGAACTTTTGATTTCATTCTCTTAGCATGTTTTAAAGAATAAAAAATGCTATTAACTAAAGTTACCTTGTTGTCCAACTCCCATGTAACTGAAATTTTGTATTCTTTGGCCAACCTCCTTCTTCATAACCAAACTCACTATTCAACTCTACTTATTCAAGACTGACTTTTAAAAATCCTACATATGAGTGATGCCCCGTTGTTGGTCATTGTGTGCCTGCCTTCTTTCACTAATACAATGTCCTCTGAGTTCATCCTTATTATCAGAAATAACAAGGTTTTCTTTTTTATGGCTGACTAATGTTCCATTGTATATAGTGCCACAGTCTGTCTGGCTTTATTTTGTATCTCAGCAATTATGAACAATGCAACGGTAAACATGGGAGTGAAAATATCTTTTTGACATACTGGTTTTGTTTCCTACAAGTGTATACCCAGTAGTACGAATGCTGAATCATATGATAGTTCTATTAGGCTTTCTAGGAACTCTTTTCCATAACGGATATACTAATTTACACTCTCACAACAGTGTGCAAGGATTTCCTTTTCTTTTCCTCCTCATCAACAATGCTTTTTTGCATTGTACTAGGGTTTGAGCTCAGGGGTTCATATTTGCTTGACTTGATTGCTCAGCTAGCACTCTACCACCTAAGCCACACTTCTAGTCAGTCTTTTGGCTGGTTAATTGGAAATGGAGTCTCATGGACTTTTCTGCCCTGGATGGTTTAATACCAAGATCCTCCAGACTTTCAGCCTCCAGAGTAGCTAGGATTGCAGATGTGAGCCACTAGCACTTGGCTGATAAACATTTTCTGTCTTTAATCTTTTTAGTAACAGTCATTCTTTTTGGAGTTAGATGGAGTTTATCCTGTTGTAGGGGTTTTTGGTTGTTGCTGTTCTTGTTACTTTTGCTGGTCCTGAGGCTTGAACTCCGGGTTTGGGCACTGTTACTAAGCTTTTTTGCCCAAGGCTAGCACCCTACCAGTTGAACCACAGCTCCACTTACAGCTGTTTGGTGGTTAATTAAAGATAAGAGTCTCACAGGCTTTTCTGCCCCAGCTGGCTTCAAACCACTATCTTCAGATCTTTGCCTCCTGAATAGCTAGGATTACAGGCATGAGTCACCAGGTTTTCATTGTGGTTTTGGTTGTCATCTCCTTGCTGATTAGTGATTTTGATCATTTTTCCATATGCCTATTGGCCATCAATAAGTCTTATTTTAATAAATGCCTATTCTGAACCTTTGCCCATTTACTATTTGGGCTACTTGTTTTCTTCCTTTGAGTTGTTTTAGTTCCTTATGTATTTTGGACTTAACTCCTTATCAGATGTGTGATTTCCTAATATTTTTCTCTCATTATATAGATTATCTCTTTCCTCTGTTGATTGTTTCCTCTGCTGGGCCAAAACTTCTTAGTTTAATCTAATCCCATTCATCTTTGTGATTTTGTTTTCCTGCTCTTTAGGGATCTTATACAAAACAATAATCATCATCATTGTCTATATTGATGTTGTAAAGTGTTTGCCCTATTTTCTCCTGTTATTTCATTATTTCAGGTCTTACCTTTAGATCTCTGGCCTATTTTTTGGTGAAGGATGAAGGTCTAGGTCCATTCTTCTGCACACAGATGCCAGGCTCCCCAGCTCCATTATGGAAGAGATTGTTCTTTCTCTCATGCAGTGCTCAGGAGTTCTGGGAATTGGGGATTGCTGGCATTCTTTGCAAGCATAATTTTAGGGCTGCAGTGAGAACATGAGTCATATCACAGGGGTGAACATGAGGGAGGATGTGGGGGCAGTGAATAAAGGGTGTTGGAAAATCTGGATATAAATATCAAGAGATGTGACAATGATGTATACAGAACAGAACCAGAGATCTGTTGATAGGAGAGTTTGTGTTTAAGCTGAAGGGGAAAGTTAGTGGTCAAGGAGAGTGGTTGTGTTAATCTATTTTACATTACTGTTACACAATCCTGAGACATCACCTTGCAAAGAAGAAAGGTTTATTTGGGCTCACAGTATAGGAAGTTTTAGTCATTGGTCAGTTGTTTTGAGCCTATGGCAAGCAAAGCCATTCTCTTCAGGGCTGGGATGCAGAGAGCAGGTGAGGGAGAAAGAGAGGCAGAGGGAGAGGGAGAGGGAGATGGAGGGAGGGAGAGAGAGAGAGAAGGTGTTAGGTTCCCATAATCCCCTTTGAGGATGCTTCTCCCTCATCTCTCAGTTAATTCCATTTCCTGAAGATCCCACTACCTCCTAGTAATTCCAAGCTAGGAACCAGACATACCACACAGGGGCTTTGGGCACATATTTAAGATCTAAAGCATAGTAGTGACAGGGAGCAAAGGGCTGATGGAGCAACATCTTCAGGGGCAGGGCATACATTTAGGTAATTGCCTTATTCAGGAAGAGCAGCTGATCCTCTGAGATGGGGGTGGGGAGCTGGAGTATGGGTGGATGTGTCATGTATACATATGCACAGGAGAGTTGGCCTTAGGTATCTGGAGACTCTGTGTCTGAAAAATCAACC
Organism: Dipodomys ordii; assembly: GCF_000151885.1. Taxonomy (NCBI): domain Eukaryota; kingdom Metazoa; phylum Chordata; class Mammalia; order Rodentia; family Heteromyidae; genus Dipodomys; species Dipodomys ordii. Next base: position 5,672,725 of record NW_012267316.1, on the reverse strand, counting down.
AACTGTGGATGGAAAATAATGAGGACAAAATTGCCTCTGCCAGATACAGACTTGTTTTCCTTCCAGAGTGCAGTATAACAATGATTTACACAACATGTGCACATTAGGTATTATAAGTCATCTGGAAATGGTTTAAAGTATAAGAGAGGTTGTGTATACCTTCTGCACAAATATATGCTATTTTATAGAAGGCTCAAGGGTTTGAATATCTGCAAGAAGCTCTGAAATCAACCCCAGAAAATACTGAGTGATGACTGGACACTGGTGGCTCATGCCTGGAATTTAAGCTACTCAAGAGACTGAGATCTGAGGATCATGGTTCAAAGCCACCCTGGGCACCAAAGTCCAATTAACCACCAGAAAACCAGAGGTGGCCCTGTGTCTCAGAGTGGTAGAGCAGTAACTTTGAGTAAAACAACTCAGGGAGAGTGCCCAGATCCTGAGTTTAAGCTCCACATCACTCACTTTCTCTCTCTCTCTCTCTCTCTCTCTCTCTCTCTCTGTCTCTCTCTCTCTCTCTCCTTCTGCCTCTCTCTCTCTCTCTCTCTCACACACACACACACGGGATGGCTACATATTTATCTTTAGAGGGGAGAGGGTACATCATTTCTCCTTTTTGTTTGTTTTCTGTCCTCTAAATGATTTCTATTTTGCCTACTGTTTCACTAAATTTTTCTTACACAGTGTAATTTTAACTGAGAATATCCCATAACAGAATTTTCTTTCTTCAGCTGACTAATAATAATTTGAGAAAGCCTTTCTTTTGCTTCTTCTAATAATTTGAGAATGTCTATGACATTTTTAGTTTCCCTGTTTTTCCAGGAGATACTCCCATGGGAAAGAAAAGAGCAGAGCTCTCTGTCGTGGCCTTGTTTTCTCTTTGTGGTTGGAGGTAAAGGTGTAATGATTTGGGGAAGATCTGGAATAACTGATATGGAGAGGAAAAGGGAAGTTGGCAGAATCCAGGAAAAAGGATTATAGAGTGGTTATGAAGGGGTGAGTCCAACTTGCAGCTTCACAAATCTACAGGCCTGTATAACTCTTCTTAGATATTTTGGTATAAAAATCTATGTTGTTGACATTGTTTTTCTCAGGGAAGATGTAATGTTGCAAAAAAGGTAAAGCAAGAGTGTCAAAATATAATTTCCATTGTAGATAAAATTGAAATTGAAGCTAGGCACTGGTGGCTCACGACTATAATTCTACCTACCAGGAAGTTAAGGTCTACAGATCTTGGATCTGTAGATCCTACAGATCAAAGCCCACTTGGACAGAAAAGTTCACTGGCTCTCATTCCAGCAAAATGCTAGAAGTGGAAGTATGGCTCCAGTTGCAGAGTGCCAGCCTTGAGCAAAAGAAAGCTAAAAAAAGAACACAAAGCCTTGAGTTCAGGCCCCAGTACACACACACACACACACACACACACACACACACACACAGAGTGGAAAATGTGACTTATGTAGTCACCAAGTAGGCTTCCAAATACTGATCTCCAGAATTGAGTACACATAGCAGCCACAGGTACTGCTGGACACCTTAGCTGTTCCCCACTGGCGGGGAGCAAAGGCCACATCCAAAAGAAGCTTCTTCAGATCATGAAGAAGCTTCTATCCCACATGGGTGGGATAGAATGACTGGGGGAAGTCACTGATCCTTTGTTCACAACACACAAAGAAATACCTCTTCTCTGTTTCAAAAGTGCCTACCATTAAGTACCCAGTTCCATTCAAACATGTGAAAAATTAAATTGCACCCTTCAAACTATACATCACACGAAGGATGCCTAGGAAATGTGAGTGACATGCTCTGAGTGACAAAGATGCTCCAGGCTCCCTGTCACATCCACCTAGATTTGGCCCCACAGGGTACGGAGTGACACCACTCAATTCTGTCATGAAGCCATTCTTCTACTGTGTAGCAATGGTGGCCACCCAATGGACCGGGATATCTTCTGGTCCTCAAAAATGTTCAGGTATGAGATCCATTCACAACCTACAGCGTTGATCAACACAGAGTGGATTCCTGGGAATGTGAGGGAGGGCATGGGAGCCAAAACCCCCAAGGAAGTTTAACATCAGATACCATATGCTAAGGAACTATATTGTAGTCTTCTGTGTTGAAGCTGAAAGCCGTTATAGTAGCTGCCTGTCATGCTCATGCTACAAGCAGCCCATAGAGCAGCAGGACAGAAAGTCTGTACAGGGATTCACTGGTTAATCTGCCAGAGAAAATCTAGTTACTGTGAGCGGTCAGCTGGAGAAAAAGATCATAATGAAATGACCCCAGGGAAAAGATTTTTCTGCTCAAATATATGCAAATCAAAATAAATCACTTCCACTGGGAAAAGCATATCAAGTTCAAGAAGGAAGTACCCACACAATGGAAAATGGAGACCAGCCTCAGCTCCAGCAACATGTTTTTCTTTCCTCTTTATTCTTTTAGGTGATTCTCTTGTCTAACCCTCCCAAGTAGCTAGGACTACTTTCAACATTTTGGCAGGGGGAAGCGGGGAGGGATGGAGAGATGCTGAGGTTTGAATGCAGGGCCTTGTATGTTCTAGGCAAGTGCAGTTCTAGGCAAGAGCAGTACCATTTGAGCCGTGACCCAGCCCTTTTTGCTTTAGTTATTTTTCAGCGAGTATCAGGACCTCAAGCACATGCCACTACAACTACCTTACTTGTTGAGATGGAGTCTTGCTAACATTTCGACTGGCTGGCCTTAAACCATGGTCTTCAATCTATAACTCTCCAGTAGCTAGAATTACAGGTGTGAACCCCCAAGCTCATCTCAACTTTTTAAAAACTACATTCCAAACTAGGACTATATTTATCATCATGATTCAGTCATGCACACAGCCTACCTGAACTGGAACAAACTCTCCTAGAACAGTACTTGCCCTCTGACATTTTCTATTCTATTCTAGTTTCTAATGCATTCATGTGTCACTTAACCAGGAGATATTCTTTAAAAATGTATTATTAGGTGATATCATCATTATAAGAGCATCAATGCAGGTACTTGCACAAATTAGGGCTGGCTACAAAATCACTAGGTGATAAAATCATATGGGCCAGCCTCATATACACCATCCATTGTTTATTGGTTGGTTGGTTTCTAGTCCTGGACTTAAACTCAGGGCCTGGGCATTGCCCCTTGGCATTTTTGGCATTTTTGCACAAGACTAGTGCTCTATCACTTGAGTCATAGTTCCACTTCTGACATTTTGATGATTAGAGACGTTTCATGGGTTTTCCTGCCCTGGCTGGCTTCAACCCAAAATCTCAGACCTCAGCCTGCTAAATAGCTAGGATTATAGGTGTGAGCCACCAACACCTGCTAAAGCTTCATTCTTTGGTGTGTGGCTATAATTAATTCTTTTTTTTTTGAAGCACACATAACAAACTTATAGAGAAGTACTTGATTATAAATACAGAACCTTTTGAATCTCCACAAGGTAAATATATCTGTATCTTAGCCCATTACATTTTATTATTTTTTATTGTGCTACACTATACATAGTGTAAAAATGTATAATTTTAACAACTTTTAAGTGTATAGTTCTTTTACATGAAAAATATTCATATTTTTGTGTAACTATCACAAGCACTCATCTATGGAACATGTTTTATCTTCCCAAATTGAAACCTTGCACCCAATACAATAAAATGCAATTCCTCATTGCCCGCCCCTCCCCATTTGTCCTCTCCCTCTGCTCCCCCATAACCACCATTCTATTTCCTACCTGTTCGACGGAAAACCAGGCTCTGGGATCTCTTATAAGTGGACTGTACACTCTCCCTTTGTGCCTGACTCATTTCCTTAGCACGATGCCTTCAAGGTTCTCTGTGTTGTGGAATGTGTCAGAATTTCCTTCCTTTTTGAGCTGAATAAATCCCATTGTGTGTGCATGCACTACTGCATCTGTGTGTGTGTGTGTGTCTGTCTGTCTGTCTCTTTGTCTGTTTGTCTGTGAGGCATGCATCAGTGAAGAAGATTGACCTCAGGACCTTCCCTTCTTATCTGGCTTTTTTGCTCAAGGCTGCTGCTCTATCACTTGAGCCATTCCTTTACTTCTGGCTTTTTGCTGGTTAATTGGAGATAATAATTTCATAGATGGGGCTGGGAAGGTGGCTCAGTGGTAGAGCGCTTGCCTTGCATGCCTGAGGCCCTGGGTTCGATTCCTCAGCACCACATAAGAAAAAAGAGAAAAGCTGGAAGTGGTGCTGTGGCTCAAGTGGTAGAGCGCTAGCCTTGAGCTGAAGAGCTGAGGGACAACGCCCAGGCCCAGAGTTCAGGCCCCACGACCGGACCCAAAAAATAATAATAATTTCATAGATGTTCCTGCTTGAGCTGATTTTGAACTTGAATCTTCAGATCTTAGCTTCCAGAGTAGCTTAAATCACCAGATTTATTCATCTATGTCTAGTGGAAACAAAGAGCTTCTGTCCTTTGGCTATTGTGAAGAGGGTTATTATGAGCAAATATTTTCTTTAAAATGCTCATTAAATTGATTTTATTTCATTCTTTTCATTTTTTTTATCAGAGATAGGGTTTTGGTATGTAGACTGGCCTTAAACTTGCCTCAGTCTCCCCAGTGCTGGAATTATAGGTGTATACTGTCATGCCCAGCTAAATTTATTTTCTTGGTCTTGAAAACAGTGGGGTGCTAGTTCAATAACTGAATTCAAGTGTATTCTCTCCTCTGAACCTGACTGAAGCAACCAGAACACTCTAGGCTCTTCATTTCTTTGATTTTTTTGAAGTGAGAAAAGCTGGTATATGTCAGAGGGTTGATGCCAGAGTGGATTGTGTGTGTGTGTGTGTGTGTGTGCGTGCATACGTGCATGCACATGTGTGCATGCATGCAAGCACCAGAAGTAGGGCTTGAACTCAGAGCCTCACACTTTTACTTAGCTTTTTGTATCCAAGATTAAATCACACCACTTGCAGCTTTTTGCTGGTTAATTGGGAATAAGAGTCTCATGGCCTTCTCTACTCAGACTGGATTCAGATCAGCATCTTCAGATCTCAGTCTCCAAGTAGCTAGAATTACAGGTGTCAGAATTCCACCCGTCAGAAGTGGAATTTTTGCCTTTGAGGTAATAGCAACTAAATGAACATCAAAATGTAATGCCCAGGAAGATTCCCCTCACCTGTCACACACACACTCCTGTTTTTTTAAAAAAAAATTAATGAGTATCATTTTGTATGAGTTTTATACCTGTATATAAGAATGTATTGTTATTCAAAAATTAATCATTATTTCACAGATAGGTCTTACTTAGTTTCAGATATCCATAGCAAGTTTCACAAACTCAGGACTTTATAGAGACAATATAATTTTTCTAAATGGTTGAGCAAACTCAATAGAAGCAGAATAAAGATTCTACTTCAATATGATGAGCTATAAATTATGGTCATTACTTCATTGAAAACCATAGATCCTCAAATCTCCATAGATCCTCAAATCCACAGGTGCTCAAATCTCTCATATAAAATGGTGTTGTGTTTGCATAGAACTCACGTAATCCTCCTGTGTACTTCAATCTATCTCTAGAAGACTTAGGATTCCTAATATAGTATAAATGCTGCATAAAAAGTTCTTGTACTGTATTGTTTATGGGAATAATGACAATAGAGAAATGTGTGCATGCTTGGTACAGATGCAATGCTTTTCCTGCTGTAACTTTGCATGTGTGACAGCTTAGGTGACCTTTCCTAGAAGTTCCAATGCCCCTTTCCATGTAGCCCCATTCCAGGGCTTTTTGGTTTGTTTGTTTGTTTGTTTGTATGGAAGACACAGCTTCAGAGGTCAGACAAGCTCATCTTGCTGTCTCCATGTGAACCATGTGAGATCTGGGGAGAGAACTGGGTAGCTGAACTACTGGCAACTCTCCTGTTCTGTTCCTTGGTTTGGAGCTCAAGACAAGAATCATGGAGGCAGCTCTTCAGAGCCAGCAGAGAAGGAGCCAATATAAAAACACAGTCATGAAAGAATCTCACTGGTAAGTCTAGGACTTTTGGCATCATATTGTAAAACACAAGTGAATAACTCCCTAAGAGAAAGCTGTTTGGGACTCCACCATGTGAGAGCATTAGCTGTCATGTTGGGAGTATCTGTGTCATTCTTGGAGCAATAATTGTTTCTAGGTTCAGGAGAAAATAAATGAGAAATTGTCAGCCAGGGTGATATAGTGATCTTCCTGTCCCATTCGCTTACATAAATCACAGAAACAAAGACAGGAGAAACTTGGACACTAAAGAAACTTCAGACAAAACACTACCTTTATTTTTAAATTTAAATATACATATAATTCTTAGACTATAAACACATGCAATTACTATGCATCCTTTAAAATATTTTAAAAGCAAAAAGTAAAAAAGGTATTTATGCCATTACTTTGAAAAGGACTCACGCCTGTAATCCTAGCTACTCAGGAGTCTGAGATCTAAGGATCACGATTCAAAGCCAGCCAGGGCAGGAAAGTCCATGAGACTCTTATCTCCAATAAAGCACTAGAAAATTGGAAGTGTCGCTGTGGCTCAAGCGGTAGAGCACTTGCCTTGAACTGAAGAGCTGAGGGATAGTGCCCTAGCCCTGAGTTCAAGCCCCATGGCCGACAAAAAAAAAAAGAGGACTTATAATGATTTACTGAGATACAAGCACTACAGACTAAAATGGAAACAGAAAAGAAAGGAAAAAACAAAGATAGGACAGACACAGAAATGTGCATATGGTGGCCATAAACTTGACTCTTAGCTTTTCTTCTGCTGCTAGAAAAGAGAAGCCAAATAAGATGTCTGAATGGATGGGAAGTTCTGTCCTGTGCTTACCTTAAAGGAAATAAAACAGCAGAGGAAAAGAAGGGGGCAGTGCCTCAGTAGATGAATGGATCAAGAAAATGTGGTATATATACACAATGGAATTCTATGCCTCCATCAGAAAGAATGACATTGCCCCATTTGTTAGGAAATGGAAAAACTTGGAAAAAATTATATTAAGTGAAGTAAGCCAGGCCCAAAGAAACATAGTCCCATGGTTTCCCTTATTTGCAATATCTAGTATATGTATGAGTCAGCAGAAAAGGTCAGATAATGTGATGTCAGAAAAATGAACCGTTAGATATGTATCTTAAGGTTTTTTTCTTTCATGCATGTGTTTCTAACGCATTTATAAGATTACCTCTTTGTTGCTTTGTATGTCCCTCCCCCACAGTATAACCCCTGCTTTCACTATATTTGATGTCAGTATAACTTGTGGAGGAGATGGGGAAAAACCAGTTGTTGAAGGATACAGGTGGACCTGTTGCAACAATGAGAAGTACAAGTTGTCATGTCCAAAACGAGCTTTACAACGTCGGTGCGGTGGGGGGGGGGAGGGGGAAGGAGAAGGATTGGGATTGGGGGGGGAGGGGGGAGGCTGGGAAGGGATGCGAATGGTAAACAAAGGAGGAGGCTGCAAAGAAATGTACGCATTATCCTGCCCATGCAATTGTAACCCCTCTGTACAGTATGTTCACAAATAAAATAAAATTAAAAAAAAAAAGAAGGGGGCAGCAGCAGCAGACGACAGCATTCAGGTTCCTGTGCCTGTGGAAAGTTCCAGAAAGAGGCTAATAGTATACAGAATTAGCCAATCCTTACTGGCCTGTGGTGGTGAGGTTGACTTATGGATCTGAGATAAAAGATAAAAAGACATCAAAATGGCCTTGTCTATTCAATGTTAACTTATATTTTCATTTTGTCTTTTGCTTTCTAGAATGTTGTACATGTCTTCTTCTTAGTTGATTCTTCATATTCAGTAGCCCACATTTCACAGTATTCTCAAAACTAGATTTTTGGGGGTTGGGAGAGATATTGGTGGAGGAACTGGGCAGCCTTTTTTGGAATATATATTATTTTTACTCAACTTTGTGAGTTTACTAAAGACAATAATAGAGAAAGAGGCAATTATGGAGAACACAGAAAAGCTGTCCAGAACTAATGGTTTTCTCCATTTTATTTTTGGCGACAAAGGTAGAACTATGTTTAACACAATTTAAAAGGTCTGCTGAGATCAACATAATCATTCTAGCTCATTACTTCTTTTAAGGAAGTTAAAAACTCTCCTTGTCTCCACACACAAATTGCTTCAACTGGGAAAGTTTCACCTAAGAACTAAGAAAGAATCTTGCTTAATTACTTAGTAAAGCAAGCATTTTCTTTTCAATGGGAAGCTTTCAAACAACAGCCTTGTGCTTGCTATTAGAAGTGATAACAGTACTGCAGGTGAATTGCATTAGTAACACCAATTATACCTCTAGGACCCTTGTGTCTTTGAGTTGTATTCTTTGTTTTTGTTTTCTTATTGCAGTTGTTTATATTTTCATTTGTTTTGGGGTATGTGCCAGTGCTGGGACTTGAACTTAGGGCCTTGAGCACTTTTGCTTGGCTTTTTTTGCTCAAATCTGGTGCTCTACCACTTGAGCCATATCTTCACTTCTGGCTTTTTTTAAAGAATCTCACAGACTTTTCTCCTTGGGCTGGGTACAAACTTTGATTCTTATATCTCAGCCTCCAGAGTAGGTAGCCCTATTTGTATTCTCAGATCAGCTGGAAAGGAAGACTTCTCTGTTGTACTGAATCTCTACATCAACGAGGGCTATTCTGTCATCGTGTCTCAGAACTGACTGCTTTTGACAACCAGGACTGATGGTAAGTGCCCTAGCCCTATCTCAAGTCTCCTGGGTCACCTTTATTTCCATTCTCTAAGGCTTATTTACTTGTTTTTAAATAGTCTTATAAAAGTTACCCTGATTCAATCATTACCAATTTAGACAGCTATTCAAATGCTGCACTTGTGCTCTATAAATGTCATATAAATACGATACATCAACTAATACATAGGTATATATGTACACACAGAGACATATATCAGGAAAACATTTAGAAAGTAGAGGTGTAGTTCAAGTGGTAAAACAACAGCTTTAGTGTAAAAGCTAAAGGTCAGCACCCAGGCTCTGAGTTCAAGCCCCAGTTCCAATGCATATGATCACGCACAGAGAGAAAGGCTAAAAGAAAAAAATAATCTGACAAAAATATGAGCCAATCCAATTTCAGTTCCAAGAGCTCATACTGGAGTCAAACCATCCATCCCCCAAACAAAACAGAAGAACGCTCCTCTGCTATGTTGATGCCAGCATCAACAGGTGTACCAGTCTACCATGAAGATTAGTAGCTAGGAGGTTTAGGGAACTAGGCAACAATCTGGAAGTCTAGACTAGGTACAACCAAAAGATAATATTTTTGTATATAAGCTGTCCAGACATAGAAACATCTGGAAAATGAAGGCCTCTAACCATCTGTAACCATCTGTTGCTATTCCTGGTCTCCTGAGCATAGCCTAAAACCCTGCAACCCTGCATCTGCAGCCTAGAACACCAAAGCGGGGCTGAGGGAGAGAAGAGAGGACAGGAAAATAGCTCTGAGGGCTGGATGCACATACTGTGCATATTTTTGGTAACTTGTATATGAGGCAAGTTTCCTTTTCCTAAGGAGGGAGCCCAGATGTGCTATGAGTCTGGAAATGTTTTATCTGTTTCTGGCCAAAAGTCTTATTTTCATTTATCCATCTGTCCATTCAGACAATATTTATTGTACACTTATTACATGCTAAGTTCATTCCAGGTGCTGGGATGTAGATGGACATATAAAAGTTGTCAACAAAATGCTATGAAGAGAAATAAAACAAGATAAAGGGGACAGTAAGTATTAAGGGATATATTCCAGAGTAGAGGGTGGCTTATGTTTGAAGAAACATCATGTAAATAATGGATTTGCATAATAGCTATTATGGAAATCCTGGGTTTTGGCACTTCAGTAGTGTGTGTGTGTGTGTGTGTGTGTGTGTGTGTGTGTGTGTGTGTGAGCACATGCATGTGTGTATACTGGGAATTGAATTCAAGACCTAACACTCTTGCTTAGCTTTTTTGCTCAAGGTCAGTGGTCTACCACTTGAACCATAGCTCCACTTCTGTCTTTTCAGTGGTTAATCAGAGATAAGATATTCATGGACTTTTCTGCCCAGGTTAGCTTTGAACCTTGATCCTTAGATCTCAGCCTGTTGAGTAGCTAGGATTACAAGCATGAGCCCCTAGTACCTAACTCGATTTTTGTGTCTTTCATTTAAACAGTTTCTCTATGAAGGAACGTTTACCCTTGTGTGTGTGCGCACGTGTGTGTGTGTGTGTGTGTGTAAGCACATGTGTATATATATATATATATATAATATTTAAGGATACTGTATGCATCATGTTAATCGTTAATTAAGTAGTTAAGTTCCAAGACTTCACAAGTTGGATGAGACAGGTTTTAGAAATAATGCTAGGTGAGTGTTTTGGGGTACAAGATATTTATTAGGAAACAACATCTGTAGAAAGGAGGTGATAGAAGCAGTGTTTCTTTAGGGGAGAGGAGAGACTATGATGCAGAAAAGTAATGCTAACCCAACAGAGAACTCTGGAACGAAAATGGCCTGCCAGAGGAGTCCTTTGTTGATCATCAAAAGCTAGACCTTGCCTGGCACTGGTGGCTCAAGGCTGAGATCTGAGCATCAAGGTTCAAAAAGCCAACTGTGAGCAGTCTGTGAGACTTTTATCTCCAATTCATCACCAAAAAGTTGAAAATGGGGCTGTGGCTCAAGTAGTAGAGCACCAGTCTTGAGCCCTGAGTTCCAGCTGGCACCAAAAGAAAGTCTGGTTGGATTTTTGCCACTTACCATAATCTTTAGTGCCTATGGGTCACACCAGAAGAAGCATGTCCTTGGACGGGCAGCTCTGTAGTTGAGCCAAGACAGAACTGGAGGACTTGTCTGTAGACACCCAGCACAAGTCTTTGAAAGGGTTGTAGACAGTTCATCTCCATGTCTACTGCACAAAGATGTCTATGAACTTAGGAGAAAACAAGAAGAAATACTTGCAGCACAATAACAAAGTATTAGAATGTTTAATAACCAGGCCAGGCCAGATAAATCTTGCCTGTAATGCTAACTGCTTGGGAGGCAGAGATAGGAGAAGCAGCGTCAAAGTCTAGCCCCAGAAAAAAGCATGAGATACTATCTGGAAAATAGCTAATGTTAAAAAAAAATGCTTAGGGAGATCAAGAGAAGAGAGGACAGGAGTAAAGAATAAATGGGGAGGGGGTGCTGGGAAGGTGGCTCAGTGGTAGAGTGTTTGCATCACATGCATGAGGCCCTGGGTTTGATTCCTCAGCACCACATAAGAAGAAAAGGCCGGAAGTGGTGCTGTGGCTCAAGTGGTAGGGTGTCCCTCAGCTGAAGAGCTGAGGGACAGTGCCCAGGCCCAGAGTTCAGTCCCATGACCAACCAAAAAAAAAAAAAGAATAAATGGGGAACTATAGGCATGGCTCAATTGGTAGATCACCAGCCATGAGGGTGAAAAATTGAGCAAGAGTTCTTGAGTTTAAGCCCTGGTACTGGCACAAAAAGAAAGAAAAGAAAAATAGTAGAACTTAACAAGAATAAAGACTCAGAAAATGACCTCTCTTATGCAGCTACCAGTGGGTGCTGTCATTTGGTATAGCATTTCTGGATGGCAATCTTGCCATCTACATGTAAAACATTAAAATAGATGTACCTGATGAGTCAGGTGTATTACCTGTTGCTGTATAACAAATGACTCCAACCTTGCTTCTTAAGTATCATCTTGTGGAATTTAAGAAGAGTCTCCCCTCAGGTGGTGGTGGAGATGTTAGCGAGGATTGCAATCACCTCCAGACCCTGTGCATGCCTGGAGATCTGCCGTTAAGATGGTGCACTCAGGTCTGCTAGAAAAGATTGGCTCTTCAAGGGCTATTAGTAGCAGGCCTTGGTTTGGCTACATGAACTCCTCCATAGGGATAATTGAGTATCATGGAGAAAGCTGGCTTTCCCAGAATAAATGATCCAAGAGCAAGACAGAGGCCATATTTCTTCTCGGACTCACCCTCTCAGAGTCCTTGCTGAGTCATTTACGCCACATTCATTCAGTAGAAATGATGCCAGGGGCTCATGCCTGTAATCCTAGGTACTCAGAAAGCTGAGGTCTGAGAATCACAGTTCAAAGCCAGCCCCAGCAGGAAAGTCAGTGAGACTCTTATCTCCAATTAACTAGCAAACTAACAAACAAAAACCAACCCTAAAAGTGGAGCTGTGACTCAAGTAGTGGAGTGCCAAGCTTAAGTGGAAAGAGATGAATCACTATGTCTCCTACACTGGAGAGGTGAGACTGAGGCACCACAGAGGAGATTGTCAAAGAACTTGGACAGGGAAGGGAAAAAACTGGGAGAGTGTGAGGGAAGGGGCGACATTATCCAAAAAGAAATGGACTCTTAACCTGACTTGTATAACCATAACTCCTCTGTACATCACCTTTATGATAACAATAAAAAAACTTTTTAAAGAAACTCCATAAATTATATCTCCTCGCACATGCAAAATTCATTAGACCCCTGCCAAGATCTCCCAGAAGCCTCCAGTCCCAGGTGCAGTAGGACCTCAGTTATGATAAAGAGGTCATTTCTCAAGCGTATTGCAATTGCTCTCAAGATGTGTGGGTGCAGAGACACATTCTACTTCCGCCAGCATCTTCTGTCAATTATTTTTCATTGTCAAAAAGTAAACACTGGAGCTGGGAGCCAGTGGCTCATGCCTGTAATCCTAGCTACTCAGTAGGCTGAGATCTGAAGATCGCGGTTCAAAGCCAGCCCAGGGCAGGAAACTCCGTGAAACTCTTATCACCACTAAACCACCAGAAAACTGGAAGTGGCACTGTAGTTCAAGTGGTAGAGCGCTAGCCTTGAGCTGAAGAACTGAGGGACAGTGCCTAGGCCCAGACAAGCCCCATGACAACAACAACAACAAAGAGTAAACACCATGACCTTCACACAGTTGGAACATAGCATGTGTCAGAGCTTCATTCATTAATGAAGGAGTCATTGAAATGGTAAACCTAGTTCAAAGGCATTTTAAGGAACTGCATTTCTAATAACTTAAATTTTTTCCTCATAGCTATTACTCAAACGCAATAGGTTAGATAAAAAACTGGATCTTGTCTCTCAGAGCAATAGGATTGTAGCCTTTTCATCATTGTGTTTTCCTACTGGATAAAAAGTATATAGGACAACGTGTAACTGCGGTGTCTGGATTACATTCAGATAGTAAATATCAAGGGCAAGCACAGTGATATTCTCAAGAAGTAAATGATCCTCCTGGGCTTTTTCAGTGCCGCAGTGGGTGATGGAAAAGACATGAACACACTATTGATTGCCTTAGAATGGATTAACTTTAAGGAAACCACGTTGATGTGGCTGGATTTCTCATCAGAAGCTGGATAAGGGACTTCCCTCAGCTTCCCATTTTCCACATAAAATCTCAAGTCCTTGAGACTTACTCATGGAAAGAATTTCAAGGTGTCTCAAAAAAAAAAAGGAGAGACTCGTAAGGGGAAAATATTAGCAAAGATTTATATTCCTATAACAGGTTAAAGTAGGAAGAACTTGAGCAGCATTAAAGGAGATAGCAATAGTGAAGAGAGAAAAATATTTCCTGCTCCCCATGCAGGAAATGAACTCAAATGGTGGTTCTGATCAGTAGTCTTTATATTTCCTGAGCTTGGTAAATGAATGCTTGTGATCCTATCCCACAACTTGTAATCCTTAGGCAGGGGTTCTGGGTAGGTGAGATGGGTGTTGTTTATTATTCTAAAATATGGAGCTGTGTTTTAACCAATAGGGGAACTTTTAGAAGCTACCTTTTCCCACATAGATATCTGTCTGTCTCTACCAATTTCTGGAGCCCAGCTTTTTACCATTTTAATGGAGAAGGCAGACTTAGACAGCCCCTCTGGGTCTTCTATTCTCCCAATTCTGCATCTAAAAAGGGGCCTGGTAGAATGGAGCTTAACTGCTTGTTTTAGTTTACTTGGTTTCAATTTTTTGTTTGTGTGAGTCCTGGGGCTTGAACTCAGGGCCTGGGCTCTGTCCCTGAGCTTTTGTTCTGAAGGCTAGAGTTCTGTCATTTGAACCACAGCTCCACTTTTGGCTTTTTTGATGCTTAATTGGAGACAAGAATCTCACAGACGTTCTTGCCTGGGCTGGTTTCTAACCTCAAAGCTCAGATCTAGCCTCCTGAGTAGCTGGGATTACAGATGTGAGCCTCCAGAACCATCTAACTTCACTCCTACTGTTGTCTTTTCTGTGCATTTATGTGGGCTGCACAGTGGTCTGTCTCCATCTCCTTTAGTTTTGTTTTCCTAAGAATAGTTTTGTTTTTCCTCTGTGCCCCACTGTGTTTGTCCCTCCATCTCCCAGCCCCTAGCAACCCCTGATCCTTCTAGCCTCTCCTCAGTTCTGCCTTTTCCTACTAGACTTTCGAGGAAGAATGGGATCCTAGCTTTTCCTAGCCCCTAGAGGTAAAATGCAGGATTTTGGATTTTCATTCCCTTTATTGATCTACACTAATCATGAAAAGGTTGCTTGCTGAACTTTAAAAGCCACCTCTGGAATACATTTAAAACTGTCCTTTTCCAGACTTTTTATTCTAAATAGGGCAGATTTGCAAAGATGGAAAGAAAAGGAAATACTAAAAATAGCTTTCCCCAATTAGTGATAGCCAAACACATATGGGAAGATGGAAATAGTTGTAGATGGCTCAAAGTAATGCTGTGATGCAAAAAGAACTCTCCAAGCATAGGAGATAATTAGAAACAGCCTCAAGTTTACCTAAGACGTCCTAGAAACAACTGCTGAACATGACATTCAGGGCATCTGGTGGGGCTGAGGAGGTCTTGCAACTCTTTGGAAACTGTAGAAATTAAGGAACTTTTTGAAAACATTCATTTTTGCTTTTTTCCCCACTGATGCGGATGCTGCATTTCTTCTTGGAGAGTCAAATATTCTGTACCCCTCTTTGGTAAATAGTGCTGGCAAAATTGATTTACTACCTGTAGAAAACTAAAGCTAGATCCTTATATATCACCATGCACCAGAATCAACTCCAAATCGATCAAAGACTTCAAAGTCAAAGCAGACACCCTGAAAACATTACAGGACGGAATAGGAGAAACCGTAGGTCTCCTTGGCACAGGTCAAAATTTTCTTAATAGAGACCCAGAAACACAACAAATCAAAGAAAGTTTGAACAAATGGGATTGCATGAAACTGCAGAGCTTCTGCATGGCAAAGGACATAGCTAGCAAGATCAATAGAAAGCCCACAGATTGGGAGAAGCTCTTCACTAGCCATACAACAGACAAGGTCTCATATCTAAAATACACTTAAAACTCAAAAAACTAAATTCCCCAACAACAAATCCTCAAAGAAGCAACCTCCCAATTAATAAATGGGCTAAAGACTTAAAGAGAAACTTCTCTGAAGAGGAAATAAGAATGGCCAATAGACACATGAAGAAATGCTCAACTTCTCTAGACATAAAAGAAATGTAAATCTAACAACATTGAGATACCACCTCATCCCAGTTAGGATGTACTTATAATGTACTGTGTGATTTTTTTTTGTTTTTTGTTTTGTATGTTCTTCCCCCATGGTATAACCCCTGTTTTCACTGTATTTGATTCTGGTGCCCTGCATCTGGTCTATACATTTTTCTAATTTGGGGAGAGGAAGTGAAATAACAAAAAGCTGAAATACAGATACAAGTTGACCCATTGTAACAATGAGCTGTACAAGACACTATGTTGAAGATAAACTTTACAACTTCGCGGGGGTGGGGGGGGTCAGGGAGGAGTTGGGGAGATGGGGAGAGAAATGATGGTAAGGGAAAACAAAGGAGGAGGTAACAATGCTCGATAGGAAATGTACTCATTACCTTACTCATTTACCTGTAACCCCTCTGTACAGTATTTTCACAATAAAAACATATATTTAAAAAATATTCTGGATCCCACCATAGAATCTTCAAAGAAGCTAGCGGGACCATTATGGAAGGCAGTTTGCAAATTCCCTAAAACACACACAGAACCATTTCTAAATATAGAACCAGAGCTGGGTGCCAGTAGCTCATGCCTGTAATCCTCGCTACTCAGGAGGCTGAGATCTGAGGATCATGGTTCAAAGACAGCCCAGGCAAGGAAAGTCTCTGAGACTCTTATCTCCCATTAACACCAGAAAACTGGAAGTGGCGCTGTGGCTTAAGCAGTAGAGCGCTAGCCTTGAGCTAAAGAGCTGAGTGACAGCACCCAGGCCCAGAGTTCAAGCCCATAACTGATCAGAAAACAAAAACACATATAATCCAGTGATATACTCTTGGGCATGTATCCAAAAGATTAAAAGTTAGGATTCAGTAAAGACACTTGCGCACTGGTGTTCTCTGCTGGGCTATTCACCATGGTGAATAGCCCAGATGCCCTACAACGGATGAGTGGATCAAACACACACACACACACACACACACACACACACACACAGAGTTTCACTCATCTATCAGGAATAATATTATGTCATTTGCGGGAAAATGGATGGACACAGAAAAAAATATGTGAAGTGAAGAAAATCAGACACAGAGAAACAGCATGTGTTTCCTCTCATATGTAGAAGTTAAATCTTAATTATCAACATATATGAAAACACGTATTGGAACATATGAATATTGACACAAATTTGGTAAAGTATGGTATATGCAGGAGATGATTCCAATAGTGTAAGTCCTTAACAAAATGAATACTAGAAAATGGAACTATGTTTGTCAGATGAGGATGAAATTGGGGGTGCAGGGACAGACAAATGGAGGGTGAATACAGTCATAATATTCAATGTACATATGTGAAATGGACCCAGGTTACTTGAGGAGAAGGGTAGGGTTGAGAGATAGGGGCAGAGTGATGGAAG
Organism: Dipodomys ordii; assembly: GCF_000151885.1. Taxonomy (NCBI): domain Eukaryota; kingdom Metazoa; phylum Chordata; class Mammalia; order Rodentia; family Heteromyidae; genus Dipodomys; species Dipodomys ordii. The sequence goes on along the minus strand of NW_012267316.1, from coordinate 5,655,844 downwards.
AGGTGACATTGATCCAGGTGCATTGGTACTCATAAACTAACATGTTGAATTGAGCCCACCTGTACTACTACTGAACGATAATAAGAACAATAGAAATTCCAAGGAGAAGAGGACAAAGAGATTCCAAATGGCAGGAAAGCTGTCAGGGGTTTTATTTGAGCAAGAGGGGAAGAATCACCTGTGGGCTGTGGGCCTGATGAGAAGGTAGGAAAGATGGCCAAGAGCAGGCTGCAAGTTTCCTCATTCTGGGCTCTGGCCCAGCAGACCAGCTGGTCATCCTCCTGAGACATTTGGGCTTCTCGTTAGCCAGCTGGCCAGGTGCTTGGTGCCAGTGTTGCCTCGCCCAGCAGGAGGGTCACAGTGATGACTTCAGATGCCATCAGACCCATCCTGACCTGGTGTGACCTAAGGGCAGCTCTTCAGAGCTGGGACAGTGTTCTTTTGCCGCTGAACTCTTTTCCACATCCACCTATGATGTCAGGTGTCCAAGTCTCTGCTTCCTCACTTCTATGCCCAACACAGACATTCATCCAATGTGTCCACTGAGAGCTATGCTTGTCAACATCCTCAGCCCTAGGTACTGGTCTGTAGCCAGTGCCTCAGCTCCATCTGTCTGTCTGTCTGTCTGTTCAGTATTGTATTTTTTGGCCCATGCCTGGGATCTCTGCCTATTCACACCCAACCCAGTATGCCATGTATTCCACACTCCCCTCAAATAGCCTTGGGGCAGCACTGGATGCCCCATGTGGCACTACTGTCACATATGCTCGACTCCTTGCTGAGAGATGTCCCTGGTGCCTTCGGTGGAGATGAAAGACCCCCAACCCCACACAGCCTGCTGCTCATGCCACTGCCCAATTCCCACGGGAAGCTGGTGACATTGTTTTCTTGGGTGCCTCTCCTCAGGCTGCCCAAGGACAAGCAGCGTGACCTTTTGGTTCCCTCCCAGCTAATCAATTTGCCATAATTGTAAACCAGGATACCTGGGCTCCGTGAGGGCCTGCTTTCAGCCCTGCACAGCTCACTCTTTCCTAAACAGGAATCCAGTTGGCCTGGGTCTGTGATAGCACATTTGTGGGCAAATAACTTTCTCTGGGTTGTTCTCTACCCTAGGGCCCTTCCACCTCCACTACCACTGACTCCGAACTAACAGACTTTTCGGTACTGTGGCAGTTACAACTTTGCTATGTAAAGGAATGGATTCACCTTCTTGGAGAACCCCCTGCCAGGATGGCAGCAAGAAGAGTTGGCCCTCATGGGGTTTGAGTTTCTGCTTTAGAGTAAGAGGTAAAACACACAATGAGAAGACAGAAGATAAAACCCTCTAGAGAATAAAGCTGGCACCGTGGTTGGGGACATCAAGGACTGTTCTATGGGCAGAAGTCTAGGCCTGCACTGGGGGGAGCACCCCAGCTTTGCTGAAGACTAGCTATGCTGCTTGCTTGACCCAGCCACTTTAACTGGCAGATGGAGATAATCATGTCTGCCTTAAAGAAGCACATGAGACAATGTCCATAAAGCCCTGGACTGAGAAAATGTAGAATAAAGTAAGCTACAGTTTTGCCAAGTTCACGGGTGCTAGAACATTCTACTCAGGGCCTAAAGCCAGCACATACACACACACACACACACACACACACACACACACACACACAGTGGTGTTGGGACTCAGAGATTAAGGGGGTACCATTCTATTATTCTTACCAAAAATAATAGATATCCTTTGGTGGCTAAGATTAATATGTTAATCCTAAGTAATGCTAAGTTTTAAGACTTAAAAAAGTTGTTATGAAGTAGTTGTACAAAGTCAGGTTATGAGTACAATGCATATTGATCAATGTCACCTCTTTCATTATTCTTCCCTATTTTCTCCCTCCCATCCTTGCCCTCAAGTTTCATAGAGTTTCTCTTTAAGTGAAATAGGCTTTGGAAACTACACAAAAAGCTGCCAGTGAAGAAGGACAGAGCACAGAGATAGACATTGGGGAAGAAGTGTCGGTATCCACCTGTTACCTGTATGTAGTAGGTAGGCAAACTTGGTTCAAAGGAAACAGGCTTGCCTGCTAAGAGACACTTCTCTTTGAGACCACTAGATGGCGAAAGAAGTATGCTAAATGTCCAACGTCCTTAGTGGCTCTCAGGCTGCTGGGGTGGTGATTAGCTGTTCTGCCCTTTGCAGTGTGAGTTTCTCATCCCAACAGACACCTAGCATGGGTGGGTCGTGCCTGTAATCTTAGCTGCTCAAAAGGCTGAGACCAGAGGATTTGGGGTTGAAGCCAGCAGCCTGGGCAGAAAGGTCTGTGAGACTCCATCTCCAGTTAACCAGCAAAAAGTCAGATTGGCTCAAGTGGTACAGCACCAGCCATAAAATAATAAACCAAGCGAGAGCCCTGGAAGTGACAAAAAGAAAAGAAGAGCGGAAGGACAGAAAGGAGGAAGGAAAAAGAAAGAAAGAGAGAAGGAAGGAAGGAAGGAAGGAAGGAAGGAAGGAAGGAAGGAAAAAGAAAGAAAGAAAGAAAGAGACAAAAAGTAAGAGAAAGACCTAAAGTATCTGGCATCTGCCAGGTAGGAAAGTACTGAAAAATAAATCACATTTATGTTTCCTAAAAGAGAGTATGATAATTATGAAAACATACTTATCTTTTCTGAATCTTGCAAAATGCTATGACTTGTTGAAAATGGGATGAAGTCGTGTATGTGGTACTTTCTTGTCTAACTCGCAGAAAACAGTAAATAAAAGCAATGATGGTGGTGATGGTGAGGATGATGGTGGTGATGGTGATGATGATGGTGGTGGTGATGATGATGATAATGGTGATGATGATGGTGATGGAGATGGAGTAATAATGATGATGGAGCCTTCATCTTGGTGACAAGTAGGCATGTATCTCCATGACCTAAATCTACTCCCCTCAATCAATTTAAAACAAAGATTTATTTTTAGCATATGTCCTAGCAGAGGATTACAACAGCTCCATAGCTATTGACATATGACTATGTAAGATGATGCTAATCGAAATGAATTCCAAGATATGAAAACAGGAGGATTTTCTTTGTTGTTGTTGTTTTTAATATACTGTGTGAAGATATTTCTTTTTTTCTTTCATTTTCTCCTTTGGTTTATCCCTTGTTGTCACTGTTTTTTATTTTGGTATCCTGTTCTTGTATATACCTTTGTCTGATTTGGGGAAGGGAAAGGAAGGGGAGTTACAAAATGGTGAGTCAAAGGACAAAGGGTAAATCAATGCAACAGTGATACCCATAAGATACAAGGTTGAAAATGAACAACTGGGGGGGGAGGGTGAGCTGGGAGGGAGGGAAAGTGGGAGAAAATGAGGGAGGGGTTAACAATGTTCAACAAGAAATGTACTCATTACCTTACTTATGTAACTGTAACCCCTTTGTACATCACCTTGACAATAAAATTAAACTTAAGGGCTGGGAATGTGGCTTAGTGGTAGAGTGCTTGCTGAGTATGCAGGAAGCTCTGGGTTCAGTTCCTGAGTACCACATAAATAGAAAAAGCCAGAAGTGGTACTTTAGTTCAAGTGGTAGAGTGCTAGCCTTGAGCAAAAGAAGCTCAGGGACAGTGCCCAGGCCTGAGTTCCAGCCCCAGGAGGACTGGCAAAAAAAAATAAATAAATAAACTTTAAAAAAAAGGTGATGTACAGAGGGATTACAGTTTCCTTAGTCATAGGTAATGAATATGTTTCTTTTTTTCATTTCTTTTTTATTGTGAAAATACTGTACAGAGGGGTTACAATTACATGGGCAAGATAATGAGTACATTTCAGCAGAAAAGGTCAGATAAGGTGATGTTAGGGAAATGAACCCTAAGATATGTATTCAAATGTTTTTTTTCTTTCATGCGATTGTTTCTAACACATTTATAAGATTTATGAGTACCTTTCTTTACAGACAGTATCACTCACCCCTTCCCTCACTCTCTTCCAGTTTTTCTCTCCCATCCCCACCCACACGTTATATAGTTCATTTTCAATTTGGTGTCCAAAGTACCACTGGGGCATTTGTTCACCTTTTGTTCCTCTATAACTGTGCCCCACAAAGACAGATAAACAGATACCCTCCCAAGGTATCAAACAGGACAAAAGAAAACAAAACAACAACAACGAAATAAACTCTTGTTTCCATTTCCTGAAGTTCATTTCGGTGAATATGATTTTATATTATATGATCAGAGCGAAGTAGCTTTTTCACAGACACGCCAGACCATCCCCTGACTGATTCAGTTTCCTGGTGAAAAGCTGAGTCTGAAGAAGGCTTGTTCAATGCCATACTGAAAATTAAGAGCAGAATGTTAGAATAATTTTGGTATGGTAAAACCAAACCCACTGCCATGGAACTGTGCTTTTATTCCTCTGTCTCTCTCAATTCACAGGACAGTCCTTTACCCATGCACACAACATATTTTTCAAACTGTTTCTCCTAAAGAATCCATCACTGATAGTAATCCACCCAATGAGTCTTTATTGAGGTGAGACTTGGTGCTACATTGGAACTAATATTAAACCATGGCCCCACATCATTCTAAAATGGAGCCTCAAGGAAACTGGAGCCTGTTTGCCATATGGATCCTCTAAAGCAGATGAGGTTCTGACTGCCACAGACACATCAAAGTGGGGAGATGTACCAAAGTTCAGGGCTTGCCTCGTCCAACAGCCAGAAAGCCAGGGGAGCTGCATGTGAAAAGGGACATGGCTGGCTCCTGCTTCAAACTACTTCCCTCCTTTCTTTAGACTGCTTATTAGGCCAAAGATGTACAACCGAAGCAGAAAGGGCCAAAACCAGGTGCAAGTGGCTCACACGTGTCATCCTAGCTACTCATGAGACTGAGATCCCAGGATCAGGATTCTAAGCTAGTCTAGAAAAAATAAAATAAAATAAAAACCCATGAGATTCTTATCTCCAATTAACCAGCAAAATGCCAGATGTGAAGGTATGACTTAAGTGGTAAAGCTCTAGCCTTGAGGGAAAAAAGAGAGGGCAAGAACACACACACACACACACACACACACACACACACACACACACACAAAGAGGCCAAGAATCCCCCCTGGCCTCCATTGCTGGTGGCTCTTGCAGCTGTGAGCCTCTGCCTGAGATAGAATCCTAAGGGCTACCAGCACACAAGCTCAGGGCATCAGAGAAGCAGGGACAAACCAGATTTCACCTTTGGGAAGCAGTCCTGATGCCTTTCACTCTTGTTCAGAGCCTTACCTTCCTTTCCCTGTAAGGTATATTAAATAGGTAGGTTTCATTAGGTAGCTATTCAGGCAGGAGAAGAAGTTTATTTACGGAACTGCTGCCCCCGCCATGCATGGTGGAGAGGCATGGCTGAAAAGGAAAGGGAGGGGGTGCACCAAGGGCCAGGACTTATCTAGGCCAGGGACAGGAAGAAGTGTGTCCAGGTGGGGGAAAGGTGTGGCAACACTGGATCTGGATGTGACCTCAGGGTCTGGGACCCTCCTAAGGTCAGATAGGAGGCATGTGACCAGAGGTGGCTCAGGATGTGACCTAGCAGGAGGGGAAGGTGACTGCTTCCAGGTCTGCCAGTTACCTAGGTAACAGAGGGAGGGAGGTGTCCCAGTGCAGACCTTACATTCCTCACACCCCTGCTGCTTAAAACTGGGTGTGGATAGTGTGAGTATTCTCTCTTTGTAGCCATCTTGGCTGTTGAGCATTGAGAGGCTTTCTTGGCGTTCACATCTCTCTTCCAATCAGGATTTTCTTTGCCTTCGTGGGCATCTCAGAAACTAGACTCCATGGTGGACTGGATCTCTGCGATGGTCTCTCTTGTCATCAAGAAGGGTCCTGTATCTCTGGGATCTACCTTGGAACAGGGAGGCCTGAGCTAGATAATATTATGGCTCCTTGCAGGTGAAGCTCATTATCAGGGACTGATACTTTCCTGGGGTTCAGCTATTGATAGTGAGAAACAAGTCCCTCAGGAAATGCCCTGAAGGAACATCTTCCAGGCCACAGAAAGTCTGTGGCTGTGAGGTTGGTTGGTTGGTTGGCTTTTATTTTATGCCTCTACTGGGGCTTGAAATCAGGGCCCCAAACTCAAGGCTTTGTACTCTCACTTGTCTCTCCCTGCTGCTCCTCCTATGGACTGTGAGACTAGCAGCCCTTGACCTTGACTGAGCTGCCCTCCGCTCTGTCCTCTTCCCTGAAGTCCAAGTTTATTTGGCAGACTTGGCCGGTGTGAGGCATTTTGTTGAAACACAGCCTCACTGAGCACGTAGTGCCTTGGGCCATCATCTTTCCTTCCCTCTGTTGGGGTGGCCTCCTCCTCTTGCCCCAGGGCCTCTGTGCCCTTTCTCCCCGCCCCCCAACCCCAGCTCCTGCTGCTAAGAGCAAAAGATCTGCAAGTAAAATCTCTGTCCTCTCCCCTAAGGGCATTCACTTTGAAAACCCTCTCTCTGGCCCTCTATCAAAATGTCCTTTGCTCCCTGCTGAAGCAGGTTTAGGTTCTGCTGTGCAGGAGGAAGAGATTGGAAAGCCTGTGTGTTGGGCAGGAAGGGGGGCGGGTAAAACGGGGTGGGGGCGAGCGCTAGTGGAAGCCCAGCAACCCAAGTCCAGGGAGCAACTTCGTAGGCCTCTGGCTGAACCTGGTACTGTGCTGAGCACCTGGGCAGCACCACCCTCTTCCATGATGCCGTGGATGGTTTGTCTGTTAAAACAGAAGAGAAGTTATGTGCGGTGCTCGAGAAAACTCAAACATGGGAGATTGTAAGCCTGCCCATCTTGTCCTGTGAATTCCTTTTTGTGCCTTTCTGTGATGAGTAGCATGAATCACACTCCCCGTCTTTCTATTATGCATTGATAAGGTTTAGATTTGTTATTTAGTTAGTGTGCCAGTACTGGGGCTTCAACTTAGGATCTTGTAAGGTATATTAAGTAGGTAGGTTTCATTATGTAGCCGATGAAGAGAATACCATGTGATATTCAGGCAGGAAAAGAAGTTTATTTACTGAACTGCTGCCCACGCATGGTGGAGAGGCTTGGCCGAAAGGGGAGGCCCATCCCAGGCGAGGACTTATCTAGGCCAGGGACAGGAAGAGCGGTGGCCAAGTGGAGGAAAGGTGTGGCCACACTGGATCTGGATGTGATCTCAGGGCCTGGGACCTATCTATGGGTCAGATAGGAGGTGTGACCAGAGGCAGCCCAGGATGTGATCTAGCGGGAGGGGGAGGTGACTGCTTCCAGGTGTACCAGTTACCTAGATAACAGATCCTGGGTAGAAACTTAGCCAAGAGGTAGGGAGGTGTCTGCATGGCCCAGGGTAGACCTTACAGAACTTATGCTCTTGCTTGGTTTTCTTCTTCTTCTTTTTTTTTGCTCAAGGCCAGTGCTCTACCATTCAAGCCACAGCTCTACCTATAGATTTTTGGTGGTTTATTGGACATAAGAGTCTCACGGACTTTTCTGCCTGGGCTGGCTTTGAAGTGTGATCCTCAGATCTCAGCCTCTTGAGTATGTAAGATTCCAAGCGTGAAGCAACAGCATCTGGCCTGATGATTGTAGATAGCCTATGCTTACAAAGCAGACACTGCCACGTGAGCTGCTCGTCAAGCCATTTTGCTTTAGCTATTTTTCACATAGGGGTTTGAGTTATTTTGTCCAGAGCCAGCTGTAGACCGATATCCATCTAGCTATGTCTCTCTCTGCCTCAGAGAGTAGCTAGGAAGACAGGTGGCTTTGGATTTCTTCCTATCCACCCTACCTAAGAGAGTTTTCCATTGTTTATGACAACTGAACCCAGGTTCTGTTACAAGAGCTGGGCTCCTTGGCCACCATTAGGGGACACATTAGTGCCACCTCCGGAGTCACATGGGTGTCATTTCCAAGGCACAGGATAGCTGCCTTCCTCTTTTTGTCACTGGATTTTTCCATCCAGCCACCAGATTCCTGTTAGTTTCCGCTGCCTGTCACATTGGAAACAATGGGCATATCCTTGCCTCTCTTCCAGCTTCCTTGCCACTCCCTTCTGGTACCTTCCAAAATGAACCAGACACTAATTTGGACACCTGATATTTCACACATGGACCATTTTTCCTATGTGTTCCAAGTGGTTCTGCAATACTTCCACATCTCTGTACATGGCCATCTGTCCTCCCATGGTCATTCTGTCTATTCATAGTATGGGACTCAAAAACTCCATGCTCACTTTTTGATAAACCCTCTTACCTGCCCAAGAGACTGGGCATGATTACTGACAAACAATGGTTAGTAATATTTTGCAAATGAGTCATCTGAGATTCAGAGGCTAAATGCCCTCTCTCCCTCCCTCCCTCCCTCCCTCCCTCCCTTCCTTTCTTCCTTCCTTCCTTCTTTCCTTCCTTCCTTCCTTCCTTCCTTCCTTCCTTCCTTCCTTCCTTCCTTCCCTTCCCTTCCCTTCCCTTCCTCTTTTTGTGCCAGTACAAAGGCTTGAAGCTTTTTTGCCCAGGCTAGAGCTCTACCACTTGAGTCTACCACTCTAGTCTGCTTTTTGATGGTCAAGTGGAGTTAAGAGTCTTGCAGACTTCCCTGCCTAGGCTGGCTTTGAACTGTGATTTTCAGTTCTCAGCCTGTTGAGTATTTAGGAATACAGGTATAAGCCACTAGCACCCAGCCTAAGTGTCCTTTCTAATGTAATGAAGTGAATTTGAGGCAGAACTGAGACCAGAGCACTGTTCTTCAGGGTCCCTGCTCTGGCCTGTCCTACTCCTACTAGGCTGCCCCAGCTCCTGAAGGCCTGTTCTTCCTTTGGCTAGCTTTCAAGGGCTGCAGCAGGCACAATTAGGTGCTTAATCCATGCTTTGTAAAGCTCCTGTTTCCTGAAGCTGAAGTAATGATCCGTGTAAACAGCATAAAAATTATCAAGCCAAGGGAATAAAAACATGACCCAAGGCACTTAGAGAGGCTGGGGGTGGGGGGGGGGCGCGGGGACATGAGACCTAAGAAATAAACAGTAAATGGATCAGAGGAGAGAAGAGAAACTCCCAGTACAAAAGACCAGGGACTAAGTGGGAAGAGGGGGATGGGAGAGGTGAGGGTGGGGGAGAGAGAGAGGAAGGAAGGAAGGAAGGAAGGAAGGAAGGAAGGAAGGAAGGAAGGAAGGAAGGAAGGAAGGAAGGAAATATTTACATTAGGATGGTATTTTTACTTTCAAATAATTTCTCTTCTTTATTCTTTTTTTTTTTTTTTTTTCAGTTGTGGGGCTTGAACTCTGGGCGCTGTCCCTGCCCTCTTCAGCTCGAGGCAAGCACTCTACCACTTGAGCCACAGCGCCACTTCCAGTTTTCTATTGGTTTATTGGAGATAAGAGTCTCACTGACTTTCCTGCCTAGGCTGGCTTTGAACCACGATCCTCATATCTCAGCCTCCTGAGATTACTGGTGTGAGCCACCGACACCCGGCTCTCCTTTATTCTTCAAACTAAACTTAGGAGGAGCTGGGAAAGGCCTCAGAAGTTGATATCTTTTATTCCCTCTTTCAACACCATTTAGCAAGTCATTACTACAGCCAGATTTAAAGCAGCTGTTCTGACTCCTAAGATTGATCCCCTCTTCCTGTCCTGGTGCTGGGGATGGAACCAGGGCCTCCTTCATGCTACACTGAGCTACACCTCTGAGCTCAAGACTGCGTTCTTTCAAGGGTAGAACATATGCCTTTTTCCTCACCAGACTAGGAGTGCTTGTGTTGCCATTGTTCTTGGGTTTCTCTCTCTCTCTCTTTTTGTCAGTTGTGGGGCTTAAATTCAAGGCACGAGTGCTGTTCCTGAGCTCTTTTGCTCAAGACTAGCACTCTACCACTTTGAGCAATAGCAGCACTTATGGCTTTTAAGTGGTTGATTGGAGATAAGAGTCTTATGGGGACTTTTTCTGCCCAGGCTGGCTTTGAACCTGGATCCTCAGATTTCAGTCTCCTGAGTAGCTAGGATTACATACATGAACCGTTGGTGCCCACCCATTTCTCTTTTTTGATAGTAGGTTCTAGAGAGATGTAGCATTGCAGGCTCAAAGATGAGTTCAGGTCCTGGCATAACTCACCAGTTATGTAAGTTCAAGCAAGTTACTTCCTCTCTCAGTGCCTTGGCTTGTCATTTGTGAAACAACAGAGATTTTTCTGAAGGTCCAATGAGGTATAAATGTACAGTGCTCAGTACAGCCTTTAGGAAGCTCTTGATGTTAGTTGTCATAGTATTATATAATAAAAACTTTGTCTATACTCTCCCTCCCCACCAGCAGTTTCCTATAGCAGACCTTCTACACTCTAGAAGTTTTCTGGAGTGATAGCAGTATCTTAGTTATTCTTGGTGGGTCCTTGGACCACACCTGAGTTTATGCTAATGAGGTTACAGTCACACACAGGGCTGGTGCTTTGAGTCACTTCCTAGCAGCCCAACTTCCCAGCTAATGGGGAGACACGTTGGAGACTCTGTACAATGACATTCAATCATGTAGCCACTATCTGATCAACCACACCTACATAATGAAACCCCAGTAATTACCCCCAACCTCCAAGGATGGAGAACACATCAGGGTTCCAAGAGAGTGGTAAAGTTAGAGCCCACAGGGAAGGACATCAAAGTTGTGTATTTGTCCCCTCCCACACCTTGTCCAAGCTTATGGGGGCGAGGGCAGGGAATCCTGATTTGTAAACTTTATCATAAAACTATAACCCTAATTACAGTATTCTGAGTAATTTTGATAAATTATTGAAACAAAGTGTCATAGGAAGCCTGAATTTATAACCAGTCAATAAAAAATGAGGGTGGTCTGAACTTGTCCGAACTTGTCCCAGTATGTTCAGTGACAGCAGCTTTTGAGAATTGTGTCCCCCCCCCACCACCAAGTACCTGTATGAATGTCATGTGGCTAGTGTCAGACTTGAACTCCTGTCCACCTGCATGAATGGCCTGTGACTGGCAAGAGAAGGTAGACTATCACAGAGGGGGAAATGTCCTCCAGAGAACCAGATTCCAGGTGATAAGACCAAAGCAAACAGGCCATGAGCCAATCAGAATCTCAGATTCCATAGCATCAGGCCTCAATGTCTTTGGGCTAGGAAAGGCTTTCCTCTTAGACTTTTCCAAGAGAGAACGGACAGAGGAAAGGTAAAGAACAAAGTGTATCATTATATCTTAATTTAATCTTCCATTTTGGTTTGGATGTAATGTAATAGTCTGAGGATGTATCATTTTTTTCTCTGAAATTAATAACATTAACCATAATAAAACACACTCAGTAGCTGGAGTTTAAGGCCAGAGCCCTGCCTATGGCTCCATGCACTGGGTCTGCCTACTTATCTCAAAACACCAAATATAGACACAGGTAGTGGTGAAGGGCAGAGAGAGGAAATGTATAATGTGGCCTGCGTCACTTAATACAGGAAGACATAAATAGGCACTTCAGCCCATCTTCAAGTACTGACATGAGCTATAAGTTTAAACAGAGAAAGAACTAGGGTAGATGGGGAGGGGGAAATGCATAAGTTGAAGCTGGTAAATATAGTGGTCAGAGTTGTGATCTAATCACTCAAAAGCTCAGAATTGGCCAGGTGGGGCTTTGTCCAGATAAGAAAGTCTTTGGTGACTCAGGGGATGCTTCAGCTCCTGCACACAGGCTATTTATCCATGTCCTTCCTGGCTCTCACGGTGGCTGTGGAGAAAGGACTCAGGGCACAAAAGGGGATGCCATGCTTTTTTCCTGCTTTTAAATAACATTTGGACATTCACAGGCCCAAGTAAAGAGTCACTGCTTTTTGCAAAAGTGATTTCTAAGTTTTCTAATGTCATGTTATATTATCTAATCATGGCTATTTTCAGGTATCCTTCTTATTTTCTAATCTTTCCACAGAACCTGGGCTCTGCTCTCTGCAGAAGTCTGCCATGCCTCCAGACTCTCCTGCCCTTTACTGCCTCTTTGCCAGCTCTTCTCTCTTTCTCGAAATTCTGCCTTATGACCTGTCTTTTCTGTAAACTTCAGTGGACATTTTTTTTTCTCCAAAGTGCTCCCATGATTTGGAGCAACTGAGCAGCTTCTTCCAGATTTTTCTTGGAGGAGAAGCTGCTACAGGAGACTTTGTAACAGACATAGAAATCATGGCCAAGTGGTAACACCCATGCCTGCAAGTGTTTAATACCCACAAAGCTTTCCCTGGAGACCATGATGTTGTTAAAAATGAACAGAATGTGCATTTTTTTCTTTTTTCTTTTTGTGCCAGTCCTAGGGCTTGAACTCAGGGCCTGGGTGCTGTCCCTGAGCTTGTTGTAGTGTTCTACCATCTGAACCACACCTCTACTTCTGGATTCTTGGTAGCTAATTGGAGATGAGAGTCTTATGGACTTCCTTGCCTGGACTGGCTTTGAACCTTGACCCTCAGATCTCAGCATCCCAAGTAGCTAGGATTAAAGGCATGAGCCGCCTATACTCAGCCAGGATGTGCATTCTAAAGCCAGTCTAAGTTTCCTCACCCCTTAGTCATGAGGGACTGGGGTGGGAGACTGATAAAAAAATCCACTGAGATTGAGCAAAAGGTCAGATGCCAGGATGCCACATCTTCAGTCCTGGAGACAGTTGCCTCTCTTCTACCACAGGGAAGGTCTCCAGGACAAGGGTATGGCTCAGTGGTAAAGTGTGTTGCTTAGCGTTCACAAAGTCCTGGGTTTGAGCCCCATCACACACACACACACACACACACACACACACACACACACGAAACCCCAATCCTAATGTTCATCCATACTTGCCTTCTGAATTACCTGAGTTACTCAGTTTTAATTATGTATCCTACTTAGAATCGTTTAACAAGAGCACTTTTATGGCAAAAACTAGAATGATGGTCAATTCGAAACAGAATTTACAGTTATCAAATAACCCTATACATTCAACAAATCCTCAAACAACCACATGATACCCTTGAACAACCCAACTTAGTATTTAGTTATTTAGTTAGTACTAGTACTAACTAAATAGCTCTCACTTAACTTTTCCACTCAAGACTAGCACCCTGCCATTTGAGCCACAGCTCCACTTCTGACTTTTTACTGGTTAGCTGGAGATAAGAGTCTTATGGACTTTCTTGCCTAGGCTGGCTTTGGACTGTGATCCTCAGATCTGAGACATCTGAGTACTTAGGACTATAGGTGTGAGCCATTGGCATCTCACAGTATCCCAACTCATTAAATAGAGCAAACCCTTTTCTTTTCCATCTATATCCATACCTAGATACACACCTAGGCATACTGGTGGGTGAGTAGAACAGCTTCCCTTCATCTAGCATGCACCAGCCTAGGCTTTGTTTTGCTGGGTTGGGCTGTCTGGGTACAGTCTAAGAACTATCTCTGTTGTTAGCTGCCAACTGACCACCCAGAGAATCAATCCTCTCAAATGGAGATAGCAATAGTATTTTCCTTACAGAATTATTTGAGGGTGAAATGAGAACCTGCCTGAGCATTAGCAGTTTTAAATGTGAGGGAAAAGAAATCGCTGTTAAATAGGTAGAAATCCTCGGAGTGGCTATTTGGCTTCTACACCTTGCTAGCCTGACCCCTGGAAAGTATACAATACTAGTAATGTATTATATCCTTTGATTCCCTCAACACCAGTAGGAAATCCAGAGGGTGATTTATTACCATCATCTGACAACCAACAAAGTGAGACCCCATAGATATAGCCAGTCACAGGAAGCCCAAGGTTGTCACTTTTAGGAACGATTAAGCTTCTTTGTGCCAAGGGCTGTTTGGATATTTATAACATCATTGGTAGGCCACACAAAATTAGCAATACAGGCAGATGGCCATGGGCAGCCAACTAGAAACGTAGGAGAAGCATATGTGTCTGTCCTTTCATATACCAGTTGATTTTGCAGGCTTTAGACAGCCCATAGTTTGAACATTATTCACCCCTGCCAACTTTGACCATGGAATTAACCCTCAGACTTTGTATGGGAAACTAGAAAACCCAGGAACCAAAATGAACAATAAGGAATCGACAAGTTTACACTCCCACCAACAATGCAGTAGGGTTCCCTTCTGTCCACATCCCCTCCAGCATCTGTTGTTATTAGAGTTCTTGATTAACTGGGGTGAGGTGGTATCTCAATGTTGTTTTGTTTTCATTTCTTTTATGGCTAGGGAGGTTGAGCATTTCTTCATGTGTCTATTGGCCATCTTCTTTCCTCTTTAAGTCTTTAGCCCACTTATTTATTGGGCAGTTCGGGGGCAGGGGGTGGTAGGGCGGAGGGGGTAGAGGGGTGTAGAGGGGAAGGGATGGTATGGAGAAACAAAGGAAGAGGCAACAATGCTTGATAAGAAATGTACTCACTATCTTGCCCATGTAATTGTAACCCCTCTGTATGGTATTTTCAATATAAAAAAATTCTTAAAAAAAAAAAAAAAGGAATTGACTCAGCAAGCTTGGGTTATCCAAACTCTCCAAATCTCAAAGAAGGGTTTGGCCTTTACCGGTGACTGGGAGATAACCTCTGACGTGAAATATTCTGCCTAATGAGAGTACTTTTGTTAACCTGGAGCCTCAAGACATGGCAGTCTATTCAAAGCAAGGTGACCATGGTAGGCTATACAGGGTCAGATAGACCGCTAGCAAGGCTGGAATTCCAGTTGTTAAGGCCATCACAAGGATACCCATGCCTATGTGACTGGCCCCAGTGGTATCTCCAAACACCAAGGCACATGTGACCTTCCCTGGTGGCTGTACTCTGTGTATCCTTCCCAAGGGACAAGCACTTCCGGGGAGAATTCAACAGAATGGCTAAGGTACAGCAGGAAGCTAATGCCTGGGCCTCTCCTGAGCTCTGTCCTATTTACCACTAACCTTTGGTGATTTTTATCTGTATCCTTTCAATATACTTAGTTATAAATTAAGTGTATCTGCTTCTCTGAGTTCTGGGAAGTCTTTTAGGGAATCATTGAACCTGAGGTTGGTCTTGCAGACCCCTGAAAGTTGCCCATGATAGGAAGGAAAGACCTGACCCTAGACACCACCTTCCTGTGGTGTCATCTCTTCCAGCAAGATCAGGCCAGAAATAGTAAGTCTGAGAGGTATGGCTGTAGGGTGTCTTTCCCCAGAGGGGTCATTTTTCAGAAGGTGGTGTGTGGTGCCCGGAAGGCAAGAAGCCTGCCTGCCTTCCAGTATATTTGATTTCCCTTCTGGGAGTGGACTCAATTGAATCCGGAGGACAAATTCTATTTGTCTATTGAGTGAAACACTGGCCTGTCCTTGTATTTCTTTCCTGGCTCTCAGCTAGAGAAGCCTGGCTCTAACTGCACAGGGCCAGAGAGAGTTCTTAGGCCCTCCACTGCTGCCATTTTGACAACTCAGAAGGGATGATGGAGGGTGAACCTGCAACCCTGGGCTGTTGAATTTTTATCCTGTGACTCGTTTTATAAAAATAAAAAGGGGGACTGTGAAGGTGGCTCAGTGGTACAGTGCTTGCCTTGCATGCATGAGGGCCTGAGTTTGATTCCTCAGCACCACATAAGCAGAAAAAGCTGGAAGTGGTGCTGTGGCTCAAGTGGTAGAGCGCTAGCCTTGAGCTGAAGAGCTGAGGGACAGTGCCCAGGCCCAGAGTTCAGGCCCCACGACCAACAAAAATAAAAAATAAAACAGAAACAGTAAGGTGTAAGATAGACAAGCTAAAGTATCTATGGTTCAGACACACTCAGTCATTTCCTTGGCCCCAGGGAATGAAGACAGAGAAGGGATTGTTACAGGAGTTCATTTGAAGTTGTCCCTTGAATCCTCCCCAATCCTATTTGCTGGGGGTAGACTCTTCCCCAGGTTCTGGCTAACCAAGTCCCGAAGAGCAAAGCCCATTGTGTGATTCCGAGCATGACAAGGACCAGCTCTTGATAAGAAACAACACCGGGACTTTCTACTCATTGTGTCATTGTTACTTCTATGTCCCTATAAAATCCCTGTGCACCCCTCTCCCCTCAAAGATGGAAGTCTGGAGATAGACAAATCTTGATTTTCTACAGGGCCAGCCTTGGGTAAATCAATTTCTTTGTACTATTCTTTTTTCTCCATCAATACTGGGACTTGAACTCAGGGTCTCATGCTCTCTCTTAGCTTTTTTCACTCAAGGCTGGTGCTCTACCTCTTGAGCCATACCTCCATTTTTTAGCCTTTTACTGGTTAATTGGAGATAAGTCTCACAATCTCTCAGGTTGGCTTTGAATCATTGTCCTCAGAGCTCTGCCTCTTGAGTGGTTTATACCCCACCGGTTTTATAAAAACAGTCACATGATAAAAAAACAATCCAGTCTTGAAAGCAGCTAGGATTCTAGGTGTGAGCCACCAGCCTCTGGTTCTACTTCCTGATTTTTGATCAGTACAAATCTTAGATTCCAGTAATAGAGTTGGAAAGGAAGAAAGATAGAAGGGAAGGAAGAGGGAGGAAGCTGTGAACTCTTGGGCAAGTTCAGAAACGCTTCTCTACAAGCTTTCTGATTTTAGTTCACAGACACTATTCTATTCTTGTTTTTGTACAAGTTCCTCCTTTGGGGACACTGCTTTCTCCTTCATCCATTTTTTTCTTTTAAAAATACAAGGCCTAACTGGGTGCCTGTGGCTCATACCTATAATCCTAACTACCCAAGAGGCTGAAATCTGAAGATCATGGCTCAAAGCCAGGCCAGGCAAGAAAGTCCATGAGAACATGTGCCTCTAATTAACAATGCAAAGCTGTAATTGAAGCTGTGACTTAAGTGGTAGAGCACCAGCATTGAGCACAACAGCTCAGGGACAGGACCCAGGCCCTGAGTTCAAGCCCCAATATCACCACCTTTCCTCCCCCCAAAAAGGGAATTCTCAGTGTCTGCTACTTAATACCACTCCAGTGCTCTGGAGGATACTGGCTTTGTTCCCTCTGCTGACTTTTGCCCGTCTTTGGGATGTCACCTCAGCTGTCACTTCCTCCGGAGACATCTAGACTCTCAAGCCCAAATTAAGTCACCATCTGTGTAGCTTTAAAATCTGTCATGGAGCTAGGGATGTTGTCAGAGGTGTTTGCCTAAAATGAGTAATGGTGAGTAGGCAGGACCCTGTCTTCCAGTTCCCTGTCGGCTTATTGGCAGTCATCAAGAGCCATACATGAGGTTCTGGCTGAAGGTGAAGTGATGGAGATGGAGCAGTATCCTGCCTGATGTTATGCACTCACCTGTGACTTCATCTAGAATCATTCCTCGGCCTCTCCAGGGCCAGGTGTGTGTGCTTAGACCATGATAAGGGAACTGACTTGGGCCTGGACTGTGCCAAGGACAGAGACAAGAAGACAGACATTTGGGCTCCAGTTAGCAGAGTAGGTTTTAGCTTGTTCTTTGTCTGCCCCCTTTACAGCCATATTTCTTCCCTAGCTTTTCTGAGACTTCCAGTTGCAGCCTTAGACTTGAAGACAACAGCCTGATGGAAAACTGTGTGATCCGCTCCAGCAATTACGTAAGGCCAGTCCCTGTAGCAAAACTACTTAAGCCTGTCTTCCTGTTCCCTCCTTCCTCCTGTCCCTCCTTCCTCCCTTCCCTCTTTCTTTCCTTCCCTCTCTCCTTTTACTCCTTTCCTTCCTCTTTCCTTCTTTTCCTCCTTCCTTCTTTCTTCCCTTCCTTCTTTCCTCCATCATTTTCTTCATTTCTTTCCTTTTTCCTTCCTGCCTCTCTCCCTTCCCTTCCTTCCTCCTTTCCTTCCTTCCTTCATTCCTCCCTCCCTCTCTCCTTCCCTCTATTCTTCCATTTTTCCCTCTTTTCTCTCTCCTTTCCATCCTTTCTCAATCCCTCTTTCCATACTTTCACCCTCCTTCCATTCCTTCCTCCTTCCCTGTCTTCTTACCTCTCTCCTTTTCTTCATTTCCTCATTCATTCCCTTCCATCCTTCTTCCCTTACTTTCTTCCCTTCCTCCATCCTCTTTCCTTTTCTCTCTCCTTCCCTTTCTCCCTCACTCCATTCCCTTCCCTTCTTTCTTCTACCAACCTTTCTATCCATTTGTTCACACACACACACACACACACACACACACACACACACACACACACACACACCATACTCTACCTATCTATCAACTTACTTATCTCCCAGTGGGTCTCCTCTGTTCAAATCCTGATCTACCATTGTTCTCTTGACTCTCCAAACTCTCCCTGGAGACCATTACCAGTATTGGCTGCAGTTTCCTGAATTTCCCCAATGAACCTCAAGCTTTTAGCTTTCTCTTAGTGTGAGATCCCTGTGTACTTGTCTGAGGACACCATTTCCTGAAATTAGGAGCAAAGCTTAGCTTGTTACAGTCTCCTGGCTAATGTAGCCCCTGACATGCAGAGCATGCTGAATAAATATTTGATGCAAGAAGAATAGACTGAGTTTCATTTTTCCCCCCATTCAGTAGGAACTTTTGACTATTAGGAACTAGAAAATAAGTTCCATTCTTGGGAACACACAGGATGAAAGGTCAAGGCACAGCAACAGGAAGAAGTAAGCATTTGGGTTGTGGCAAAATGAAATAGATGAGAAGTTTCTTGTGGTAGAATCTCATGTATAACTCTGAAAGCAATTATGAGACTCTGGCACTTACTTTGTCTTCTTTTTTGCATCCTTGCCATGAGATGAAAGGTTTTGCTCCTCTACATGCTCTTACATGATGTAGGGCCTTGTCACAGGCCCAAGGTTGTGGGTCCAACTGGTCATGCACTTGAAACTCCCACACTGTGAGCCAGAATAAACCTTTTGTCTTTCCTTCCTTCCTTCCTTCTTTCTCTCTCTCTTTGTATTTGTGTGTTGTTTATTATGGTACTGGTGGCTGGGTGCTGTCCCTAAGTTTCTTTTGCTCAAGGCTAGTGCTCTACCACTTGAGCCATAGCTCCACATCCAACTCTTTGGTAGTTTACTGGAAATAAGAGTCTCTCAGACTTTACTGCCTGGACTGGCTTTGATCTATGATTCTCAGATCTCTGCCTCCTCAGTAGCTAGAATTACAGGCATGAGCAACTGAGGTCCTGGTCCTTTTCTTTTCATAAGTTATCTCATATGCCAGAAAGTTGACTAATCCTATCACTTACATCTGAATCCCTGTGGAAGTTTACTTCACAAGTGTGGGCACTTGGACCCACTCCGGGCTTTTCACAAGTGCCCCTGATGATCCCTGCACTCCATGTTTGAAAAGCTGAAATAATAGGTGGGGTCTTGGTAGGAGTCCTGGTCCTCTCCAGGCCTTTCCCCCTCACTCCCAGCAGCACTTGACAGGAGCAGAGGCTGCTGGGAGTCCCCTCCCTCTCTAGGAGGGAGACTAGAACCCCAGTCAGTGGACCCCGAGCAGCTGCCACAGTCACAAGACTGAAGGAGTTGCTAGCAGTGAGGCAATCTCTGAGTGGTGGAAGAGACTCTGCAACTGCTCTCACAGTCATGTAGAAGGGAGCCAATCCCTAGAGCCTTAGAGGACTTGGGGTGAAAGTTCTCATACAACAGTCCTTCCACACTAGTCTAGGAACATGGTCTTCAGAGGACAATGACATTGTAGCCTATACAGGTCTTCCTGCAGAGAAACTCAACTTGTAGATACCATAGCTTTAGCCTGCATGGCTGAATGTTTGAGCATTTTTCTTTTCTTGTCTTTTGCGGGTGGAGAGGCTTGAACACATGGCCTGGGTGCTGTCCCTGAGCTCCTTTTTTTGCTCAAGGCTAACACTCTACCACTTGAGTCACAGCACCACTCCAGCTTTTTCTGAGTCATTTATGGAAGATGACAGTCTCATGGACTTTCCTGCCTAGGCTGGCTTCAAACCTCCATCCTCCTATCTCAGCTTCTTGTGTAGCTAGGATTACAGGTATGAGCTACCAGTACCCAGCTGCATTTTTCTTTTCTTAGTTCAATGCTTCTCTGTATTAGTCCATTTTCTGTTGCTAAAACAAAATATTTAAGCACTGGTACTATATAAAGGAAAGAGGGTTATTTAAGTCAAAATCAGGATGGTCCCATCTCTTTAGCCTCTGGTGAAGAAATCTCTGGCTGTGTCATAACAGAAGGGAAGTGTCTGGGTGTGGAAGGAGTAACTTTGCTTTGGAACCATGTTCTTAAGAACTAACTCACTGTGAGAGACTAGCTTCAGCTCTTCCTAAGGTGGTTACCCCTAATAACTTGATTTTCAGTAGGCTCCAACCCCTTAAATGTGTCATTACTTCTTAATACTCCTACACAGAGAACCTCCAACATGGTAACCCTTGGAGGGGAGGAGGAATCATAATGCTCCCTACACAGTGCTCAGGAAACTTGCAAGTAAGCACATGTCCAGCTACTGAATCGGGTACACTGTCTGAAAGCAACCTATATTCAGGTGGGAGACAGGACTCTCCCTGGGGCAGAAATGGTGTGCAATGCACAGAGCAGTTAGCCCAGACACTGAATACATTCAGCCAATCGGCAGAAACTGAGGGGCAACACTCATTTCTATCTGAAGAGCTCAGAGGCCAAGAGATATTTCCACACTTGAAACGTGCATCTCACAAAACTCCTGAAAGATGCTAATTAACAGTAACTTAGGCAAAATCTTTCTGCTAAAGTATGGGTGAGGCTACCAGGTGACCAGTGATATCGTGTTCTGAAATGGATACTCTGCACCAAAGCAACTCATCTGTCTGTTGGGCCAGCAGTTCCTTCTGTAGAAATAAACAGCATTTGTTTCAACCAATAATTGAGGCATGGGCTTTTAACTGAATTTTTGAACCACTCCCTAGTGTGAACTCTTGTCCCATTCATAGATTCTGTGTGTTAAAATATGGGTGTTACTGGGGAGCATTTTGTATGTCACAGAGCAAGTAAAGTATTAGGAAGTAGAAGTGCCACACCATATGCTACCCACCCTAGATCTCATCCCTGCCAAGGACGGAACCAAACCAACTGGAGCTTTGGAGGCACTGCCAATGTTTGGACCCTTCTTTCCCCTGCTCCTTCTGCGTGCAGTTTCTGGCCAAACACTCTCCAATGTAAGAGAAGCATATCATGAGGGGTCTGGAGGAGGTGGCACCATGCAGCAGTGCTGAGCTGGCTCCACTGAGCAGATGTGACAGGGGACATATGGCCCTCATTCCTGCAAATGTCAATCCACATTGGGAGACCCAACAATCAAGTGAAGTGCATTTGAAACATTTATTCCCTGATCAATGGAGAATGTGATTTTAAACATGTGGGTTTGACAGATTTTTTTTTTTAATTGGTCGTGGGGCTTGGGCCTGGGCGCTGTCCCTCAGCTCTTCAGCTTAAGGCCAGTGCTCTACCACTTGAACACATTGCCACTTCCAGTTTTCTGGTGGTTAATTGGAGATAAGAGTCTCACAGACTTCCCTGCCTGGGCTGGCTTTGAACCGCAGTCTTCAGATCTCAGCCTCCTGAGTAGCTAGAATTATAGGCACAAACCCCTGGCATCCAGCTGGGCATGACATCTTGAAGCTGATGTCGGTGTCCTTGTATCCCACCTCCTCCCCCAGCCTTGTTCTAACTCATCAGCCTTACATGTTTGTTTAGAGGCAAACATGCTCACCATGCTACTCAGGCTAGTCTCAAACTCCTGGGCCCAAACAATCCTCCTGGCTCAGCCTCCCAAGGAGCTAAGACAACAGGCATGCCCCATCATTCCAAATTCAGGTGGCTTTTATTTTTCTATTATTTTTGTGCCAGAACTGTGACTTGAACTCAGGGCATAACACTCTCACTTAACTTTTTTGTTCAAGGCTAGAGCACTACCACTTGAGCCACTCCTCCACTTCAGCTTTTAGCTGGCTAATTAGAGAGAAGAATCTCATAGACATTTCTGCCTAGACTAATTTCAAACCATGATCCTCAGATCCTCACCCTCTCGAAGAGCTAGAATTACAGGTATGAGCCATCACTTCAAGTAGTTTTTAAACTTAAGAATCTATCTAATAAAGAAACACAATAACAAAAGTTTGAATAAGAAAATACCTTCAAGAGCATTTAAGGATGAAGTGGCCATAGGCTATATTAGTTAGCACAGGTTAGGTTATGCTATGACAGAGAGAGAGAGAGAAACAGACAGAGAGAGAGAGAGAGACAGAGACAGAGACAGAGAGACAGAGACAGACAGAGAGACAGACAGAGAGACAGAGAAAGAGACCCTGAAATTCTTCAACAAGGTGAATTTCTCACTGATGGTATACATCAACATATGTCAGTAGGATGAGGTAAAACCTACTCCACAAAGTCACTCAAGGGGCCACACAAACAGAGGCCTGCCATCCCTATTGTGTCTGGGGGCCTAGGGTAGAGAAGATCCTGCATAGAGGGTTCTCATCTATAGTTCAGACCACAAGTGCTTCACATCATTTCTGATTCCTTTGGCAAGACTAATCACATGACCCCATTAACAGCTGGGAGGTTTGATGTGTAGGCTTTCATGTGCCTGGAGGAGAAGAGAACTAAAGGAGAGCACTAGTAATGATGATCAGATTTTTAACATTTTATCCACTCATTCTTTTTATTAATTCACTCATTTACATAGTGAGTCTGTACTAAGTGCAATTCTAGGCTTGTAGTAAGCATAGGCACATCTAAAATATATTCATTGCATTCAGAGACAGAAGACATTGTATCTCAGCTAGGCACTGGTGGTTCACACCTGTAATGCTAGTTACTTAGGAGGCTGAGATCTGAGGATCATGATTTAAAAGCCAGCCTAGGCAGGAAAGGACATGAGACTTTTACCTCCAATTGGCAGAGTCAGCTTTGAGTGAGAAGGCTAAAGGACAGAGCCCAGACCCTAAGTTCAAGCTCCAGAGCTAGCATTATTGATTCAGGGGCTGAGAAACAGTTCATTGAGTACCTACAGAGTGCCAGGCCCATCACCTGGAGCTGCACAGCCACAGCTCAGAATATCCTCACCACAACCTTGTGGGTGAGTTCCTGCTATCTTCATTTATGGGAAAGTTAGTAGAGGCTCTGAGAGGAGACAACTTGTTCCAGAGCCCTGAGACTTGTCTTGAATTGGGCTGCTAATACACCATTTTAGCAAGACACTATAGTCTGGCTTAAATGATCCACATTTATTTCTCACAGGTCTAGAAGTTGGTAAATCCAAGCTCAAGGTGCCAGCAGATCTGCTGTCTGCTAGCCTACTGTAACCTCCAGGAATTGTGTGAATTTCCACCATATTCACGCCATTAACACTTTCACTTTCCCCAATCTTGCTGTGTCCCCTCAACAGGCCCCATTTCACACTTGTGTCCTTCTTTAAAAAATAGGTTCATATTCCATGTCTGAGAGAACATGCAGTATTTGTCTTTCTCAGTCTGCCTTATTTCATATAATGTGATGGTTTCCAGTTTCTGCCATTTTTTATTGTATTATTTTTATGATTGATTGATTGATTGATCTGGTCAGTCGTGGAGATTGAACTCTGAGCCTGGGTGCTATCCCTCAGCTCTTCAGCTCAAGGTGAGCACTTTACCACATGAGCCACCGCGCCACTTCCAGTTTTCTGAGTGGTTTATTGGAGATAGGAGTCTCGCAGACTTTCCTGCTTGGGCTGGCTTTGAACCACGATCCTCATATATCAGCCTTCTGAGTAGCTAGGATTACAGGCTTGAGCCACCAATGCCTGGCTCGTTTTTTAAATTTATAAAAATTTTTTATTGTAAATATACTGTACAGAGGGGTTACAGTGACATGAGTGAGGTAATGAGTACATTTCCTATCGAGTATTGTTACCCCTTCCTTTGTTTTTCCCCTACTATCCCTTTCCTCCCTACCTCCCTAAGTCCTCCCTCCTCACCCCCCAAGTTGTAAAGTTCATTTTCAACTTAGTGTCCATTGTTACAATGGGTCAATCTGTACTCTTATTTCAGCTTTTTGTTATTTTACTTCCCCTCCCCAAATTAGAAAAATGTGTATACCAGATGCAGGGCATCAGAATCAAATACAGTGCAAACAGGGATTATATCATGGGGGAACACATACAAAAAATATCACAGTACATTATAAAAGCACTAAAAACAACAGCAAGGAAGATAAAACCACTTGTGCCCCTATCTTGGGGTTCATTTTGCTTAGCATCATCTTATCTGGCCTTATGTACATAGCTTTCGACCTCTTCTGCTTGTCCTAGACATATACTAGTTATTGCAAATAAGGGAAACCATGGGACCTACGTTTCTTTGGGCCTGGCTTACTTCACTTAATATAATTTTTCCCAAGTCTTTCCATTTCCTAACAAATGGGGAGGTGTCATTCCTTCTGATGGAGGCATGAATTACACACACACACACACACACACACACACATACACACACACACGCCACATTTTCTTGATCCACTCATCTACTGAGGGGCTTCTGGGTTGGGTCCATATCTTAGCTATGGTAAATAAGCTGCAATAAACATAGTTGTGCTGGGCGCTTTAGTATGGCCTTGTTTGTGATCATTTGGGTAAGTGCCCAAAAGTGGGATTGCTGGGTCATAGGGGAGCTCTATGTGTAGTCTTTTGAGGAACCTCCATACTGCTTTCCAAAGTGGCTGAACAAGTTTACACTCCCACCAACAATGCAGTAGGGTTCCCTTCTGGCCACATCCCCTCCAGCATCTATTGTTATTAGAGCTCTTGATAATAGCCATTCTAACTGGGGTGAGGTGGAATCTCAATGTTGTATTGATTTGCATTTCTTTTATGTCTAGAGAAGTTGAGCATTTCTTCATGTGTCTATTGGCCATCCTTCTTTCCTCTTCAGAGAAGTTTCTCTTTAAGTCTTTAGCCCACTTATTAATCAGAAGGTTGTTTCCTTGAGGATTTGTTGTTGAGGTATTTAATTTTTTGAGTTTTAAGCATATTTAGATATGAGACCCTTGTCCATTGTATGGCTATTGAAGATCTTCTCCCAATCTGTGGGCTTTCTATTGATCTTGCTAGCTATGTCCTTTGCCGTGCAGAAACTCTGCAGTTTCATGCAATCCCATTTGTCCAACCGTTCTTTGATTTGTTGTGTTTCTGGGTCTTTATTAAGAAAATTTCAGCCTGTGCCAAGGAGCCTTATTGTTTTTCATATTCCATCCTGTAATGTTTTCACGGTGTCTGCTTTGACTTTGAGGTCTTTGATTGCTTTGGAGTTGATCCTGGTGCATGGTGATATATAAGGATCTAGCTTTAGTTTTCTACAGGTGTTAAAGCAATTTTGCCAGCACCATTTATAGAAGAGGCTGTCTTTCTTCCATTCTGTTTTTCTTTAGTTCCCTTATGAAGATTAAGTGGCTATAGGTCTGTGGGTTCATTTCTGGCTCTTCAGTTCTATTCCATTTGTCCTCAGATCTGTTCTTGTGCCATTCTCAATCTGTTTTGATTACTATGGCTTTGTAGTAGAGTTTAAAATTTGGTATTGACATTCCTTCAGTACTGTTCTTTCTGCTAAGATTTGTTTTTGCTACTTGGGGTCTCTTATTGTTCCATATGAATTTTGGGATAGCTTCTTCTATTTTATTGAAGAATGAGGTATCACATTGAATTTGTAGGTAGACTTTGGCAGTATTGCTATTTTCACATGTTAATCTTCCCAATCCAGGAGCATGGGAAGTTTTTCCCTTATTTTGGCTTTAATTTCCTTTTTAAGGTTTTTAAAGTTATCACGATAGAGTCCTCCACTTCTTTAGTTAACTCCTAGGTATTTTATTTTTTGTGGGGCTATTACAAAAGAAGTTGCTTTCCTGATTTCAGCTGCGCTTTTCTTTTTTTATTGGCATACAAAAAAGCCATTGATTTTTGAGGGTTAATTTTATACCCTGCTACTTTGCCAAAATTTCTATTCAGCTATAGTAACTTGGGAGTGGAGTCCATAGGGTTCTTTAAATATAAGATCATATCATCTCCAAAGATGGAGAGTTTTGCTTCATTTTTCCCGGTTTTGATCCCCTTTATGTTTGCATCTTGTCTTATTGCTCTTGCTAGGTATTCTAATACTAAATTGAAGAGAAGTGGCGAGAGTAGACATCCTTGTCTCATTCCTAAATGTAGAGAAAATGGCTTTAGCTTTTTGCCCTTAAGTATAATGCTGGCTGTGTGTAGGTTTGTCATACACAGCCTTTATTATATTGAGGAATATTACATGGATTCCTAGTTTTTCCAGAACTTTCATCATAAAGGGGTGTTGGATCTTGTCAAATGCTTTTTCTGCATCTATTGAGATAATCATGTGATTCTTATCCTTGCTCTTGTTGGTGTGATGAATTATATTAATTGATTTGTGTATATTGAATCAGCTTTGCATTCCTGAAATGAATCCTGTTTGATTATGGTGTATAATTTTTTTTTGATGAGTTGTTGAAGTTGATTGGCCATGACTTTGCTGAGAAGTTTTGCATCGGTGTTCATCAAAGAAATGGTTCTATACTTCTTTTTCTTTGATGAGTCCCTGCTTGGTTTTGGGATAAAGGTTATGATGGCTTCATAGAAAGAATTTGGTAGTGAACTTTCACTTTCAATTTCATTGAAGTGTTGGTGTGAGTTCTGCTTTGAAGGCCTGGTAGAATTCAGCTGTAAATCCATCTGGTCCTGAGCTTTTCTTGGGTAGGAGGTCTCTTATTGTTGTTTCTATTTTGATGCTTGATATGGGTCTGTTAAGTTGGTTTAAATCATCTTGGTTTAGTTTGGGTATGTCAATATTTGCTAGAAATTCATCCATTTCTTCCAGATTCTCAAATTTATTAGCATAAAGGTTTGAGAAGTATTCCCTTATATTCTGAATCTTGGTTGTTTCCATTCTCATCTCTGAGTTTGTTTATTTGGGTGCGTTCTCTTTTTCTGATAAGCTTTGTTAAGGGTCTGTTGGTTTTGTTATTTTTTTCGAAGACTTGTTTTGTTGATTCTATGATTTTTTAACGCTAATTCATTTAATTCTGATTTAATTTTAATTATTTGTTTCTATCTACTGGATTGAGGTTTAGCTTGTTGCTCTTTTTCAAGGAGCTTCAGGTGCCTCACTAAATTGTTGCTTTGAGATCTCTTCAATTTGTTGATTCATAAACTTGCCTCTGAGTACTACCTTTGCTGTGTCCCAGAGGAGCTGGGAATTGTGTGTTCATTTTTGTTAAATATCATGAACATTTGAATTTCCTTTCCAATCTCTTCCACTGGTGGTTCAACAGTGTGTGTGTTACAGGATTGTCTCTGGTGGCTTTGATATTGAATTCTAATTTTATTCCCATGTGGTCTGAGAGAATGCAGGGCATAATTTCAATGTTTCTGAATTTGGACAAATTTGCTTTGTGACCTCTAATGTGGTCTATTTTGGAGAATGTTCCATGTGCTGCTGAGAAGAACGTGTATTCTGATGCTGTTGGGTGAAATATTCGGTAGATGTCTGTGAAGTCTAGTTGATCTATTCAGTTGTTTAGATCCAAGGTTTCTTCATTGAGATTCATCCATCCAGTGGGGATAGTGGTGTGTTAAAGTCCCCAACAATTAATGTGTTTGGTTCTATATGAGCTTTTATGGAAAGTAATGTTTCTTTGATAAATTTGGGTGCTCCATTGTTTGGTGAGTAGATATTTAGAATTGTAATATCCTCCTGAAGGAGAGAGACCTTAATTAGTATGTAATGACTTTCATTATCTCTGCTTGCTAATTTTAATTTGAAGTCTTTTATCTGATATTAAGATTGCAACTTCCACCTGTTTATGGGTGCTGTTTACTTGGTAGATTTTATTTCAGCCTTTCATTTTCAGAATGTTTGTTTTTGTGGGCAAGGTGTGTTTCTTGAAGGCAACAGATAAAAAGATCTAGTTTTTTGATCCAAGTAGACAAATGTTGCCTAATTGGAGAGTTAAGGCCATTAATATTGAGAGTTAGGACTGAGAGGTGTTCGGTAGTTCCTGCCATGTTATCTACCTTCTTGGGGGCTGTGCCAACTGGGTTCTTCCTATGATTCTTGGATTCTCTGTTTGGAGGATGTTTCTTGGCATTCATTGTGCTCTTATTGGTTTTCTATGTGTAGGACATCTTTAAGTATCCTTTATAGGGCTGGTTTGGTGGAGATATATTGTTTCATTTTTTCTTTGCTGTGGATGGTTTTTATTTGTCCTTCTATTATGAAAGAGAGTTTAGCTGGGTACAGTATTCTTAGTTGATAGTTGTTTGTCTTTAGAGCATGGCATACATCATTCCAAGCTCTTCTTGCTTTCATTTTCTCTGCTGAGAAATCTGAAATTGTTCTGATTGTTTTCCTTTTATAGGTGATTGATCTTTTCTCCCTGATAGCTTTAACGATCCTTTCCTTGGTCTCAATTGATCCTGTTCAGGTTACAATGTGATGGTGGGATGACCCGTTCTGATCTGGTCTATCTGGAGTTCTAAAAGCTTGTATCTGAATGGGCCTAGCTTTCTGCATGTTTGGGAAGTTCTCTGCTAGAATCCTGTTAAATAAATTTCCTGGGCCTTTAACTTCTGTTTCTAGGCCCTCCCCCTCTCCACCCATTAGCCTTAAATTATCCTTCTGATGGTGTCTTCTAAAAGCTGAAAAAACCTACCATATTTCTAGGATTTGTCTTGAATAGTTGTCTGCTCTTTCTCTATGATGTCTAGGCTGTTTCTGTAAGGTCCGCTCCTGGATGGCTAACAGACTCCACCCTCCTGGCAGCAAAGTCTCCACCCAGTACCTGCATTATCTAGGCAACTGGGACACCTGGAAGAGGTCATATCTGCATCCACTGAGGTCACATCTGAATTTGATGTGGCCACACCTTTCTCCGCCCATACCCTACATAAGGCCTAACGCAGGCCCAGACGCTCTCTTCGCTGTTCTTTTCTAGCTCTATCTATCTCTCTCTGCTCTCTCTGTTCTTTTCTTGCTCTCTCTCTTTTCTAGCTCTTTTCTCTCTCTTACCTCTCTTTCCCAGCCACTTGGAGTGCCAACCTTGCCTGGTCCAAGCAGGTCTACTGAATAAACCTACCCCTTACCTGAATACCACGTGAGTGCTGCTGTTCTTACCTCTCTCTCTGCTCTTTTCTAGCTCTTTCCTGTCTCTTTCCTCTCTTCCCAGCTTTCTCTCATTCCCAGGCCTTTCCCAGCCACGTGGAGTGCCAACCTTGCCTGGTCCCAGCAGGTCTACTGAATAAACCTGCCCATTACCTGAATATCACGTGCGTGCTGGTGCTGTTCTTACTCGGCTACCTCTTTTTAAAAACCTAACAGTTTTCAATCCCAGAGATTCGATCTTCTTCGTGGTCTAACCTACTGTCAAGACTTTCTACTTTGTTTTTTATTTCCTTTCCTTCTAATTGATCAGATTTGATGGCTTCAAATTCTTTGTTGGAACTTTTAGATCTTGTACGGATTTCTTTACTTCTTTAATTTGGTTTTCAGTGTTCATTCTCAAATCCCTTAGTTGATTGGTTATAGTTTCATTGAACTTCCTTTCCTTCTGTTGGGCTTCATTCAGCATTCTCTTTGTGGCCCCCATGGATCCCTCCAGCTTTCTGTTTGTAGATTCCATGCATACAACTATTAATCTTTGTTTATTCTTATCCCACTCATACAATTCCTTTATTAATCTTTGATTAGCCTCCTCATGCTCATGAAATTCCCACATTAATCTTCGGTTAGCCTCATCACAGTCACACATTTCTTTATCATGCTCACACAGAGTCCTTTGCAGGCTTTCAATCTTTTCATTCAGCATGTTTGACAGTAGTGTTTGTAGAGCATTTTGGGAACTCTCCTCTGGATCACTCATTGGCTTCACTGTTGCCTGATTATCACAAGTGGGAGTTGAGATACCTGGACTTGCCATTTTTCTTGTGTTTCTCCAGCTTGTTCTACCCATTTGGATATGAAAGCAAAACCAGTTCTGCTCATTTTGAGGCAAGCATCAACCAGAGCCCTGTAGTTACACAGATTGACACTGTCAAAATGAGTACAGATACAATCTAGTTCAACAGATACAATCTAGTTCAATAACAAACAACTTGTGATCAATGGACCAAGAAAATCAAAGAAGGAGTCAGCAGACCAGAAATGAACAGGTTTAGGGAGAATTGTGAGGAGAAAATACGATTAGAGGAATGTGGGGAGGGAAAGGGAGAGAGAGAATATAACCAAGACCTAAATTCAGAGAGAGGAAAAAGATAGAAGGAAAAGAGAAGAGAGAAAGAAAAATGAAAAATAAAAAATTTAAAAATGACGGCTGGGAAGGTGGCTCAGTGGTAGAGCACTTGCCTTGCATGCCTGAGGCCCTGGGTTCAATTCCTCAACACCACATAAGCAAAAAGAAAAAAAGCCAGAAGTGGCACTGTGATCCAAGTGGTAGAGTGGCAGCCTTGAGCTGAAGAGCTGAGGGACAGCGCCCAGGCCCAGAGTTCAGGCCCCACAACCGGACCCCCCAAAAAAATTTTAAAATGAAATACTTAAAAAATTATATAAAGAAATAATGCTACAATTAAAGGAGTTAAGGCTGAGAGTTGTGAACTGAGTAATTGATATCTTAATTAAGTATGCATACAATGACAGATATGGTCTAATAATCAAAGATGGGTATATATCTGGAGATGAACAGAACAGCAATTAAGTAAAACAAAAACAAAAAATAAAAAAGTCCAAAAGCAAAAAGAGTAAAAAGAGAATTAAAAAACAATAAAAAACAAACCTCAAATAGAAAGAATAAAAAAAAGAAAACAATTTTTAAATTCTTTTAAAATTAGGTAGAAAAAAGAATTCTTCGATTTTTTGGGGAGGGGGGCAGATCTTGTCTCCCCCTGTGTCTGTACCTAATCTCTTGGTGGAGTCTCTGGTTTGCTTGTGTTCTTTGGATTTCCTGTGGCTTGATTGCTTTCTTAACTCAGTTTGAGCAGGCAGCATGAAGCTCTGCCTTACCAGGGACTTTATGACCCTCCTCCCAGGCTAGTTCAGTGGGAGGCTGATCTACTTTGAGTTCACAAAAGAGGGAGATGGCTGTTTCTTCTAGCTTGGAGTTGCTGTGATGGGGCTAGGTTGTAGGTAGGGTTGAGGCCTGTCAACAATCTGTAGCTTTTCCCCTGAGGTATTAGCGCTTGAGACACTCAAACAGCCCAGCCTGGAGCCATTATCAGGATTTATGTTTACTGAGTTTCCAATTGTTTTTTGCTGTTGTTGTTGTTTTTGTTTAATTGTGAAAATACCGTACAGAGGGGTTACAATTATATGGGCAAGGTAATGAGTACATTTATTTTATTTTATTTTATTTGTGAACATACTGTACAG
>NW_012267316.1:5581951-5624141 GCF_000151885.1 Dipodomys ordii | reverse complement strand
ATGTTTCTTTGGGCCTGGCTTACTTCACTTAATATAATTTTTTCCAAGTTTTTCCATTTCCTAACAAATGGGGCAATGTCATTCTTTCTGATGGCGGCATGGAATTCCATTGTGTATAATCCAGATGCCCCTCAGTAGATGAATGGATCATGAGTACATTTCTTACCAAGCATTGTTGCCTCCTCCTTTGTTTCCCTTCCAATCCCTTCCCATCTCCCACCCCCCCTTCCCACCCCCCAGGCCAAAGTTGTAAAGTTCATTTTTTGACATAAGGTCTTGTACATCTCATTGTTGCAATGGGTCCACCTGTATCTCTATTTAAATGATTTGTTTTTTCCCTTCCCCTCCACAAATTATACCAACATCAAATACATAAGGACTCAAATGTTTTTTCTTTCTACTACAGCTAGGCCTGCTGCATGTGCTGCAATGGCATGAGGCAGCCTCTGGCTCTGGGCTCTGTTTACCTAGTGAAGAAAGTCAGTCCTCCATGGGTGGAGCTTCTTCTGCCTAGGAAGGCAACTTTCCCCAGGGGTAGGAGCTGAGCCTCACAGGTCAGGTTCCTTTGACTTGTTAAATGGCTCCTATTTTCTTCTTCCAAGGCCTGAGTTACTTGCTAGCTGCTCTGGCCCAGTCTTTGTCAGTATCAAAGATGGAGTTCTTCTCTGGTGGTTGGGGAGGGGCTACCTTCCCACTGCTGTTCCATGAGAAGGAGTGAGGATGGCTTGTAGTTTACCTATGCCTTTCCCTTGGTTTCCTGGGCATCCACGGTCTGCTACTCTCTATGGTCAGGAAGATGAAGATTTCCGCTCCCTGTCAGTAGTGGTGAGTAGAATCCACTTGCACACCACCTCTGGAACCTTTGTCCTGGGCTCTCTCTGTTGATATGGTGGCCACCACAGACACCACTGAGTGCTTGAATCTGTCTCCTTAACCAAGCTGCCTGAATTTTTCCTCTCTGGCCAAACTCTATTCTATGGTGGCACACTTGGTGTGACTCTCTATCCTTGGACTTTTCACTGGAACACTAAAACTGGTTTCTATGCAAGAGCTTGTTTAGCCCCCAGCTTCTCTCCACCATCTGCTTCCCATGATTTTCACTTGTTTTTTTCACTCAAGGCTGGTACTCTACTGCCACTTGAGCCACACCTCTAGCCTGGCATTTTTCTGGCACATTTAAGGTGTCCCATGGACTTTTCTGCCAGGGCTAGCTCTCAACTGCAATCTCAGATCTCAGCCTCCTGAGTAGCTAAGATTACAGGTGAGCCACCAGCACCCAGCTACTTGTGTTTCTTCTTATAAAGGATAGAGTTAGGCTTCAGGGACAGAAACAAATAGAGCTTAATCAACTTCCAAAGAGCAAAGGTTTATTTAGACTCTTAATTCTGGAGATCTCAGCCTATAATCAGTTGGCCCTATTGCTGGTCCTGAAGCAGGACTTGGTGGTGACAGTGCATAGCAGGGAAAAGCCACTCTGATGGCCAGGGAGTGAAAGAAACAGAAGAGCCCACAATCCCTTCAAGGACACACCCCACCCCCATGATCAGAAAACCTGCCGCAACTTTCTCTTTTATTAAATTTGTTCCAATTTGCTTATCTTGTTTACTCACAGCTGGCACTCTCCTACTGAAGCCACATTCCAAGCTCAGCTTTTTTCTACTTTGGAAATGGAGTCTTGTGGACTTTTCTGCCCAAGATGGCCTCAGATTGCAATCCTCCAGGTCTTGGCCTCCTGAGTAGCTAAGATTATAAGCATGAGCCCTCAGTGCCCAGCTAAAATCCTATCTCTTTTTTTCATCGCTTTTTTTTAATAGCACCAAGCTGGGAACCAAAGCAAGCCTTAAACATCTGTGTCTTGGGGGAAACATTCCAGATACAAAATATAATAGGCATCTTACTCCTGAGGGCTCTACCTTCATGACACAAATACCTCCCAAAAGCCCATCTCCTAACACCTCCAGTTTGGAGATTAGTATTTCAACATTTGAATGTGGGAAGACACAGGTATAAGAGTTCATAACTGATTTGTAGTGGTTAGAGTTGGAATTGAAGGCTGCCTTCTCTTTCCTTGATGCCATCTTTGTTCACTGACTTCCCAGATAGATCCTACAGTCTTGTGTCTACAGAGGTCTCAGGGTAGGCCCTGTAAGGACCAGAGTTGTGTCACCTTGCAGATCAGAGGGTTCGATGGGCCAGCTTAGAGTCTCCATTCTATAATTGATAGCTTTTCTTTTCTTTTCTTTCCTTCTCTTCTCTTCTCTTCCTTTGCTCTTCCCTTTCCTTCTCTCCTATCTCCTCCCCTCTCCTCTGCTATTTTTTCTTCCCCCCTCTTCCTCCTCTTCTTTCTATTTCTTGTCTTCCTTTTCGTTCTTTTGTTTCTTTCGTTAGTCTT
This sequence comes from Dipodomys ordii, assembly GCF_000151885.1. Taxonomy (NCBI): domain Eukaryota; kingdom Metazoa; phylum Chordata; class Mammalia; order Rodentia; family Heteromyidae; genus Dipodomys; species Dipodomys ordii. The sequence goes on along the minus strand of NW_012267316.1, from coordinate 5,621,749 downwards.
GCTATGTAGCTTAAGCTGGCTTTAAACTTGCAATCCTTCTGCCTCAGCCTACCAAGTGCTGGGATTACAGACATATTCAATATGCCTAGCCATTTGATGATGAAAGGTAAACTGAATTCCAAATAGCTCTCTTACAGATGTCTCTGAAGATCTGTGGACAAATGGATCAAGAAAATGTGGTATATATACACAGTGGAATTCTACTCAGCTATCAGAAGGAATGGTATTGTACCATTTGCAGGGAAATGTAAAGACTTGGTAAAAATTATATTAAGTGTTTGCATCTTGTCTTATTGCTGTAGCTAGGCATTCTAATACCAGATTGAAGAGAAGTGGAGAGAGTGGACATCCTTGTCTTGTTCCTGAGTTAAGAGGAAATGGCTTTAGTTTTTCACCATTAAGTATAATGCTGGCTGTAGGTTTGTCATATACAACCTTTATTGTATTGAGGAATGTTCCATGGATTCCTAATTTTTCCAAAACCTTCATCATAAAAGGGTGTTGGATCTTGTTGAATGCTTTTTCTGCATCTATTGAGATAACCATGTGGTTCTTATTCTTGCTCCTGTTGATGTGATGAATAATATTAATTGATTTGCGTATATTGAACCAGCTTTGCATCCCTGAAATGAATCCTGTTTGATCGTGGTATATGATTTTTTTGGATGAATTGTTGAAGTCGATTGGCATTATTTACCATAGCTAAGATATGGAACCAACCCAGATGCCCCTCAGTAGAGGAATGGATCAAGAAAATGTGGTATATATACACAATGGAATTCTATGCCTCCATCAGAAAGAATGACATTGCCCCATTTATTAGGAAATGGAAAGACTTGGAAAAAATTATATTAAGTGAAGTAAGCCAAGCCCAAAGAAACATAGGTCCCATGGATTCCCTTATTTGGAATATCTAGTATGTGTCTGAGTCAAGCAGAAAAGGTCAGATAATGTGATGTTAGGAAAATGAACCCTTAGATATGTATTTTAATGTATTTTTCTTTCAGGCATTTGTTTCTAACACATTTATAAGATTATTTCTTTGTTGCTTTGTATGTCCCTCCCCCACAGTATAACCCCTGCTTTCACTATATTTGATGTCGGTATAATTTGTGGAGGAGATGGGAAAAACAAGTTGTTTAAGGATACAGGTGGACCTGTTGCAACAATGAGAAGTACAAGTTGTTGTCATGTCGAAAACTAACTTTACAACGTTGGTGCGGGGGGGGTGAGGGGGGAGGATTGGGTGTTGGGGGCAGGGGGGGGAGGCTGGGAAGGGATGTGAAGGGTAAACAAAGGAGGAGGCTGCAATGCTTGATAAGAAATGTATGCATTATCTTGCCCATGTAATTGTAACCCCTCTGTACAGTATGTTCACAAAAAATTAAAATTAAAAAAATTATATTAAGTGAAATAAGCCAGACCCAAAAGAACATAGGTTGCATGGTTTCCTTCATTTGTGGTAGTTAGAATGTGCTTATAAATCTATAAGTAAATACATTGGATAGTTAAAGAACTACACTGGAACATGATAAATTATACTGGTTTCTAGGCATTCATTACAGTAAGAGCAAAGGAGGATATTCTTAGGAGAGGAACACAAAGACACAATACCTGCACAATCTGGCCATATAAAATAATATTCATCAAAATGAACTCCAGGAAATGGAAACATGAGGTTTTATCCTTTGTTGCTCTCTTTGGTTTCTTTTCCTTTTGTAGGGTTTACTTATGTCTTAGGGAGAGAAGGGTGGCCCAGATATTGTTGGACAAAGGGTGAACAAATACAGCAGTGACACTAAACACTGTGTTGAAAATGAACTATACAACTTATGAGGGGGATAGAAGGGAAAATCTTGGAAAGAGTGAGGAAAGGGATGACATTGTTCAAAAAATGTACTTTTTTCTGACTTACATAAGTGAAACACTTTTATACATCACCTTTACAAAAACAAAAAGTACATTAAAAAAGGTCTTTGGGAAAAATCCACCTGATTATAGGAGACTACTCCATAGTTAGCAAGGGTATTATTTTAATAATCTATTACATGATGTATGACTATAAAAAGTGTGGCTATTCTCAACCAACTTCTTGAGAGCAAAAATTTGGAATCTAATGAGTATTCAAATCCTCCCCTTTCCTGAGTTTGACGAATACCATATTTTTTTCTGCCATAGATTTTAATGGTTCAAGTCTTCTCAGTATTATCAATTGAAACTGGTGGGAATGGGTCATAGTTGCTAAAGTGGACCATCTCTATCCCTGGTATCACAGTAATAGAGGAGTGTAAGGAATAGAGAGAAGTCACAGGTCACGTCTCTCTTGCTGTGGTTTGCAGTTGGAGCACCTGGGCTCCCCTCGGTTCCAGCTGGAACTGGATCAGCCATAAGTGAACTATTAATGAATGAGAACAACATTTAACCTCTCTGCAATTCACGGCTCTGAATTTCAGGGTGGAAAAACGAGTGCAGTGAATTTCAGCTATTTGCTCAGCACTCTCAGATGCTATGGTGCATAAACAGTAGAAATCAAACCAGTTCTGGATTCACATAAGTTTTGGGTTATTTTAAATGAGGAGATGTCATCTGGCTGACTTCCTTCTACCTGGATGGACATCTGGCACATTCTATTCCATTTGGCACCTCCTCTGGTGTATGATCTAGACAAAATAATTTCTCAGACTGGCAGAAGGTCTGCCTTTGGTTCTCTTGGGTTTTGGAAGGTAACAGAAACAGGTGCAGAAAACAAATAAACCATTTAAAGTCAACATGGCCTACTCCTTGAGAGGACATGAGCATCATTGTGTGGCCTACTAAAGCATTCTTCAAGGGCAAAGGAGTCACATGGAGGTCACCTCTTAGCTAATTCCTATACAAAGCAACTGGAAGGCCAAATGATTGATGACCTTCTTTAGGGCTATGATGAGGGTTAAAAGTGTTGCTGCTGACATTTACATATATATATATATATAATATTATGTATATGACATATATTATATATATAATTTTAAGTAGTTGTATAAAGGTTCCACAAGTCAGATTATGAGCACAATAGCACACTGCATCTAGTTCAATGTCGCCACTTTGATCATTCTCCCCCATCTTTTCCCTCCCATCCAGTTGCTGACATTTCTATACTGTATTGCATTGCTCTTGCCTTGACATCTTGGAAACTTCCGTGTTCAAACATAAAGCCTCATGTGTTATCTGAAATTCCTTTGCTTTCTCTCTGATCAGATTCAGATTGTTTTTTGATACTCAAAGCATTGTTTGCTTAACTCAGTTCCTAAATTAAACAAAAATAAAATCTAAGTTATATTATTTGGTACTACACAGAAAAAACAAACCAACAATCTAGTGCATGAGTTTTAGATCTCTTCTACCACTTCCTGGATAAAATAGGCCCAGGCTGGGTGCTAGTGACTGACTCATGCCTGTAATCCTAGCTATTCAAGAGGTTGATCTGAGGATGATGGTTCAAATCTAACCTGGGTATGAAAGTCCATGAGACTCTTATCTCCAAATTATCAAAAAACATACAGAAGTGGAGCTGTGTCTTAAGTGCTAGAGCACTTGCCTTGAGCAAAACAGCTCAAGGACAGTGCTCGGGCCTTAAGTTCAAGCCCCAGGACTGGCTGGCACACACACACACACACACACACACGCACACACTGTACCCTTGCCTACTTCTACCCCTGGGTATAAATTGTCAAGAGAAAAGAATTTGGAAATGAATTTGGCTATCTGTGTGGCTCTGCTTCAACAGCATCTGACCCACATTACAGGTCATCATCAGTGATGATTTTCACAGCAAATGTGTCATTCAGGTTGAAAAATGATTTTCTTGTTTGTTTTTTTCCATGGATTCAGAACTATGTACTGTAAGCAAAGTCCTTTGCTGGGAGTTGTGTGGGCAAAAGTCCTTAAAAGGCAGAATTCTAGCTCAAAGAATAGAAGAGGCCAGGTGCTAGTTGCTTACTCCTGTTATCCTAACTGAGATCTAAGGATTGTGCTTCTAAGCCAAGCCAGATAGGAAAGTCCATGAGATGCTTATTTCTAATTAACCACCAAAAAGCTGGAAGTAGAGCTATGGTTCAATTTGTAGCATGCTAGCTTTGAGCAAGAAGTCAGGGACATGGCGGCCTTTAGGATGGGAAAACTGACAACCATGTCTGCAGGGCTGCTATATGCATTTATAAATGTGTATGCAGCTAAAGAAGAGGAATCCAAAAAGCAGCTAGCAAGACCAGAGCCGCTCCCCATATATACTGTACCACCTCTTCAGCCTAAATACATTCACGAACAGCCTGGTTATTTATAAATGGGCTTTGTGTCCATATCACAACACGTTCTTACTTTGGCTGATACCAGGGTATTTATGTCTTTATGAAAAATGAAATAATGGATACAGTACGATTTGGGAAAGATGCCTATGTCTACTTGAAAAGTCCTCCTCAAGATTTTCTTCCTAAAATGGGTGTGATTACAGCTTCAGGATTGGTGGGTTTGGTTTCAGCAAGAAAAGGTTCTAGATTTAAGAAATGACCTATCTACTAGAACTAGCTACATTAGGAGCAACTGGTTGCTACCCAGCTCAGTCAGTAATCATTGCAAAGATTACTGGGAAGAAAGCATATGCGACCAACCAGCACATTTATGAAGCTGTTAAATCATTGTGAGCAACAAGCAACAAAAACCAATCACTCTCTGAACCTAAGGATAAACTAAGCTAGGAAGCCCCAATGAAACAGAAATGCCTGCAAAAACAACTCAAGTCCTGAAACTTTCAATGCCTTTACCAAAAGAACTCCATCTACTCTGAAACAAAGACTAAATCAGCATTCACCTCAGATTCAAACAGTTTATATCTGACCCAAAGCATATGGATCATTGGCAGTCCTATCCAGAAGATATAGATATGTACAGCACTAGAAGCTGAAATAGACTGCGCAGAGAGACTGCATAGAGAACCATGAGATGTTGTGAAGTTGTAAATGATGGTTAAAAAATCATGTACTGGGTAACATACTTAGAGTGTGCCTTGAAGTGATTCCCTAACCTCTTCAAATTTACAGTCAAGTAAGTGATGAAAACACAAAGTGTGAATGCAATCCAGACACTATGAAAGGACTGAAGAGACTGCAGAAGTAGAAATAGTACGATGTATTTGATGGCTTATAAGGGAATTTACTAAAAAAAACAAATTAGAATGAAGATATGAATATCAATAAGACTAAAATCTGAAAATATGTATATGCATGTATACATATGTATCTGCTTTGGGTTTCCAAATGTCAGTTGGATTAGAATGATGTATAGAAGGATGGATGTGTCCTCTGATTTTTTTATTGTTGTTGTTTTTTTTTCATTTCTCTGAGCTGCAGTAAAATACCCATATTTTATGGCAAAAAGAGAAGCTCAGAGATAGCACTATGGCCCTAAGTTTAAGCCCCAGAACTGGTATAAGAAGAAGCAGACACAGCTGAAGGAGAAGGAGAAGAAGAAGGAAGAGGAGGAGGAGGAGGAAGAGAAGGAAGAGGAGGAGGAGGAGGTGGAGGAGGAGGAGGAGGAAGAAGAGGAGGAGGAGGAGGAACAGATAGAGGGGGAGGAGGAGGAAGAGAAGAAGAAGAAAATCAGCCAGTTGTCTAATCCTAGCTATGCAGGAGGCTGATATCTGAGGATCATGGTTTGAAGCCAGCCTGGCAGGAAAGTCCATGAGACTCTATGTTCAATTAACCACCAAAAAGCCAGATTTGGAAATGTAGCTCAAGTGGTAGATTACCAAATTTAGCAAATAAGCCAAGAGGAAGCACAGGTCCCTGAGTCCAAGACCCAGTATCAGTTGCCTGCACATGCATATACATACAAACACACATGCACCACATATTCTTATATTCATGGTTCCATTCCTCCTGAATACCAAGATCCAGGCTCTACCCTGTCCTCTCATTTCCAGTGGTTTCCTACTAAACATACCTGACTGAGCCTTTGAGGGCAAGGAGAATGGTGCTGAAATATTGAAAGAGATGAACCAAGGCTGAGAGTGGGGGAGAAAGATTGAGTGGGGAAGAGTATTGACTATCTGATTGGAGTTCCTAGATTGCAGAAAAATAATAGATATATAGCAATCTGACTGTATAGATTCCAGTTATAGACTTCAGACATTTATCAGCAATCAATAGAAGGCTTTGATTAAGAGAGTATTACAGTCAACATCTGGGTGCCAGTGGCTCATGCTTACAATCCTAGTTACTTCAAGGCTGATATCTGAGGATCATGGTTTAAAGTCAGCCTGGGCATAAAAGTCCTTAAGACTCTATGTCCAATTAACCACCAAAAAAACAGATATGGAAGAAATGGCAGATCACCAGACTTGAGCACAAAAGCTTAGAGACAGTGCTCAGGTCTTGAGTTCAAGCCCCAGGACTGACACCAAGAAGGGGAGGAGGGAGAGGGAGAAGGAGAAGGAGAGGGAGAGAGAAAGACAGACAGACAGAGATGGAAAGAGAGTATTATAGTCAACATGAGTGCTTTAAGAACAGGAACATGCTGAGTACATTTAAGCATTTATTTACAGATAGAAAATTGGCAAGAAAGTCTTGAGTCAGGAAAAGGCAAATAATGAGTTAGAAACTACTGCTTATACCCTTCCTAACTCATTTGGTATTGATTAATTTACTCTCTTAAATCACAGTTACCATCACATGTGTACAAAGAGCTGTGACCAAATAACTAGATCACAAACGCTCTGGCATGGAGTCATCAGGGTTGAGTCATCCGATGATGACCATCAAATATGCATACATTTCTAATTAGAAACGATGACAAAATTGGAAACTGTAGTACTGTTTTGATTGCTATAAAAATACCTGAGGCTAAATAGTGTATAAAGAAAAGAGATTTACTGCCTAACATGGTTTATCTCATGCCTGTAATTCCAGCTACTTGGAAGGATTACAGTTTGAGGTCAACCATGAACAAAAACTTAAGTCCACAACACTCTCGCTCAACAAATAAAGTGGGCATGGTAAGATATGGGCCCAGCTACAAGGAAAACATATATTTGCGGATTATAATCTGGATCTAAGTCTGGATAAAAATATGAGACCCTGCCTAAAAAATAACTAAAGCAAAAGAAAACTAGGAATGTAGCCTGCTAGCAAATGCAAGGTCCTGAGTTCAAATGTTAGTATAGAAAGACTGGAAAAAGGAAGGAAGGAAGGAAGGAAGGAAGGAAGGAAGGAAGGAAGGAAGGAAGGATGGATGGAAGGAAGGAAGGAAAGGAGAAAGGAGGAAGGGAGCTCTTATGTGAGCACTGTCGTCTGCATCCCATCTGAAAGAAGTCACATGATGAGTCAGGAAGCAGACACCAGAGGAAAAGAGGGCAAAGTCTCTTGTGACAACTTTTCCTCTCAAGAAAGAACAGTGATACACGCCATTGGAAGGGGGAGGAGGGAAGAATCAACTCAACATCCCACAAGAACTATATTTCTCTCTTCTGAAGGCAGTGTTCCCCAAAAACCTAAGCTCATTAAGCCACACTTCGTAAAAGTTCCAGAGCCAAGCTTCTAAAGTATGAAACCTTAGTCGAACACTCAGTCTATATATCCAAACCATAGTAGAAACTCAGGAGAAAATGCAGAATTGTGGTCTTGGTTTGTTAATCCATTTTTAAGAATGTATCTGAAAAGAAGGGAGTAGCACTTGTGCATAATTTTCATAGATTTGTGCAGCATTCATATCTGATAGCGAAGCAATATATATGAGAAGTTAATGTCTCTTTTAGCACCTATTATAAACATATTAAACTTTTCTGCATGTACCAGTCCTGCAGCTTGAACTCAGAGCCTGGGCATTGTTCCTGAGCTTTTGTGCTCAAAACTAGTGCTTTACCATTTGAATCACATCTCTACTTCTGGATTTTGGGTAGTTCCTTAGAATTAAGAGTCTCATGGACTTTCCTGCCTGAGCTGGCTTTGAACTATGAGCCTCAGATCTCAACTTCCTGCATAGCTGGGATTACAGGTGTGAGCTACCAGTGTTCTGTTCAGTTTTTTTTTTTAATTAGCATACAGTAGTTGATCAAGGGTGGAAGGTTGTGACATTTTCACACATAAAAACAAAGTATGCCAATCAAGATCACACCCTCTATCATTCTTCTTTACCCAACTTCCCTTTTTTATTTTTATTTTTATTTATTTATTTTTTGGTCCGGTTGTGGAGCCTGAACTCTGGGCCTGGGCACTGTCCCTCAGCTCTTCAGCTCAAGGCTAGCGCTCTACCACTTGAGTCACAGCGCCACTTCCGGCTTTTTTCTTTTTGCTTATGTGGTGCTGAGGAATCAAACCCAGGGCCTCATGCATGCAAGGCAAGCGCTCTATCACTGAGCCACCTTCCCAGCCCCTCAACTTCCCTTTTTTAGACTCAACTTCAACAGGCTTCATACATGTAAATGAACTACTCTGACCACGTTTATTCTCATTCCCTGCTTTGCTAGCCCTCCTCCTCCCATTGGCATTCACCCTTCCCCAACAGAACCTGATTAACATATTCTTTCTTTTATTTTAATTTTTATTTTTTGTGAACATACTGTACAGAGGGGTTACAATTACATGGGCAGGATAACGAGTACATTTCTTATCAAGCATTGCAGCCTCCTCCTTTGTTTATCCTTCACATCCCTTCCCAGCTTCCTCCCGCGCCCCCCCCTCCCCCCCCCACCAAAGTTGTAAAGTTCATTTTCGACATGACAACTTGTATTTCTCATTGTTGCAACGGGTCCACCTGTATCCTTAAACGACTTGTTTTTCCCCATCTCCTCCACAAATTATACCGACATCAAATACAGTGAAAGCAGGGGTTATACTGTGGGGGAGGGACATACAAACCAACAAAGAAATAATCTTATAAATGCGTTAGAAACAAATGCATGAAAGAAAAAAACATTTAAATACATATCTAATGGTTCATTTTCCTAACATCACATTATCTGACCTTTTCTGCTTGACTCATACATATACTAGATATTGCAAATAAGGGAAACCATGGGACCTATGTTTTGATTAACATATTCTTAAATCCATAAAAATGCACTTTTGAAAAGGTCTGATCATGAATAACTCCAAAGATATATAAAGCTTCCCATGCATTTGTCTCTGTTATTTGCCAGAGTAATTATGATTCTCAAGTGATCAACTTAATGAAGAGTCTTATTAATGAGAACAAAGTCTGCATTCTGTACAGGGACATTTCTGTCCAATCACATCTTTGCTCTAATTGCCCAAACAGCCCAGGTGTACTAGAACATTGCTCTTTGAACTTCTAAACACACATTTCAGATTTGGTAACTTTTTCAGAACCTGGAAAGACCAGACTGTAAGAGTTTCTACAAGGAAAAGAAAGGAAGCACCCTCTGAGTACTTGTGTGGGCCACTATCTACGTTTATTTCTGAGTTTAATTTATACACAGAAATTTATTTCTCACAGTTCTGGAGGCTTGAATTCCAAGATTAAAGACCAGGCTGGTTTTGCATTATGTGGGGCTTCCTGTCTGCTTCAAGATGGTGCCTTGTTACTGCTTTCTCATATTATGGAAGGGCAAAAATAGAAGAATGGTTCTCTTCAACCTCTCTCATGAGAACACTAGCCTATTCCTGAGCAAGGAAACCTCATGACTGGAACACTTCTAAAAGGCCTCACCGCTTAATAGTATCTCATTGGGTGCTGAACTCTAATATGTACATTTTTTAAAGATTCGAATCAGATATATTGAAATCAGATATATTGAAATATCTCATTGGGTGCTGAACTCTAATATGTACATTTTTGAAAGATTCGAATCAGATATATTGAAATCAGAAGATCCTTGTTCATGTTCTTTGTGCAACTTGGCAAAACAAATGCTATTATCTTTAGATTTACATGGAATATTCATTGTTCATACTGTATAACCAATTACCACACACTTAGTGGCTTAAATACAGTTATTGCCTCAGTTTCTGTGAGTCAAGTATCCATGCATAGCCTTGTTGGGTCCTCTCCTCAAAAGAACTGCCATCAGGTCTTGGCCAGGGCTGAGTTCTCATGGGAAGGCTCGTATGGGAGGGGCCTACTTCCGCCTCAGTCAGAGCAGAAGAATGTGTTTCCTAGCAGATATAAGACTCATAGTAACTGCATGCTTCCAACTTTCAATGGAGCAAGACTCTAGATTGAGTCTGCCAAGTAGACTAATTCTTATTCCTAACATAATACTGGCATGGGAGTGCCCTCCCATTGCCCTTGTCCTCGTCTGTTAGTTAGGGTAAATCATAGAGTTCAGGAGGTCACTTTGAAGCTATGTGGCATGTATACGTAAAAACTTAGATTCAACCTGATTGGACAATATTCTAACTAGCAAGAGTCAGATGCCAATATCCTAACTCATTCTCATAGATCTCAAAAGCTACAGTCTTAGCAGTAGACTACATTTATTTCTTCATTATGGTTAGATAACATGAAAATATGAACCTACCATTATGTTCAGAAAGCTTCAGTTCCAAGGTTCCTCTCTTGCACATCCTCATCCAAAGCCTTAGGAGGGACCCATGGGTCTATCCATGTCTTGTGGACTAAGAAGCTTACATACAGGTGCAAAATAATGAGCATAAAGATTGTGAGGGCTTCTCCCAGGGCCTGCAAATGAGGGGCCTTGAAGCTCAGTTTTTGTGATTTCACAGTAAAACTGGCTCCTGTGAACACCTCTTTACCATCATTGTCCATTCTCTGAGGTTATTGATCTTTAAGTCCATTATAAGGCCTGATAAATCACAATTGTTCCAAGATCATCTAAGTCAGCAGAAGTACCCTGAGCACCACTTTTTCTCTTTATTGTTAGCACTCACCATGACCCCATCACATGGGCTAAGACTCCATTGCTTCCTGAAGCGATGACTTCTGCTTCTCTCACGTGTCAACGCTCTGCTTAACACCTCTCAAAACAGGCAGAGTGTCACAGAAAAAAAATGACCTAGCTTCTTTTTCCTTTAATTTTTCCAGTTTTGCAAAACCTCAACCAAAAAAAAATATACAGACACATACTAGACATATAACACACACACACACACACACACACACACACACACACATTCTTTCACTCAGTTCAGGAATCCAGTGCCCTTTGATTCTACTATGTTCTAGTTGCACCAGCATCCATAGGAGTCTAGGGCTGCTTCCTGCTCACTTGTGCCTCCTTGGTCAGCTGACCCTCTCATTCTCCAGTTGAGCATGACAAACATCACCTGGTCTCAGACATCCGTCACTTCACCTCCCTCTCAGCAGATGACTGAGCTTCCCACTTTGCAGAGAAAATAGAAGCCACCAGTTGGATAGATGCTTGCCTTTCTCCTTCCCATCGGTGAGCCATCGTCACCTTCTCCATCTAACCTCCTCTAGGGAGGACTCCCCCCCTCTCTGCTGTGGTGACCTGCTCCTGCCCCCTGTGAGCTTCTCAGGAACTTCACACGATGATCCCCTTTTTCTTTCCTTTGAACTATTTTTTATATTCAACTCATTCCTCCTTGCAAGGAATTTTTCTTTAAAAAAAATTGTCTGGACACCAAAGCAATCCAAGTCAACAGGAAAGAAGGGAAAAGGATTCTCAACTGTCCTTGTGTGTCTCTCCCACGCCCTCACAGCTGCTACGCTCACTTCCCAGCCTCCTGGAGCCAAATGTCTCAAAATGATGATTTATACTTGTCTTCCTTTTCCATTTGCCTTCGCTCCGGGACTGTGAATGCGTGGTTTATACTCTGTCTATCTCTGCTGGGATCCCCTGGGATTGCTAAATTCCAGAGACATTTTCCGTTTTCACGTTTTCCAGTTCTTTCCGCCTCCTCTGATACTGGGCACCCAGTCATGCCCTCTCCAGGTGGGTTGGCTCATTCTACATTCATTCCGTTCCTCTCTTTTCACACCTTGCTGGCAGAGAGGAGAAAGCTAAAGGTAACATTTTCCATACTCCACAGCCACTGTTTCCAGATGCTTCCATTTTACCCCGGGAATACATTCTCCAGAAGGGTTACTTGAAATAGACCATGGGCAGAGGAAGCCGGGCAGGTTGCAGGGTCCTCTTGGCTCCCTTACACTTCTTTGCAGGCGAGAAGGGTCAAAAGCCAGGAGCTAGGTAGAAGCACCCAGTTACCTGCCACCTGATTTTTAATTGTACTTTTGTCTTTTCATTGTTCAGTTATGAGTTCTTTACATATTGATGATCGTAGATCCTTGTCACTTCATTTGCAAACATTCTCTCCCACAACTGTACATTATCATTTCACTTTCATAGCAAGAGTCAGTACATTATTATTCACAATAGCCCAGTTATGGAAACAGCCCAGATGCCCTACAATACCAATAAAATGTAGATCAATAAAATGTGGTACTTATACACAACAGAATTTTACTCATTTATTAGAATGTTATTTTCAGGAAAATGGATGGACCTAGAACAACTCATGTTATGTGAGGTAAGCCAAGCTCAGAGAGACAAATGGCACATATTTTTCCTCATATGTAGACGCTAGATTTAGAATATAACTGTACATGATAACCTACACGGGACTCTAGGCATTCACACAGTCAGACTAAAGGATACCCTTAGGGGAGGAACTCAAAGGTGTCATTTTTCTGAACACTTAAAATACTGATTATCAAACAAACTCCAGGAAATAGAAATATGTTTTTGTTGTTGTTGTTGTTGGTGGTGGTGGTGATGGCATGGGTGTTTTTGCTTTGGTTTTCTTTTTCTTTTCTTTTAGGGGGTGGGAGAACAATGGGGAGCCATAGAAAGGGAGGGAGGAAGGGAGCATGAACAAATGCAATCACGCTATTCAGTATATGCTATGTGGAAAATGACCTTTGTAACTTGTGGGCAGGGCTGGGAGAGGGAAACTGCAGGAAAGTACAGGAAGGAGTGACATTGTACAAAAAAAGAAATTACTCATTACCTGACTCATGAAATGGTAACCATTCTGCACAATACCTTAATAATAATAATAGGGCTGGGAAGGTGGCTCAGTGGTAGAGCGCTTGCCTTGCATGCATGAGGCCCTGGGTTCGATTCCTCAGCACCACATAAGCAGGAAAAAAAGCTGAAAGTGGCACTGTGTCTCAAGTGGTAGAGTGCTAGCCTTGAGCTGAAGAGCTGAGGGGCAGCGTCTAGGCCCAGAGTTCAGACCCCAGGACCAGACCCTAATAATAATAATAATAATAAATTATATATATTTTTAAAAGCATCAGAACATGTCGTTTAAACTTTAAGTTATGTAATCTGTTTTGTTTTTGTCTGCATATGTATAATAATTAAGAGCAGCTCTCTGCTTTTTAAACTCTTATGTGATTATGTGAGATCCATATCCAGGGAAATCCTCCAAGGCTCCCAACTTTAATTACATCTGCAAAATCCATGTGAGGTACCATTCTTACAGGATTTAAGAATTACACTGTGGATATAATTGGGAAGGAGCTTACTTATTTCTCTTCTTAAAAGAAATAATGTGCCAGTGGCTCACACCTGTAAATCCTAACTACTCAGGAGTCTGAGATCTGAGGATTATGATTCAAAGCCAGCCTGAACAGGGAAGTTCATGAAACTCTTATCTCCAATTAACCCCAAAAAGTCAGAAATGGAACTATGGCTCCAGTGGTAAAGCAATAAAACTCCAGGATTGAGCCTAGGCCCTGAGTTCAAGTCCCAGACTGGCAGGAAAGGACAGGAGAGGAGAGGAGAGGAGAAGAGAGGGGAGGAGAGGGAAGGAGAGGGGAGTGGAGGGGAGGGGAGGAGAGGGGAGGGAAGAGATGGGAATGGAAGGGAAGGGAAGGGAAGAGAGAGAGAAAGAGAAAGAGATGATGGTAGGGAGAGAGGGGGGACGGCGGAAGTAAGTCCAGGCAGCAGTTATCTCATACCTTATCCCTAGCTACTTAGGAAGCTGAGATCTGAGGATGGCAGTTGGAAGCCAGTCCAGGCAGAAATGCCCATGAGATTATTATTTCCAAGTTATCACCAAAAAGCAGGAAATGAAGCTGTAGCTCATGTGGTAGAGTGCTAGCCTTGAGTGAAAAAGCTAAGGAAGAGCTTGAGACCCAGAGTACTGGCACCAAAACAACAACAACATCATGATGATGATGATGATGATGATGATGATGATGATGCTTTTATGTAGGTAGTTATTTTTGTGCCACTGGGGATTAATCTCAGGGCCCCTTGTTTTCTAGGCAAGTTCTTCACTACTTATGCTCATTAACTCATTTCTTGGCATCTTCTTTGAGTGCCTCAAGTCCATCCCTTTTTTTCTTGGCAATGCTGGGTTTTGAACTCAGGACTTTGGGGGCTGGGAATGCAGCTTAGCGGTAGAGTGCTTGCCTAGCATGCATGAAGCCTTCGGTTCAATTCCTCAGTACCACATAAGCAGAAAAAGCAGGAAGTGGTGCTGTGTCTAAAGTGGTAGAATGCTAGCCTTGAGCAAAAGCAGCTCAAGGACAGTACCCAGGCCCAGGCCCTGAGTTCAAGCCCCAGGACTGGCCAAAAAAAAAAAGTGATTGAACTCAAGACTTTGCACCTGCTGAGCCAGCACTCTACTACTTGAGCCCCCCCCTTCCCCTCTCCCCCAGCCCAGCCCTTCTGATGCAGCCCTCTGCAGTATGGTCCTTGTGTAGTTTATAGAGGAATAGCATCTACCTACCACAAAAGCAAACCTTCGTAGTCTACCTACAGCCTCTTTATTGTTGCATCCTCTAATTTTTCAGATATGTAACTCCTAAATTTTATTCTTCTTTATCTACTTCCTTCCACTTGAACAAGTTACCCACCTTAGTTTTTTGACTTGTAATAAATAGCATATTTTACTGTCACCACCCCATATTTATAAGGCCACCAAAAGTGTACTGACATAGTTAGTCTTCATTAATGTGACTATTATATTGTGAAGGATGGGTCTGGACAGAGCTACAATGACAACGTAGCCCATGAGACCCTGTGTATGTTCCTTTGGCATGTTACTTTCTCAGACTCTCTCCAGCAGTATCACCTTGTTCTGGGGGCGCCGCTTGGGCTTACTTTCCTCCACGCCCCCATGTTCTCTGCACCTTCTCTCACTCATGATCTTGGCCATGATATGACCCCTGTTTCCCCTCCTTCATCCTGCCATTTCTCTCATTCTTCCACCCTCAGTGTGACCACCACTTTTTCATAAAAATTTCCTCTGGCTCCTTGACTAGGCCAACTATTTAGATCCTTCTTGTGGTAGTTGGGATTTCTTATCTGCTTGTATAATTATTTAATTATCACATTCTCCCTCCCTCGACTGGAACACTCAGCAAGTATCTGTAGCATCTGCTCATTAAATATTTGTGGAACAAATGTACATTACTGTAGAATTCAACAACCACATCAGGACATAGATGGATCGTGTATTCTAGCCTTTCTCGTGTAGAAATAAATGAAGATGATCCAAATGAGAGCAAGCAAAAGTATTTAGTAAGAGTTTCCCAGGGAGATAGCCACCATCACTTGCCTTTTGGCACATTGGGAGGTAGGCAGAGAGGGAGACACGCCATCTAGTGGGAAGGAAGGGCTGACTAGAACTTATCTCCATGGATCAAGTAAAGGTAGGCTAACCAGAAGCTGGCCTCCTGTATGATTAGGGAGGGGGTGAGTGCAGGCATACTTGGTGGCTTCTCATTGGCTCTAAGTTGGAAGTAAAACAAAAGTTTGAGAAGCTGTGGGTTATTAATCAGGTCCTAGAGCTACGGGTGGATTGGTACAGAGGTTATTGCTTGCACCCTGGATTGTTTGCTGCAGATAGTAGCTGGACTGCATATAAAGTCTGACTCATTGAGAGTATGTTTGGTTTCCTGGGTTGGTTGCTGTAGATAATGAATTGATTTCTTGGACTAGTTGCTGCAGAGTCTGGTGGGAGTTTTGTTTTTAAATATTATCTGGTGGTTGTTCAATGGTTCGTTGAGTATCTCTTGTGTATCTCCCCAGGAAAGGGGATCCTGGGATGTAAAGACTTGTCAATTGAGCGTAACTTGTTAAAGGCTAAGCTGGGACTTCTATCTGGTAACTAGATTGTGCCCTACCTCCCTCTCACTCATATGGAAAGCAGACCATGCCATGTGCAAGGGAAGTGGTCAAGTTCTGTTCCCTAGTTTAGGAACCACAGGCTGAGAGTCTTTTATAGGAGCTGCTGTAAGATAAATTTCCATCTGAAGTGGATCATACAGCCCTAGTGTGTGTGTGTGTGTGTGTGTGTGTGTGTGTGTGTGTGTCCTGAGACTAGAATTCATGGCTGGGGCACTCTCCCTGAGGTCTTTTGCTCAAACCAAGAGCTCTACCACTTGAGCCACAGTGCCACTTCCAGCTTTGTTTGGTGGTTACTTAGAGATAAGAGTCTCATAGGCTTTTCTGCCTAG
Source organism: Dipodomys ordii (assembly GCF_000151885.1). Classification (NCBI taxonomy): domain Eukaryota; kingdom Metazoa; phylum Chordata; class Mammalia; order Rodentia; family Heteromyidae; genus Dipodomys; species Dipodomys ordii. The sequence goes on along the minus strand of NW_012267316.1, from coordinate 5,605,303 downwards.
GCTGGGTTTGAACTGTGATCCTTAAATCTCAGCCTCCTGAGTAGCTAGGATTATAGACATGTGAGTCACTGGCACCAGGCAAGAACATCTTTTATAAGAAAGGTGAAAGGAAAGAATTTTACGACTGAGGTTGATCCCACAGTCCACTGTGATGAAAAGCTCTACACCTCCCCTTGATGAATGTGGCAGCCTTGCTTTCTCTGGTGTTAGGGAGACTGCAGGTCACCTGAAGGAAGTGCTTTCTTTTCCTTAATACTGGAGCTGACTGGGGCAGCTTGCCCAGAGAAGAATCATGCTAGATATAGGATCAGAAAACTACTTTGTGGGCCTAGAAAATAATGCACATTAGCTTCAAGGAAGCTCTTTTCTGGAGTCAGGTTGCCTGAAAGATGTGTATATTAGAATGTGAGTCCTTTCTCTCTTGTCTCTGTGTGGGCCACAACACCGGTCACATCCTCAGGCTGGGCTAGGGGCACAGTGAAGAACCATAAAGGTGTCCAGGGAAGAGACTTTCTCCCACCCAGACCTGAATGTGGCGAGGATGCAGGAAAAAGGACCCTTCATACCCTATTGGTGGGAATGTAAACTAGTACAACCACTTTGGAAATCAGTATGGAGGTTCCTGAAAAGACTAAAAATAGACCTACCACTATTGCATATATGTCTGAAGAAGAGTAGATCAAAATATCAGAAAGATACTTGCATATCTGTGTTCACATAGAATAGAAAGCAATTTACAGTATGGGATTCAAACAGTACTTGAAAAATAACAAAAATCATGTTATTAAATAGCAAAACACATTGAGACTGTTTAAAATCTCTCACTGGTTATTATCCTAGCTACAAGACTGTTTACATACCAACAGACAAACTATAAACAGGAAATTTTTGCTAGAGAAAGATGGGTTGACTGTAATTTGATCTGTGACAAAACTTACTGCCGGTTATTGATAGTAGGATTTTCTTTTGCTTTCTTAAGTCTGATTCTCTTGAAAATTCAACATTTCCACTCCCTCAAGCTAAAGTTCAACCCTGGTTACTTTCAGGAATACCTCTGTATTTCTATTCAAACGGAGTGGTGCATATTTCCATTTTTGTCATAGGCCAAAGGCTTCTGTTTTATTACATTTTACAAGAAGATAGGAGACAGCAGTGTTCTGTGGCCTCTGCCTTCCACATTGAAGTTGGGGTTAATGACACAGCACAGTGAGGCCTGGTGATACAAAGCAAGACCAGCCCAGATGCCTTATCTTACAGGGAAGCTTCTTCCTGTTGGGCTGCCAGCAGCCTAGTGTTTGTGGTCAGGCTGCTTCCAACAAACTCAATTGCAGCAAAGGGTGGCATGCTCTGTTCCACCCAGGCCAGGGGTTGTTCCTTCAGTCTACTGGCTGTGAGATACTACTAAATTGGAAAGAAAAATCACCTAAGCAGCTCAAACATTCACTCAGCCACTGCAGAGATGAGTCCAACATTGACTCAGTTCCATTCATCGGCACTTGATTCTTTCTCTTCCATATTCAGGAGCAATTGCAGAAGGACAGAGTTCTTTAAGGAGAACTTATAAGTGTATGTGACAGTCCATCTGCAGCCACAGGATGAAAAACAGCTTCTAAATAAAAGGCTGTTCTGTCATCTGATGTATTTTAAATGGGACATGACAAAATCCATTATCGTTGGCAGAATATTCCATGAGTTTCCAATTAATGGCTCCAAACTGGTCGAATCTGTCATCTTGTAGTCCCGTCCAAAGCTGCTAGTGACCTTTTTTTTTTTGTATTTCATTGACAACTTTACTTATATGCTTTAAAGCCTCTGTTCCTTTTATATATAACCCAAAATGAGCTTGAATTGCATCAATAGATGGATAGCATAGAAAACTCCCTTCCTTCCTTCCTTCTTTCCTTCCTTCCTTCCTTCTTTCCTTCCTTCCTTCCTTCCTTCCTCCCTCCCTCCCTCCCTCCCTCCTTCCTTCCTTCCCTCCTTCCTTCTTTCCTTTCTTTTCTTTTCTTTCTCTCTTTCTCACTCCTACCCTCCCTCTCCCTCTCTCTCTTCCTCTTAATTTTTCTTTCTCTCTTTCTTCCTCCTTCCTTCCTTCCTCCCTCCCTCTCTCCCTCCCTCCCTTCCTTCCTTCCTTACTTCTTTTCTTGCTTTCTTTTACCTTTTCAGTGGTGGTGGTACTGGAATTTGAACTAAGGGCCTTATTCTTTCTCATATCTAGCACTCTGCCATCTAAGCTAAGCCTCCATTCCAGCTTTTGGCTAGATATTTTGAAGATTGGAGTCTGGTTGATTTTTCTGTATGGGCTGGCTTTGAACCTTGATCCTCCAGATATTAGCTCATAAGTAGCCAGATTTACAGGTGTGAATCACCAGAGCCCAGGTATGGAAATATCTTAAAATGTACTGTGATACTCAAAAAAGAGTTAAACTTGATAACTTGATACAAGAAGATCAAATAGCAAAATACTTCATGGGCTTCATATTCAAATCGTATCTGAATCATAACCTTCTCAAAGTATCTATTCACTTTGTCAGTTATCAATGTCAAATAACTTATTCTCAGGAAATGCAAATAATATGCTCCTGCTTCTCTTCAGTTTATTTTTCCTTCCTGATAGCCAGTAAAGAAGCTCCAGTTTATCCAAACCACACACCTGGAAGTGCATTTTTGGCATCTGTCATTCTTTCTGTGGTTAAAATCCTACGTATAGGCTGAATTCAATCGAAATCAAACCAAAGTGCCGGTTCCTTCTGTTATTTCCCTTTCTGGTGAGGTAGCTCCATCCCAGCTCTGCTTACCTGGACTATACCTGCAGCTGCATTCAAGCAGAGAGCCTTTGAGGCTACAGAAAGTACCAGCCAGAGGTGGGAGCCCAGAGCTACTCCTTCTTTTGTGTGTGCCTGTCTTGGGACTTGAACTCATGGCCTGGGAGCTGTCCCTGAGCTTTCATACTCAAGGCTAGCACTCTACCAAAGTCCCACTTCTGGCTTTGTTTGGTGGTTAATTGGAGATAAGAGTCTTATGGGTTTTTCTGCCCAGGCTGACTTTGAACTGTGGTCCTCAGCTCTTGGCCTCCCAAGTAGCTAGGATTACAGGTGTGGTCCACTAGTGCCTGGCTAACCTACACTTTTAACAAACAATGGAGTCGCAGCTCAACTGTTTAAACCACCCACAAGTGGCCAACTGTTCAAACAATGTTCAAATAAGACAGACAAGAGCTATAACCAATTACAGTGCTTCTCTATCTCATTTCTGGGTTGTCATTTCCTTTGCTCAGGCTATAAATACATGGCCAAGTGGTAAAAGGGAATGTTCTGAACCATTTTGAGTCCAGACTGTTCCTCTTTTCTAAAATAGCAAATAAAACTATCTAGGAGCTGTAAAACTAGACTACTGAGTATTTTTTCTTTTAGCTTAGGGCTGGAGACAGTTTCCTCCTGCCTTCTGGAAGCAGCTTCTGGGTTGAGGAAGTTTCAGGGAGAAAGGGAAAGGAAGCAGAATTCGCTTCTATTTCTCTCGCTGAGCCTTTGTCCTTGGATAGTCTCTTGGACACATATAGGCCCCATGACAGGGAGCGGTGGGAGTGATGAATGAATCGTGGACAGTGAGAGTGCTGCTTCTGATATGAACTTTGTTCCACTTCAGAGAACATTGTTACCCAGAGACGATCCACAATTGCTTCTATTTTGCCTTTTATTTTATTTTCTAGGTGGTACAGAGGTTTAGACCCCAGGCCTTGCATTTGCTATTCAGATGCTTTATCTCCTAAGCCATACCCATGCCCTTATTTTTAAACAAGATCTCTTGCTTATCCCATTTCTGATCCTCTTATTTACAATTCCCAGTAGCTGGGATGACAGACACAAGCCACCATTCCCAACTGTTTATTGGTTAATATGGGGTTCTTACAAACTTCCTTTGCCTGGGATTGGCCTTGAACTTCAGTCCTCCTGATTTCTATCCGCAAGTAGCTACAATTACAAATGTGAACCATTGCACTGGGCTTCCACACTTGTTTCTTGAGGAGACCAGGTCATTGACCCAAAACTACCATTTGTTTCTGCTTCTGGCTCTACATTCTCATGCTTTGCCAAGAGTAGTGAGACTTTCCCAGATGGACAGGATGCCCCAACCTCCCTCCAGAAAAGTTCATCTTTCCTACCCCTCTACTCTTGTGTCTCTGTAGGAGGGAGATGTGTATGTGCGTGCATGCACATATGTGCACACACACTAGTACTGGGGCTTAAACTCATGGCCTGGACACTGTTTCTTAGCTCTTTGCCCAAGGCTGGGAGTCTACTGCTTGAACTAGAGCTCCACTTCTGAATTTTTGGTGAATTAATGGTTAATAAAGAGCCCCACAGACTTTTCTTCTCAGTCTGGCTTTGAGCTGTGTTTCTCAGGCTGCTGATTTGCTAAGATCACAAGTGTGAGCCACTGACACCAGCCATCTTTCCATTTCCTCCAGTTTCCTGCCTCCCTCTCCTTTCCCTGGTCTTCCATATTGGAAATTCCAGCATCATGGTTGGTACTATGTCCTGAAAATTTTGATGCTTTGAGTGTCCACAGTTTCACATCTTTGCTTCGTAGCTTGAGATCTGTAATGACACTATTTGTAATATGGGTGTCTTTGGTTTCCTTTGCTTATAATGAAGAAGTTTCTTCTCTCTAACCCTTGCTGGTTTCACTTGGTAGTGCATTAGAAATGCCAAGACTCAGACTTCCTCTCATACCTACAGAATCTGGATTTGCTTGAGAAAGTTCACTCTAAACAACTGTATGAGACCATGTTTCTGATGATGGAGCAAAGAAACAGGATTTTTCAACCTTTGCACTACTGACATTTTTAAGGTGTGTGTGTGTGTGTGTGTGTGTGTGTGTACCAGTACTGGGGATTGAACTCAGGACCTTGCACTCTTGCTTAGCTTTTTCACTCAAACCCAGTGCTCTCTCACATAAGCTATACCTTCACTTCTGGCTTTTTGTTGGCTAATTGGAGATAAGCGTTTCTGGGATTTATCTGCCCAGGATGACTTTGAACCATGATTCTCAGATCTTAGCCTCCTGAATAGCTAGGATCACAGGCATGAGCCACAGATGCTTAACCAAGAATTTTTAAAGTTTTTTTAAACACCATCTTACTATATAAGGCTGTCCTCACAGTAATATCCTCCTGCTTCTTCTGCTTTAACGATATTTCAGCCAGAAAAGTATTTGTTGTGCCATGTAGGATATCTAGCCTCTACCTACTCTTATTTATCTCATATCTATTGAACATATCTCATATCTCATCTCTATTGAACTGAAGAGAAAGTACAGTTACAGTAGGAACAAATGAGAACAAATGATGTTTTTCCTAAAAGCAGGAGGGATGAGAACAATCTACTGATCTACTGGGAATACCACATTTCCAATATTCTGAAAGGTCATGAACACCTCTGGGGTTGTGTGATGGGAGAATAAAACACTATAATCCAAACCTAGATATTTCTGGCACAAGACCTTTAGATTAAGGGCAGCTTGGAGGAGGAAGGGTCATGTTCCACAACGTAAGGTCCTGAGAATCCAGCTGTGGGAGGCCATGGCTGTCAGAAGAATTCATTTACTTGGAGCATCTGTGATGAGTGCTGGGGGTGATACACTCAAGCTGCTCTGCCCATGGCCATCCATGCTCTAGGAGGGCACCCAGGACACTGAATCAATGCCAGTTCACTCATTTGGTTGTTGGTTCATTCACTGGCTTTTTGCCATGGGCCAGGAGCTATGCATCCTGGAAGAGGGAAGATGGGGAGGAGGGGTGCTAAGGCACCTCTTTTAGGGAGGATTCAGCTGAGTACCCAAAGGATGGAACAACATCACCACAACCAAGATGACTGCATCTGTCTATTGAGTGTTTGCTCTTTGTACACAGTCCATATAAATTATAGCAGATAAGTTTGTTTTTTCAAGTGAAAACATTCTTTTTTTTTTTTTTTTGGCGGTCGTGGGGCTTGAACGCTGGGCCTGGGCGCTGTCCCTCAGCTCTTCAGCTCAAGGCGAGCGCTCTACCACTTGATCTACAGTGCGACTTCCAAGTTTGTTTTTTCAAAATGAGGGAATTGAGGAAGGCCAAGTGACTTGTCCAAAGACACATAGCTGTGGCAAAAGCAGGGACAGGTGTCCAGCCTGCTCTTAGTCCTCCTTAATAGCTGTGTTGCTCTGGGACACCAAAGCCCAGAGGAGGCAGGCTGGGGAAGTATTGCTTCTCAAAGGGGGCATGTTTGAGCAGGGCCTGGAGTTAGGAGGAGAAATCAGCCGACATTGATAGGGCATCTCCACAGACTCATGGACTATACAGTGTGAATTTTAAACTAGATTTTTTTCTTTGTGTAGTAACTTTTTAGTTTGATGCAATCCCATTTGTCAGTCCTTTCTCTTTTGTGCTGAGTTGTTGAACTCAAGTTACTGCCTATTCCAAAATGTTCTAGTGTTTTCCCTAGTCTTTCCTACAGTAGTTTCAAGATTTCATGTCTTGCATTGAAAAAGGTCTTTGTTTCTTTTTTGGTGCCAGTCCTTGGGCTAGTGCCCTACCACTTTCAACCACAGCTCTACTTCTGGCTTTTTTGGAGTTAATAGGAGTTAAGAGCCTCACAAGTTTTACTGTCCAGGCTGGCTTCAAACTGTGATCCTCAGGTCTCAGCCTCTTGAATAGCTAGGATTACAGGTGTGAGACACTGGTGGCTGGCTAGAAAAAGCATCTTTGATCCACTTTGAATTGATATTAACACAGGACTCGAAACAGGGATCTAGTTTTAGTACATGTGGATATCCATGTTAACCAGCAGCATTTGTTGAAGAGGCCACAAAAGAAGAAGTACATATGAGCAATAGATACACGAAGAAATGCACAGCTTTCCTGGCTATAAAGGAAATATAAATCAAAATGGCATTGGGATTCCATCTTACTCCAGGAAAAATGTTAATTATCAAGAAAATGAGACAAGAAATTATCAAGAATATGCAACAACAAATGCTGGCAAGGAAGTAAAGAAAGGGGACAGTGGTGAGTGCACTGTTGATGGGAATGAAAACTAGTACAACCACTATGAAAAGTAAGCTTGAAGATTTCTCAAAAGACTAAAAATAGAATTCCCACACAAAGGAGTAATGTAAGTCAGGATACAGAGACCCCCACCAAAAATATGCTTATTGAAGTGTTATTAACTATAGACAATCTGTAAAAACAGCCCAGATGCCCTATAATTTATGCACTTATACATGGATTAAAAACATGATACACAACCTGTTCTATCTATCTCTCTATCTCTCTATATAATTTGCCTATCTTACCTGTCTATCTATCGATACAATAGGTATTATTTATTCATAAATAAGAATGAAATTATGATATCTACAGGGAAATGGATGGAGCTAGAGATCATTCTGTTAAGCCAGATTGTAAGAGATGAAGATCATGTCTCTACATATAGATAAACCTGAAAGATCAATAAATATGTAAATACACATTACTATATATTACAAACATATGCACGTATGTGTATATGCATATAATTTTACATATAATGTTTGTAATTGTTAGACTGAGGGGATTAGAAGAAATAGAGAGAAAAAAGAGTGTTAGAGAGTAAACAATAACAAAATATACTACATTTTGATTAATGAAATCAGTAAAATATAACTCATTGAAAGCTAAGGGATGGGAAGGGTAAACAAAGGAGGAGGCTGCAATGCTTGGTAAGAAATGTACTCATTATCTTGCCCATGTAATTGTAACCCCTCTGTACAGTATGTTCACCAAAAAAAAAAGGTATAGGAGGTTGGGGAAACTGAGAGTAAATGAAGTCAATCCTATTAGTACAGTAAATGAATGTGTAAAAATGCCAAATGAAAACCCTTTGAACAATTATAATATACTTGAAAAAAATCAGTGTAAAACAGGTCCTGTGGAATGTGGGAGGGTAGAGGGTGAATAGAGAAGGTAAAGGAAGGTAAATATGACCAAAATATCTTACATTCTTGTATGAAAACAAAACAATGAATGAAATTTGTTGAGAAGGAGATTTAGAAAGGGGTTAAATTTGACCATGGTACATTGAATGCATATATTGTCATGTCAGAATGAAAACCCTTTATACGACTAATTAGTACTAATACAAATATGGGAAAAATAAATATTTGCTATTCTCCTCTGACTTATGGGCAAGTCACTGAAGTTGGATAGACTTACTGTGGAAAATGAATGCTGTTATGAACATTGATACACAAGTATCTGTTGAGTCCTTGGCTTCCTCTCAGCTTGTGCTCGAGAGTGGCATTGTTAGGTCCTATGGTAATTCCAAGTTCAGGTTTCTGAGTAACCAACAAAGTACTTTCCACAGCAGCTGCACTGATTTACATTCCAGCATTTGGAGTCTAATTTCGATTCATCCTAGCCAACACTTACTTTCTGAATATGTGCACGTGTGACTTCAATATGACTGAATTATTGGTATCTTGTTGCAATTTAAATTTGCATTTTCCTAATGATCAGTGATGTAGAATGTCTTTTCATATACTTACTGCCCATATATACATCTTTGGAGGAATGTCTACTCACATATTTTTGTCTATTTTTAAATTAAGTTGCTTATTTTGTTGTGATTGAATAGTAGGGGTATTTTGTATATTCTGGATATTAATACATGCTATCACATAGATGATTTCCCTCATGTGGACTGTATTCTTTGATTCATAAAATTTTAATTCTTGTGTAATTCAAGTCCTTATTTTGAGAAGTGGGTGGAGCTAGGGTTTGAACTTAGAGCCTTGAGCTTTCTGGGTACCCCAAGCACCTTAGCTTTTGCTTATTCTCAGATGGGAGGTCTCATGTTTTTGCCAGGGCTGGCCTGTAACAGCAATCTTCCTACATCCACCCCCCCAACCTGGAATTACAGTAGCTAAAATTGCACCCCTACTCCAGGCCCTTTATTTTTCTTTTATACCTTCATTTCTGGTGTACTATATACAAACTCATTGTCAAACCTAATGTCACAAAGCTTTTCCTCAATTTTTTAATTTGAGTTTTATAGGTTTAGTTCTAATATTTAGGTCATTCATTCATTTTTAGTTCATTTTTGTATAAAAAGTTAGATTAGGGCTCAACTTTATTCTTTCATATATGAATACAGAAGGGAGAGAAAAAGAAAAGCTTTTCTTTCATACATTTTAAGTTCTCCAGTTTTTGTCCTACAAATTAAACTGAACAAAGGCAGATTAACAAAAGAAAAAAATGTGTATGTGCATATAGAAAAGCACTTAAAGTGTCATTTTAGATTTAAAAAGAAAGACAGAAACTCCCACCTGCCATCTAAGCCACTCAGGAGGATGAGATCTGAGGATCATGGTTCAAAGCCAGCCTGGGCAGGAAAGTCTGTGAGGCTCTTATCTCCAATTAACCACCAAAAAGCTGAAAGTGGAGCTGTGGCTCAAGTGGTAGGGCACTATTCTTAAGCACAAAAGTTTAAGGATAACACCAAGGCCCTGGGTTCAAGCCCAGACCTAGCACCAAAAAAAAAGAGAGAGAGAGAGAGAAAGGAAGAAAGGAAAGGAAGGAAGGAAGGAAAGAAAGAAGAAAAAAGAAATAGTGAGAGAGGGAGGGAAGGAGAGAAGGAAGGAAGGAAGGAAGGAAGAATTTTTTCTAACATATTTATGAGATGATTTTTTTGTTGTTCTGTATGTCTCTCCCACATGGTATAAGCCCTGTTTTCACTGTATTTGATGTTGGTATAATTTGGGGAGGGGAAGGGAAAAAACCAAATTGTTTAAATAGGGATACAGGTGGACCCATTGCAACAATGAGATGTACAAGACATTATGTCGAAAAATGAACTTTACAACTTTGCCTGGGGAGGTGAGGGATGGGAGGGCAGGGATGGGAAGGGGAAACAAAGGAGGAGGCTACAACGCTTGATAAGAAATGTACTCATTACCTCGCTCATGTAACTGTAACCCCTCTGTACAGTATTTTCACAATAAAAAGCCTATTCATTAAAAAAGAGAAAGAAAGAAAGAATGGAAGGAAGGAAGGAAGAAAGAAAGCACATGCATGCAGGAGAGAGAGAGAAAGAGAGAGGGAAGGAAGGAACAAAGGAAGGAAGGAAGGAAAAGGAGATTGAGACTTCTGTGTAGAGGAGGAAAGTTATGGAAAGATGAGAATTAATGTATATAGGTGTAGAGTGTATGATTCAATAGAGTGTTTGCCTAGTATGTGAGAGGCCCTAGTTGAGAGAGATGGGGGGGAGAAAGGGAGAGAGAGAGAGAGAGAGAGGAAGCATGGCTGCTTTTATAAGGGGGCGATGCCGATGTAACCAGTACCCTTCTTCATGGATAACTGTGGAATCCTCTTCCTAGCATGGGAGTAGGAATCAATTCTGTAAATGAACACTTCCTTTATAAAAGGAAAATCTGTGCCCTATTTTTAGGGCTTCTTCTCTGTCTGCTTCTTCTCAATGGTCTTGGTTCAGAATAATCCATATATGAAAAAGGCAACCTTGGCAGTATATCTAGTTTTCTTAGCACTCCTTATTTTATTTCTGACCTCTCTATCCTACTCCATTGGTCTGTGTGTCTGTCCACATGCCAGAAGCATACTCTTTTGATAACTGCAACTTTATACTAAGATTTGAAATTTAAAAAAAAGTCAACCCAGTGCTGATGGCTCAATCCTATAATCCTAGCTACTCAGGAGGCTAACATTTAGAAGATTAAGGTTTGAGGCCAGTCCAGGCAGAATAGTTCATGAAAGTCCTCTAAAATAACCAGCAACAACCTAGGCTGGAGGCATGGCTCAAGTGGTAGAGTGCCAACCAAACAAGCAAACTGTGCAAGTCTGGGGCTCTGAGTTCAATCCCCGGTACCCATTAGATCTGCCTGAGAAAAATGTCCCCTTCCCCTTTGTTCTCCCTCTGTGCACACATAGCCATCCCTAGAAATTCCCACCCAGCACTTGTAATACCGGTAACTGGTACACCTGGAGGCAGTGGGCGGTCTTTAAGATCATCGCTGCAGCTGCACCTCCTTCCTACCCTCCCCTACATAATCAATCTCCTGCCCCCAACCTGCACACCTCCACGCAGGGCAGAATCTGCACATTACAGCTGGTGTGGGTGGGCAGTTTGCTTCTCCCTCCTGAACAACTACGTGGATGCCTCATTCCTCAATCCTTACATATGGTGCTGAGACCCAGGAGGGGATGGTATCAGGAATCACTGGATCCCCTCCACTTCTCTTTCTGAGGGTCCTGGCTGCCCCTCCTCAGACCCAAACAGTTGAAAGCTGAAGAAACCCCACCACAGACTTCTCATTTGTACCCATTGCTGGCTACGCATCCACATGTCTATGTTTGGTGAGTGACTCTCATCTACCGGTCCCTCTGTCTCTGTCTCTGTCTCTCTGTCTCTCTCTCTCTCTCTCATCATCATCATCATGCCAGAGGGACCCTGGCCTATTTTCTGCTTTCCCAGGGATTCTTCCTATTTCCTCACCAGTCTCCCTGTCAGAGACTCCATAAAGCCAAAACCCCTTATTTTTGATTGCACCAGTTTCTGCCAACACAATGGTAAATGGCCAGAGGATACATTCAGACTTCCTTTGCTTTCCTTGCTCTTCCTCCTTGCTGTTTCTCTCTTGTCTCCTCCATTCCAGTCAACAGCCCTTTGTCTTGTGCTCTTTTTTTTATTGTGAAAATACTGTACAGAGGGGTTACAATTACATGGGCAAGATAATGAGTACATTTCTTATCAAGCATTGTAGCCTCCTCCTTTGTCTTGTGCTCTTGAGAATGAGATTCAGGCTGGGTCTCAGGACCCCTCTAGGTTCCCTGTTGAAGGCTAGCCATCCTGGGCTTGAATTCTCTTAGCTAGAACCACCTCTCTTTCTCTCCTAGAGAGCCTTTACACTCTGTTAGAGTGTACTTCTGCCTTTCTGTTTGTCTATCTGCTTCTGCTTTTGGTCTGCTTGCCAGTTATAAAACTCCACCAAGTTTTCTTACCATCATGACTTGTCCTGAAATTCACCATCTTGGCTAAATGGTAGATTTTCATGTGACAGCCCCCCCCCCCGCCCCACACACACCCTTCTAGGAAGTGTTCGAAGGTTCATTTGAATACTAATGTGTCTCTGTACCAAAATTGTTTTAAAGGTTTTCTGGTAAGACTAAACTGGCCCACAGGCCAAAAGGAAAACGGGCAGTTCTAACCTCAAGTGGTATAAGCTGCCTTGGATGCAGAGCTGACAATGGTTTCAATCTTAGTAAGTGCTATATTCCATTAAAAATTAACTAAGTTGTTTAATCAGTTGCTGTTTCAAAATTCTCATCATGTCTACTATTGAGTTTTTTCGTTACAGATTTTATCCTCTACAGCATTTAGTCAGACCCACAGAGGGATAAGTAAGTCTTACAAGTACTTACTGGTTAAACTTAGCTTCTGTTTTTAACAAGTTCCAGATAAACCCTGCCTAAAAACTATTTCTATTGATCTCATCACTGCTTAAATTGGAAATAAAAAAGGATCTCATGGTAAAAACTCATTTAATCTGTCAGTCACCTTCCCCTCCAATGTGGGACATCTTATCAGCCAACTGAGATATGCTATCCCAGCAATGAGCAAAAATGCCAGATGGGACAAGCCATCCCAGTAACAAGCAACTCTATCTGGGACAAAGCTAGTCCTGGAGATGAGGGATCATGGAGTGGAATAAGAGGGATTATGTCTGATCCTAAATGGAGTCACTTTGTGCTAGCCCTTTAAATACTAACCAGATCTGGGAGGTCAAAAGAAAACAGTTAATAAGCATGCCTATCTAATGTTCATACTTGTCTACCTTCTAACTGGACAGGAGCTTATGCTTATTACCTGCTATTTCTATTGATAGTGGGCCTCCCACTCTATAATCCAGATATCTTTAGTCCAGACATATATAGTCCAGTTACAGGGAATGTCTGAGGCCTCTCACTGGGCCCTTAACCACTCTCATTGAGCGTTAGCTTCTGAATAGTTATTCTTCACCAGTCCACCATTATCTCCCTTACCCAGTCACAAGATCTTAACCAGTCAGAAATAGTCAGGGGCATGATCCACCAACCCCAGGACTGCCAGGAATGTGTGAGACAGGAACTGGCCAGTCATTCAATTTTTTTTGTTCCATTCTGAATGGATGACTGCCCTTCCTTCTGCCATTTGTGTGTCCTCTAATGTTTTTCTTTTCTTATTGTTAAGCCCCTGCCTCCTAAGACTCCTTTCAAACTTCACCCAAGGATGCATACACCTGTTCACCACCAAAGAACTGTTACTGTTGCCTTCTCCTGGACCAGACAACATTTCCACCTTCTACTCCTAATGTTGATGCCTCTTGCCAGCAGGAAGTAGCTAGAGAAAATCAATGTACCTTTATAATTATCAAAAGTGTCATTGCCCCTTTATACTATCAAAACTATTTTTTTATAAAAAGGTCAGGTCCACCCAGGAAAAATGGCTCCTTCCCTTTGTCCTCCTTTGATGCACACATGGCCCCTTCCCTAGAAGTCCCTCTCCTCTGAGGTCATTTCCTCTACCTCTGAGGTCACATCCTCATATGTCCCAGTCACATTTCCTTCAGACCTTCAGAAGTTTCCAGGCTCTGAGGTCACATCCACATCTGCTATGGTCATACCTCCTCCCTGTCCTTTTCCTATATAATCAATCTCCATCATTAATTGCCCTCTGCACATCTCCATCCAGTGCCCTCTCTGCACTACTCCAACTTGTGCAGCCAGCAGTTTGCTTCTCCCTAATCAATTCTCTGCCTGTACCATGTGGAGGTCTCCTTTCTCCAAACGTTACAGTACCATGCACACAAAAGTATGTGAGATCTTCAACTTTGCCCTATTTTTCTAAATTTATTTTGGCTATTTGGGGTCCCTTGAGATTTAGTATTAATCTTGCAATGGGTGTTACTACTGTCTTTAATGGCACAGTCCTAGGGCAGTTTCTAATATTCAAACATTTAGAGTCAGTATGATGCTTTGATTTGTCTTTACTAACTTACCAGCATGGCTCAGAAAAAAGGCTACCCAAAGCACTCTGCACTAAAGGCGAATGGGAAGGACTGAAATGTTAGTATGCCCTTCCCTGACTTCCTGTGTGATGGCAGGCCATAAAGGAATTCTCTGACTACTTTTTCTGAAAGTAGATAATTAAGATCATTATGCAGCAGGTGTCCTGCCCTATACTGGAAGGAACAGAATGATGCCACAGAGATGCCAAGAAAAATTGAACAGATCTTGCTGTGTTCTTCAAAGTTGTTACTATTTGAGATCAGATACTTAATCTGTTCATGCTTCTACATGAATGTGCAGTCTTTGCTACATTTAAAAGTGTGCATAAAAGTACACAGTTTAACCTGATGAGGATAATTTTCTGGGGGGGGAGATGGACAGGGATAATGATAGAGGGGGTGAGATTGTTTAGAATGCAGTATGAACATGTGTGGGGATGTAATAATGAAATTCTTCTCTGTGTAACTAATATAAACTAATTAGAAAATCAAGGCAGAAAAACAAACTGCCTCAGGCAAAGAAACATTGAAGAAATTTATTATCTGTAGACCTGCTTTGCTCAAAACATTAAAAAAATTCTTTAGAGCAAAGAAAATAATGTTTTTCAGAACTCAGATCTACCCATATACATACATACAGAGAGAACATTTGAGAAAGAATAAATGTAGGCTGGGGAGAAGGGTCAAGTGGTAGAATGCTTGCCTAGCATATTTGAGGTACTGGGTTTAATCTCCAGCATAAAAGAGAGAGAGAGAGAGAGAGACAGGGACAGAGACAGAGACAGAATAAAGTAAGGTATATTTATAATATTTTATATATGTTCATATATGTATACATATATGCCCGTATATATACATATGTGTACATAAATGTATACATATATGTACATGTATGTATATATGTACACACACACACACACACACATATATATATAAAGTGGTACTGTGACTCAATGTGGCAGAGTGCTAGCATTGAACAAAAGAGCTCAGGAACCAAACCCAAGCCCTGAGTTCAAGCTCCATGACTCACATACACACACACACACACACACACACACACACACACAGCTTAGCTAAAAGAAAGGATTTTGAATAGTTTTCTGTTTTTTTTTGGGGGGGGGTCCGGTCGTGGGGCCTGAACTCTGGGCCTGGGCGCTGTCCCTCAGCTCTTCAGCTCAAGGCTAGCGTTCTACCACTTGAGCCATAGCACCACTTCCGGCTTTTTTTTTTTTTGCTTATGTGGTGCTGAGGAATTGAACCCAGGGCCTCATGCATGCAAGGCAAGCGCTCTACCACTGAGCCACCTTCCCAGCCCCAGGATTTTGAATAGTTTTCTACTGTCTTTAATGGCACAGTCCTAGGGCAGTTTCTAATATTTAGAGTCAGTATGATGCTTTGATTTGTCTTTACTAACTCACCAGCATGACTCAGAAAAAGGCTACCCAAAGCACTCTGTACGAAAGGAGAGTGGGAAAGACTGAAATGTTAGTATGCCCTTCCCTGACTTCCTGTATGAGGGCAGGCCATAGAGGAATTCTCTACTTTTCAAGTAGATAATTAAGATCGTTAGCAGCAGGTGTGTTGCCCTATACTGGAAGGAACAGAATGATGCCACAGAGATGCCAAGAAAAATTGAACAGATCTTGCAATAAATAATAAATGTATGAGGCTATTTGATGTTTAATCTGACTTAAACATTGTGCAATATATGCATTCATTAAAACATCATATGGCAATATTTATGGTTTTTATATAACAGTTTTAAAAAAGAAATTAGAAAAAATATATTATTTCCTTTGAGTCTTTACGTTTCATCACTTAAGTTACCCCTGTTATTAAAAACAATAAATAAATTTGCTATTATTTTATTGTTAATCTTTCTTTTGTTATAAGTACATCATGACTCTTGACAGGCAAGGAAAAACCATTTACTTTTTCTTTCCTATATCATTCTATAGCAGTCTACTCCTGTTGCTTTTGACTATTCATCCCTTTGGGTAAAGAGAAATTTCATGTGAGCCTATTAAAGTGAATTTGGCCTATATCTGCCTAGCCGTAAGCTTTAAGTTTGGCCTAAAGGTTTTCTGTACACAGTGGACTGCAACTTAACTTGATGTGTAAACAGTCTATAACCTACTTTTGCATCAAGTAGCTGCATCTTAGTCAATCAGAAATGGCCAAAATAGGACAGACAAAAGCTGCAGTCAATCAAGCTGTCTTTTCTGATTTCTAGTTCTATATATCACTTCCTTTTCTCTGGCTATAAATACAATTATCCAGGAATGGGGCAGGCATACTGAATTATTTGGATGTAGGCTTGTATTCAGTTCTGCAATTAAAAAAAATTTAGTTAATATCTGCAAAACTAGGTTTGTTGTAATTTCTTATATACGTTTTTTAATTGTGAAAATACTGTACAGAGGGATTATAGTTACATGAGCAAGGTAATGAGTACATTTCTTTGTTGTAATTTTGTCTTTTAATATTTGGAAGATTATATTACATTTTTCCAATTAAAAATTGTCATCTTCCTTATATCTCCAGAATCTGGACACCATTTGTGGGCTTTTTTTCCTCATCTTGAAATGTTTTTTTCTAATGAAAAAAATTATGGAATGGAGTGACATTGTCCAAAAAGAAATGTGCTCATTATATGACTTATAAAACCATAACCCCTCTGTACATTACATTTATAATAACATTAAAAAATAAGTTATTAAAGTGGAACTGTGGCTTAAATGGTAGAGCACTAGCCTTAAGCAAAAGAAGCTAATGGGCAGTGCCTAAGCCCTGATTTCAAGCCCCAGCATCTTCAAAATAGAAGAAAGAAAGAAAGAAAAAGAGAGAGAGAGAGAGAGAGAGAGAGGGAGGGAGGGAGGGAAGAAGAGAGGGAGGGAGGGAGGGAGGAAAGGAAGGAGGGAGGGACAAAAAGAGAAAATTACATTATGGTAATTAGAAGCATTAGGAGGATTAAATGCCACACCTTTGGTTCTGACTTAGTAAACCTAAGTAGAGGGCTAGCCAGAGACTGGACCAAAACCTGCCTTTATGTCTTTTCCTCCAGGAGAGTGCTGGATACCTGGTTTGCTTTAGCTTCCAAAGCAAATGAATACCCTGTGGAATGGGTGCGGGGTGTGTGTGTGCTTGTTTTCCTCTCTAGCAACACTGGGGAGCTATGTGGTAAGTTTATCCTCATCATGGCTTTTGTTTATTTTTCCTTACCTGTTGTTTTTCAGTCATAACTCAAATAATTATCTTTATATATTATGTAGCTTTTGGTAAGCTCTCTTATACCTTCATGGAATACAATTAGATTTTTCCAGTTAGGATAAATACAAGCTTGGGCTAGGAAGGTGGCTCAGTGGTAGAGCGCTTGCCTTGCATGCCTGAGGCCCTGGGTTCGATTCCTCAGCACCACATAAGCAAAAAGAAAAAAGCCAGAAGTGGCGCTGTGGCTCAAGTGGTAGAGTGCTAACCTTGAGCTGAAGAGCTGAGGGACAGCGCCCAGGCCCAGAGTTCAGGCCCCACAACTGGACCCCCCCCCAAAAAAAAAGAAAAAAGGATAAATACAAGCTTGAACATAGATTGTGTGGCAGGAGAGATAGATGAGGCAACAAAGAAGTTATATGATGCTTAATAAATATACAAAGGAACAGATTCAGAAGTTGGAAACAAGAAGTAACTGACAAAGCAGTTAAGCTTCCCTTCATTTAAATGCTAAGTTATAAGAACCAGAGACAGGAAGTAGTGCTAGTGATTAACACTGCCCTCTCCTTTGAAATGGTAAAAACTTGGCTACCCTCTATAGATGGGTTAAGAAACATACCTGAAGCCCGGTGAAGGTGGCTCACGCTTGTAATCCTAGCTCCTCAGGAGGCTGAGATCTGAGGATCAGGGTTCAAAGCCAGTGCAGGCAAGAAAGTCCTTGAGACTCCTATCTCCAATAAACCACCAGAAAACTGGAAGTGGCGCTGTGGCACAAACGGTAGAGCTCTGGCTTTGAGTGTGAAATGCTGAGGGATAATCCCAGGCCCAGAGTTCAAGCCCCACGACCAACAAAAAAGAAAAGAAAAGAAACAAAACTGAGAAATGGAAGCCCCAAAGTTCACCTATAGTCTGAGACATCTTGATATTTTTTTGGGGGGGGGGTCTGGTCCTGGGGCCTGAACTCTGGGCCTGGGCACTGCCCCTCAGCTCTTCAGCTCAAGGCTAGCGCTCTACCACTTGAGCCACAGCCACTTCCGGCTTTTTTCTTTTTGCTTATGTGGTGCTGAGGAAACAAACCCAGGGCCTCATGCATGCAAGGCAAGTGCTCTACCACTGAGCCACCTTCCCAGCCCCGACATCTTGATATTTTAAAATAATAAGTAACAACCGTCTTGGCTCCCCAAAATCATAGACTCCGAGTTGGAGAAGGTTGCATGTATTCCCCCAGCTCAGAAAGCATAAAGGTGACAGGTCACAATTACCATTTTTAATCTGTAACTCTCATTTTCTGCATGGGGAGCAGGAAATGTTTCTTAGGCTCTTTCTCCCATCTTTAACCTGTTACTCTAAAATAAACCCTTGCTAAAACTTTTGCCTCATAAGACTCCCCTTTTTGTAAGACATTTTGAAACCTGGTTCACACGTGGATCTCAAAGATCTGTGGTTTTGCATGGAAATTGAGAAGCTGAGGAAACCCCTCATCCAGTAAATTATCTTTCTCAGTGAAACCTGGTGTCACTTCTTTCTAGAGCAACACCAAAATCATGGATTTGAAACCTGGTTACATGTCCAGTGACATTCTTAATGTATAAAAGAGAAAGCAGGACAGTGCCAGTGGCTGACTCCTGTAATACAGCATCCTAAGAAGCTGGCATCTGAGGATCATGAGTTTAAAAGCCAGTCCAGGCAGGAAACTTCATAAGACTCTTATCTCCAATTACCCACCAAAAAGCTGAAAATGGAGATGTGGCTTGAGTAGTAAATGTCAGCCTTGAGTGAGAAAGCCAAAGGACAGTGTCCAGGCCATGTATTCAAGCCCCAGTGCCAGCCCTAAACAAACACATAACAGGGGAAGCTGAAATGCATATAGATCTACATATCAGGCCAAAGAAGGCCACATCAAATGTTATTCTAGCAAATTCCTGAATGGCCTTTCTGCCACTGTGCCTATGTTTATACACTAAATTAGTTAATACTACTGGGCCTACCCTTTACTTCCCCAAATAGTGTTTTGTTTGGAGGGGATCTAATGACATCTGAGCTCTTCTGATGAAATGTAAAACAAAATATTCTTAACCTTGTCAATGTTTTTTTAAAAAAAGAACAAAACAATCAAACACAACTGTGGGCTTTGGCTGAACTTTCTAGAGGGAAGAAAAGAAGCCATCTGCCAGTAACAGGCAGCTTTGGAGCCGGCTGATCAGAGGCCCAATGAAACATTCATAGTAATTAGTGGCAGCAGGGAGATAGAACCTTCAGCAGTGCTTTTCCTGTTGCTATGGTGACACTCCTCCCCTCCCCCCAGCACCCCCTCCCCTGCCAAAGGCACTTTCTGCGGCCTCCCATCTGGTGTGTGCTCTTGCTGAGTGCAGTGAAATTAAATTGACTGCTCACTTGTCACCCGGAGTTGTGCGTGTGATGGGGTATAAGGAGGAGGAGGACTTTGGTTGGAAGGGGTATAGACTGTGGAAAGCTGTCCCTTGTGCTCATCAAGAAAGACAAGAGAGCAGCTGGCACGTCAGCACAGATCACCAGACAGGTGCTATAAGGTTTGCTCATGAATAGAGTCAGTCCTGTGATGTGTAGGCCCCTAGCCTACAGAAAGAAAAGCGTTTCCCTGACCCTTCATGTACCCAGACACCCTCCACAGCCATCCTTGGGCATTTGGGCTATTGAGTAATTCTTGTGGGATCTTTAGAAGTCATTAAATGTTGAAATTGTTACTGCACTGATACAGTTCTAAGACTTGAGCCAGAATATCTGGTTTGTCTCCAATTCAAAGGCTGAAGACATAGACATGGGGATACATGTTTTTCTTAAGATTCTGGTTGTTTAGGGTCTAGATGTCAAGGGGATGGAGGGGAGACAAATGGAGAAAGGAAAAGTGGTAAAACACAACCATAATGTTCAATGCACATTATGTGAAAATGGAATCAGATAACTTGGGATGGGATAGATGGAAGGAAGAAGGGATGACATTGATCAGGATGCATTGCATTTACTAACTGACTTGTTAAATTGAAATCCCCTTGCATAACTACTAATAATACATATACATATGTGTATAAATACATATATACAGTGTGTATATATGTATGTATATATGCATGTGTGTATATGTATATGTGTATAGATATGCATACATACATACACAGTTGACTTGAGCACAAGTACATGGGCTAAAGTACATTGTTAACATGACCAGGTTTCCAGGGTACAAGGGCCCGAGCAACCTGTGCAGATACATCCCAGCACCAGGAGAATTGGAATGATGCATGGAAATGCTTTGAAAGAAATGTGTACTCTGGCATACAGTCTATAGCTTGAGGGGTTATCTTACTCCCTTCATATAGCATCCCTATGTGTTGCTGCCCTTTGGACTAGAGGATTGTGTAATGCATAGAGTCAGTGACATTTGTCTGGGCTGCTTAGTGAAATGTTTCCCTGAGAGTTCTGGGTGGGAGCTGAGCCAGTAAGAGTGTGAGGTTGATGACGGAGGGCAGCAGCTTGGAGGCCAGCCTTGCCCCTGCTTACATGAACCCTCGCCTGCTGGCTTTCTTTCCAACATTTTGTGATATTGTAAAAGGTAGCCTAAAAGATGCTTTGGCTGGATCTGTGAATTAAGTAAAAGCTGGGTACCCAGACTTCCACTGTGCATCTGTGCTCCAATCTGAGCCATTCTCTGCTGCAGTCACTTACAATCACCTCGGACATCTTGGCACAAAGGGTAAACTGTCTCACAGACAGTCAATACCTTCTTATCATCTTGAAGAGAGTAGCCCAAAAGCCACCAGAGTCAAACACCGAGATAATGGTTCATTGGGCCACACCTGCGTTTTGAGACTGTCTTAACTCTGCATACCCATCTCATCCCTTGCTCCCAATTCTCCCTATTGAGCTGGAAGCCCCTGTCTGTACCTCTGAAGATGGCTGAAGATGTAAAGTGCTGTCTTCCCTTCACTGTCACGTAATAAAACTCCTTTCTCTGTCCTTCAGCATGTCTCTTTATTTGGCATATGGAGTGGGTGGCTGGACCTAACTTGTACCTGGGGTCTAAGATGTCAGTTTCTTCTCAATATTAGTGGTCAGTGTTAAGGTCATGTCCCCCGGGTATCCATACCTGAGAGCCAGACACTTTTGCCAGCTTCCTCTCCCTGCTCCCTTTTCTGTACTGGTATTTGGTGTTTGAACTCAGGGCCTAACTATGTCCTTCGCCTATTTTTGCTTTACTTTTCAGAAACTTTCATGCTCAACTCACTAGTTGAGATGTGGTCTCATTATCTTTTTGGTAGGGCTGGCTTCCATCTTCGATTCTCTTAGTGTCTACCTCCTGAGTGAGTGTGATTATGGGCATGAGCCACTGTGCCCAGGCATATTGACAGATGACTGATGTGATACTTTTTCAGCATACTCCCAGGGAAGGGTGAGGTTCAGTCCTGGGACTATGGAACAATTTGAGGTCGCAATTCACTGAATCTTGGAAGCTTCCAGAAAAGCAGACTGAATCAAGGAGTTTCTGGGAGAGCTGGGTCTATGAATATTTCATAGTCACATAGGCAGCACCCAGGGAATGATATTTAGGTTTTAGACTCTGTCTTACTCAGAGAATTTCAACAAAGCAGGACATTTTTAAATTATTAATTTACTTTATTATTATTATAGAGGTGTTGTACAGAGGGATTACCATTACATGAGTCAGGTAATGAGTACACTTCCTTTTATACAGTGTCTTCTGTTCCCTCATTCTCTTGCAGTCCCTTCCTACTGTCTCTATCCACAAGTTGTATAGTTCACTTTTATGAGTGTCCAGTGAGCTCCACTGCTGCACCTTTCAGCCTTTCCCTTGAGTTCTGTGCCCTCTCCCCACACATCCAAAGATATATATATATATATATATATATATATATATGATTACACCATATACAAGCTAAAGAAGATAGAACCATCAAAAACTAAAAGGAAAAAATGAAAAAAAATGTTCTCTTATTTCTATATCATGGAGTTTGTTCCGGTGTGTATATTGTTTTATATAAATCTGAGAGGTACTTAGGCATTGTGCCTTTGTGATTCTCTCCTAAGAGTATCCTCTTTCAGTCTAACTGTTTGTATCTAAAATCCTCCATAATTGATCCTATCCCAGTGTATTTATAGATCTAATTTCTGCATATCAGAGAGGACATGTGCCCTTTGTCTCTCTGAGCTTAGCTTACCTCATCTAACACGATTTGTTCTAGTTCCACCCATTTCCCTGCAAATGACATTATTTTTTTTCTTCCTAATGGCTGTGGTAAAGTTTCATTGTGTAGAGATACCACAGTTTTTGGATTCTCTCATCAATGGTGGGAAAGCAGGACATTTTTAGAGAAGTGACAGGACACAGGAAAAGGACTTTGAGACTCCACAGGTGCAGACTGGGTCTCAAGGACTCTCTTGCTTGGGATGGCTTCGAACTGCCATATTCAGGTCTCAATCTTGTGAATAGCTAGGCCACCAGCATCCATCCACGCAGTCAGAACTGAACAGAGGAGTAACTTTTCTCAATCTGCAAGTCCAATCCAGTGCTGTGCTGAGGGTAAGTGGGACCAAGCCAGCGTAGACGCACTGGCTAATTTAAAGATGGTCTGATTTCTGGGAACTGGCAATATGCCTCCATACAAGTACCACACAAACTGCCTTTGGTCAGGTGCTGGTAGTTCATGCCTATAATACTAGTTATTTAGGAGGCTAAGATCTGAGGATTGTTGAAACCAGCCTAGACAAAAGTCTGTGAGAACTCTTACCTACAGTCAAACAGCAAAACACAGATATGGAGGTGCAGCTCAAGTGGTAGAGTGCCAGCCCTGAGTGTAAAAGCTAAGCAAGTTCTCAAGGTCTTGAGTTGAAGCTCCAGTATAGGCAAAAAAGGAAGAAAGGGAGGGAGGAGGGAGGGAGGGAGGGAGGGAGGGAGGGAGGAAGGAAGGAAGGAAGGAAGAAGGGAAGGAGGGAAGGAAGAAAGGAAGAAGGGAAAGAGGGAAGGAGGGAAGGAAGAAGGGAGGGAAGGAAGGAAGGAAGGAAGGAAGGAAGGAAGGAAGG
>NW_012267316.1:5566969-5581901 GCF_000151885.1 Dipodomys ordii | reverse complement strand
GGAAGGAAGGAAGGAAGGAAGGAAGGAAGGAAGGAAGGAAGGAAGGAAGGAAGGAAGGAAGGAAAAGAGAGAAGAGGAGAGGAGAGTCTTCTGATATACAAGCCCTCAGAACTGAGGCTGCCCCTTCCCAATATACCACCGCACATGGTACATCTATGAAGTATGACTCAAATTTTATGATTCAGAGTAGATGCAAAGGATAAACGAGTAATGTGTAAATGTGTAAAAAGCCCTTTACAAACATACAGCACCAAATAATTGCACCATTTTTCTAGTTACTATTACAACATTCCAAAGTATCCAGGGGTGCAGTATCACCAGTTCTATTGCTTAAGTACTCCATATCATTAGATATTTCCAGAAGTATTGAGAAATTCATCCTCATCACTGAGATTTGTTAAAGCACACCTGGAGTCCCCCGTGTGTGGCAATATAAGATGTATGATTTAAGCTCTAGATAACTTATCACTGTGTTCAATTGCATGTGTTTAAGCCTAAATGAAGCTGCTTCATTATGTCACATTCTTTACTACTTATAAGTTGTTGGCAGCTATGAAGAAATTGTTCTCTCCATTGAAGGTAGTAATGGGAAAGCTACTGGGCAGACTGTAACTGTTCTTGAGCTATGTGGGAGCCAGTTACCTTTTTCAGCAGATTCCCCATCAAATGCCAGTTACTGTCTGAAGTCCTGGACTTGATCTCAACTTCTTGATTGATAATATTTGTAATACTGGTAGAGTTTGGATACGTGCTATCTAAAGGCTTGTGTTTTAAAAGCCTGATCACCAGCCTGTGGCCCTATGGGATGGTGATGGAACCTTTAAGAAGCGTGAGATCTTGTCAATCATCCTGGGGATGGGACCCTGTCCCATCATCGCTAACTCTTACGTACTATGAAGTGAGCAGCTTTTGTCACATGTTTTTGCCATGATGCTATGAAGATTTTGTTGTTGTTAGGAAAATAGTCATGGTGAGTTATATCTATAATCCCAGCTACTCAAGAGGTAGAGATTAGGAGAACTGTAGTTCAAGTTCAGCCCAGGCAAAAAGCATGATCCCATTGTAAGAGGCAACTTAAAAGATGCCTTTTCTGGGTCTGTGAATTAACTAAAAGTCCTCCCAATTTGTATCTGTGCCCTTTCATCTGAGCTATTCTCTGCTGCAGTCACCATATGACCTCTTTGCTTCTAGAAGGAAAGAGAGGATTCAGTAATAAGAACCTTGTGTAGAAGGCAAACTGTCCCTCGAACAAGCAATGCCATCTTTTTATTAACTTAAAGCAAACAGCCAGCACTCAGGAGACCACCTTGTTCCTGCTCAGTTCCAGTAATAAAGTGACAACAATTTTCTAGAACTCCCCTAAGAACAAAGACTGAGCTAATGGTCAACCAGGCCATGCTTGTGACTTGGGACTCTGTATACCTCTTCCCTCCCAGCCCCAATTCTCCCTATTTAACCTGAAGCCAATGCCTGGACCTCTCAAGTTGACTGAAGATGCACTGAAGTGCTGTCTTCCCATGGCTGCCATGTAATAAATCTCCTTTCTTGGGCCTTTACCATGTCTCTTTATTTACCATATGGGAGTAAGTGGCCAGATCTAACTTGGGATTCCTGGCCTTTGAGGGCTAGGGTTTAAAACTCAGTTTCACAATTTCAGTAAGTAAAATATGATGGTTCATGCCTGTAATCCTATTTATGACATAGATAGAAGGATCACAGTCCAAGGCTGTTCCAGAGGGAAAAAGTAGAGACTATCTGAAAAATTACAAAAACAAAAAGGCTCAGGGTTATGGCTCAAATGGTAGAGTCCTTGCCTAGCAAACACAATGACCTGAGTTCAAGCCCCAGTATTGAAAAATAAAATGGTGATAAGACAAATATTTCCACCAGTGTGTATTGTTTTATTTACATTGCTTCTGAGGAGTCTGTGTAGAAAAATTTGAGAAAGCTAAGCAAGAGCATGAGGTCCAGGTCCCGAGTTCAAGCCCTACTACCTGCACACATAAAAAAAGTTTTTAACTGTTCATCTGTACATGTACAGACATTTTTCTTATCATTATTCCCTAAACAATACAGATCAAGGATTATTAGCTAGTGCTTACACCATGTTAGATGATACTGTAGGTTATCCAAAGATGAAGTTAAGTAATCAGGAGGATGTACACACACAGACACACACACAGACACACACACAGACACACACACACACACACACACACACACACACACACTGCTCCACTTTACATAAAGAACTTGAGGGGACTTAGGCATTTATGGGAGCTCCTTGGGACCCAAGAGACAACTTCATACACATATGTATATGCATATATTTGCATAATAATGGTTTTATAATGCATACATAATACATAGTATTATGGTGAAGTGATGTCTGAGATTTGCTTCCACAGATTCTGGAGTGGGGCGGGTTTCTCATGGGCTGGTGACTGTTGAATCTCGAAGGAAAACATGGAGGTTCACTATGTTGATTACGACAAATGCATTCCCCTTTCCTCTGTATATTAAACACTGAACTCCTCTTTGACTCTTTTCTGATCTTGATGATGGCACTGCCAGACTCGTCCCTCCCCCACCTCCCCCCATGGGGCCAGGCTGCCTGCAGCTCCTCTGCATGGGATGGCTGCCACTGCTCATGGAATAGAAGGCCTCTTTCCCTCAGCTCTCTTTCGTCCTTCAAGATTTCTTAGCAAAAATTCCCCCTGCTTTTCTTTCATATTATCTTTCTTTTCTATGTCTTAATTCCATTTGGGGCTCTTTCTAATTACTCTCAAGAAAGAAGAAACTTGAAATTCACACATGTTGCAAATGAAAAGCTTGTTGCTTGTTGTAGGCCTCCAGGAAAGCCGCTGGTACTGGGTGTGGGGGAAGGGATTCCTGCCTTATTTTCTTTAAGGAAAAGCTATTAAAGGAAGCATAGCCAGACACATTTTGTTTTCCTATTAGTGGCACTTGAACTAGGAAATAGAAGTAAAAACAGCATTTTCTAAAAAGAAACATAAGCCTCATGTAGGTATAACTTGAATTTGTTTAGACTTCATTAGATTAGGGCAGAAGAAGACATTCATTATGAGATTTCTGTCTAGATAAACTAGGAACTAGCCAGGTATCCGTATGGGAACTGAATACTGGGTAAGGCAAGGAAGGGTTATAACAGCATCACAAGAAGAGAAACAAATTGAATATTTGAATCTTAATATAATGTAAAAATTCTGTAAACAGCCTGATGGGTTTTCATCTCTGTGAGAACAAAGCCCAAAGGCACAACCAGGAAATAAAAGAATAGAGAAACATCTATGACTTGAAGAAAGAGAGGTTATCACAAAGCCATGTTCTTCCTGGGCAAAGAGAGGGTGGGAATTTTATGACAATGCCTGTGTATATGGAGAGCCCACAAGACGAAGCCAGCATATTCCTGAGCACAGTAGTCTAAAGTTTGTATTTCTGAGAATGCATATGTTCAAAAAGGAAAATATACTTGGGAGGCAGAGACAGGAGGATCGTGATCAGAGGCCAGACTATAGAAAAAACTTTAAGATTGTATTGGAAAAAAAATGTATAAAAACAAAATGACTGGAGGGTATGGTTCTCAAGGCCTTAAATTCCCAGCACCCCTTCCCCACAAAGGAATATAGTGGACATACAATTTAGTATTATAATAAGTCAAGTTCACTCATCCTAAAAGAATGAGTGAGCCAGAATGACTCTGTAACTCTGGCAATGTGTTTTAACTAAAAAAATAGAACACCCTTGAAGGTACATTAGCCATCTGCTACAGGGGACAGTGACTTCTCCCCTCCTCTTATTAACATGCAAACTATTTCTCAAGGTGTCTGCTATACTTACAGAAACTACAAATAAATTGGACTTCAAAACTTAAAACTTGATAACCTAAATGACATCATCAAAAAGTAAAAATAGGTCAGGCATGGTGGCTCATACTCGTAATCCCAGCTATTCTGGAAGCAGAGACCAGAAGGATCACAATTTGAGACCAACTTGGATATAATTTAGTAAGACCTTCATCTCAATAATTAAGCCAAGTGTCATGGTACGCATGTAATCCCAGCTACATGAGAGCAGTAGGTAGGTGGATCATATGTCAGGCCAGACCCAAACAAAAGTAAGACCTTATCTGAAAACTAAAACTAAAGCCTAAAGGCTAGGGACATAGCTCAAGTGGTAGTGTTTCCCTAAGCAAAGTTCAAGGCAGCTAAGTTCAAAACCCACATATCACCAACACAAATGTTTAAGAAAAGCCACATAATCTTCTCCCAGAATGGGATAAAATATTTGTCAATCATTTATCTTATAAAGGATTGATATCTAGAATATGTATTTAAATGTCTACCACTTAATAATAAAATAGCATATACCTCAGTTAAAAAATTGTAAGCCTAGCTATTCAGGAGGCTGAGATCTGAAGATCACATTTCAAAGCCAGTCCAGGCAGAAAGTCCATGAGGCTCTTATCTCCTATTAATCACCAGAAAACCAGAAGTGGTACTGTGACTCAAAGTGGTAGAGCTCTAGCCTTGAGTGAAAAAAGCTCAGGGACAGCACCCAGGCCCTGAGTTCAAACTCCACAATAGTCCAAAAGAAAAAAAATTTTGAGCAAAGAGTTGGGCGCTGGTGACTAATGTCTGTAATCCTAACTACTCAGGAGGCTGAGATATGAAGGTCCTGGTTCAAAGCCATCCTAGGCAGAAAAGTCTATGTGACTCTTAATTTCTAATTAGCCACCAAAAAGCTGGAAGTGGAGCTGTGGCTCAAGTGGCAGAGCACTCACCTTGAGGGTTGGAGGAACCCAAAAATCTGAGCCAAGGATCTGAATAAACATTCTCTAAAGGAAATATGCAGTGATCAACAAGCTGTCAAAAGATGCTTTGCCTCATTAGCCATCAGGGAAATTCAAATGAAATACCCATCCAGTCACACACCTGCTCGCACACATACATAGACAGAATGATACTATACTCACAAAGACAACTAAGAGGTGTTGCTAGGGTAGGAAAGATGGGATCCTCATCCATCACTAAGTGGGAATGTAACGTGGTGCAGCTGCTGCCAGACAGCCGGCAGACCTTGAATAGTTGGCCAACCTCAAGTGGCCTGTGCAGCTGCTATAGAGATGGCTGATATTCCCTTACTGTCAAATATACAGTTACCATAATGACCCAGCAAGTCCATTACTAGGCACAACCCCACTGGAAATGAAACATGTCTTCCCCAAACCATTCATTTACATGAATGTCCAACAGTGCAGGAGTCCCAGTAGTCTGGAAGCTAGATGACCAATTCTGGTGGTCATATTGGGGCTGGCTTAGCTGCTAGAAGCTTGGCTGTTGGCCATACAACTTAGGTCTTCTCTTTATTGCCCTCTTCATGAACTATTGGGCTTCCTTACTGCATGATGACTGGGTTCTGAGAAAGAAAAGGAACCCCTCAAGAAACAAAAAGTACTAATGTTGCATTGTCTGATTCAAGTGGCCCAAGAGCCCATATTCAAGGGAAGAGTGCTAAAATTGATGATAGCTTTTATAACTATGTCTCATAGTGATATTCAAAGTTGAGATTGGGTCCAACTGTCTAATCCTACTGGTCAAAGTCTGAAGAATTTTGCTTTGCATTTCAAGGAGGCAGGAATGAAATGACAGGAAAGCTATTCCAAATATAATTAGTTGGGCGTTTGAGGCTGTGGCTCGGTGGTTAGAGTGCTTGCCTAGAATGAACAGAGCTCGGAGTCCTACTTTAACTAAGTATAGTTAGTTAGTTAGTTAGTTAGAAGGGGTAGTGATTGTTTGTTTGCCATGTTTGTAATACAGTTCCTCTTGTGGGAAGGAAAGTATCTTATTTATGACAAATTTCAATGCTATAACCTGAATGCTGAGGTTTCTGAAGGAATGTTGGAGAGAAAGCTATTAAAGAAAAGACAGAAGGATTGTTTTCCCTGTTAACAGCACATTTGTGGATAGAAGTCCTGTTGAGTTTTGGTTTAGAGAGAGAACAGCAGTCTCCTCATAGGGAGCATGCCCAGACTCAGCACCCATCATTTAGCTGGGCTTTCAACCTGGAGCTACACTCAAACCACTCCAAGATCCATTATTATACCTGACAGATGGGTGTGTGCCAGCAGGCTCCAAGCCAAAATAGAAAGTGAGGACTCCTCTCAGTTGTGGTTTCAAGATGCAAATAGGCTCCCCTTTCCCTTTCCCTTTGTTATTGTTCCCCAAAGTTCCTGCCTATAGGGTGGGACAACTCCAGCCATCACCCATATTTTTGACAGCATTAGAGATAGAAATCTGTATAAATTACAGCTGGTAAAAAATGTTCTTCAGGCCTGGGGCTCACACTTATTGTAATCCTAGCTATTCAAGAGGCTGAAATCTAAGGATCACAGTTCCAATCCAGCCCAGGTAGAAAAGTCTGTAAGACTCTTATCTCCAATTAACTACAAAAAAAAGAGCCAAAAGTGGAGTTGTTACTCAAGTGGTAGACCTCCAGCCTTAAGCAAAAAACGTTCAGGGACAATGTCCAGGCCCTGAGTTCAAGCCCTAGGGCTGGTGTACACACACACACACACACACACACACACACACACACACACACGTCTGTCAGTGAGTACTGACATAGTAAATAGTATTGGTGATGCTGGTGTTTTCCCAATGCTAATCATCAAATCCCCAACCTCATGCAAGCTAGGCAAGTTCTCTGTGACTGATTTGTACCTCCCATCCTCAACTGTCTCACTGGAATTAGGATCTGGCTACTTTACATAGTATTAGGTACCCTTGTGTGAGACTATGATCTTACTATGGAAATGACCCACTGATGGGTCTAGGAATGCACGATCTTCCAGCGGAAACCGTGAATAAGGGGAAAAGTTCTCTTTGGAACTCATCCAGCTTCTTATCAGAATAAGGCAAGAGCCAGAAGTCCAGAACCACACTGGGAGGACCTCACTGCAGGCAGCACAGCACAGCTTGTCTCTACCTGTGTACTCAGGTCCTTGTCTTCAGACTGACCCAGCATAAAGTGTCTGTGAATTTCACTTAGTATGATCTACAGGCTTTGCAAGAAAGACAACTGTCTACATAGGCAGTTCTGTTTTAGAGAGAGCCAACCAAGTAGCTTTACCGGGTGACTTGTAAAGGAAGACAAGGACTCAGGCCCGGCGGCAAAACCATCTGACAGAGGACCTGTGATATGATTTTCTTTTCACAGTGCCCAGAATCTTTGTCTGGCAGGGCAGATAAGCAATTTACTGCTGACTTGCAAAGGCTGGAATCCTTCCATCTCTAATGGACCAGAAGCTATTAGCACCATCGATCTCTCACCAGGATGCAGACTGAGCCCCTTCTGCGGTGATTTAGGAGAAGGATGCTGAGACAGGAGTACCAAAGGACAGGCTTCCAGGGTGTGGTCAGGCTGCAGCTGTAATCCTTTCTTCAGAGACAGAGACCTCAGAATCTAAAGAAGAAAACAGAGCAGGATTAAAAAGTTGAGGCAGACAATTAGGCAGCAGTGGATGATCTGAGATAACCTACGCTTTTAAGCTTAGGCGAGCAAGGCCATGGACGGGAACCTTTGGAAGAGCATCTCTTCAGTTGGACAGCTCATCTCTTGAGAAGTGAGTATGGAGATCAAGAGCTTACAGGATCCCCTTGGTTTCTACTCCCCCTGAATCAGGCCTCACTGGGAAAACAGCCTTTCAGCAGCAGTCTTGGCCCCAAGCTAGGGCGGGAATTTGGAGTTACATCACTGACATGGAGCTCAGAGGCCTTGGCACAAGGCCTGGGAACTATGGCCTGGACCTGCTCCTCTTCTGGCATGATTGTCCCTTGCTGCAATCCTGGCCTCTGGGCACCAGTGTGAGCAGAAGATGCCCTGTATTACTGGATTGGCTTCATGCTTTGCTCCCAATCTGCCTTGTTACATTTCTTGCCAGAGTCTGATTTCAAATGCTATAACAAATTACTCAGGAGCCTATATTTATGATAAAGCTTTATTTAACTCACAGGTTTAGAGACTGGGAATTCCAAGATCATGCATGGCACTGGCATCAGGTGAGGGCCTTCCTGATGCTTTTCCACATGGAGATGGCATCACATGAGGAAACAAAGTTCAGTAGCTCTGCTCTCTCTTCTTAGAAAGCTGATTGTCATTGCTGATGCCATTAACATACGACTTGGACATGAACTATGGGGGACAGACAAAAATCATAGCCATACCCTTTCAGGCCTCTGCATCCTACCTCACTGGGAGCTTGTAACCTGCCATCTCCCATCTCCCATTCTTCCCCTGGTATTTACCCTCTCTGTGGATCTCCGGTTGACTAGAGATGGAAAATGCTGATTTCTTACTTTGATCATCACATAGAATTTTTAGCTGTCAGGTAATTTAGACCTTCAGGCAATCACATCTAATGCCTGAGCCCTCCCTTTACACTATATAGGCATTTCCTCCTTTGGTGCTCTGCCAGTCTTTATGAGATCTGGTTTTGCCACAGGCTCCTTTTTCCAGACTGGCCAGTGGCCTTGGTGACTAAGGTCTCTCCATGCTCTAAACTATAGGCTGCACTAATCTCAGTAGAATACAATTAGAATTGTCCTTCTAACAAAGACTCTTGGTTAACTAGGACTGAAGAAAGAGGGCGAGATGAGATTCTGAAGCCTATGCCAGAGGCCAGCTCGTTCTCTGTCTATTTTCCAGCACAGCTGGGGCCACCTGCAGCTCCACCTTGGATTCACACACCAAGCCGACCTCAAGTCATGGTGATTCAGTGTCAGTCTTGCCTTGCAGGATTAAAGTATTTTGGCCAGCTCCTCCTCTCCTCCCTATCCCTTTCCCTGTTGGAATAACTGGGCCTTTGCTAGGGTGCTGGCTGGTTGAGCTCAAAGCCTGGCCTGACAGCTGGCTTACTGATCCATCTCCAAAAGTGTTCTATTCCAGGACCTGGGCCTGTTGGTGACAAATATTTTTGATGCTGCTCATCTGCCTGCCTCTGATTGCACCTGCCTATAGAGTTCTCATCTCCCAGTTACTTGTCTGCAGCAGGCGGAATCCTCAACTTTCTGTCTCTGGATCATCCCCTCCTAGGAGGGTGGAAAGACCTGTGACTATGATGGATGTTACAAGTATGATTATCTTACATGGAATGATAAAAAAAAATGAAGGTGGGCAAAAATAATCAAGGTACCTGTGTTAGTCAGCTTTTCATGGCTGTGACATAGTACCTGACATAGTCAATTTAAAAGAAGGAAAGATTAATTTTGGGATCGTGGTTTCAGAGGTCTAAGTTCATGCTTGCTTGGCTCTGATGTTTTGGGCCTGTGATGGCAAAGTACATTAGGACTGGAATGAGAGGTGGAGGAGGCATAGTGACTTCATTACAGCCATGAAGCAAAGAGAGGGAGATAGGAAGGGGCCTTGGTCCCAATATCCCCTTCCATGGCATGCCCTCAGTGCATGACCTTCCCAAACTTCCACCGCCTCACAGAAGTACCATGAACTGGGGACTAAGCCTTTAACATATAGGTAATGGGGGGAGGTGCATTTCAGAAGCAAACTACAACCAGTACCAGAAATTCACTGTGGGTTAGTGAAATGAGTAGATGTGACCAATTCCAGGGAGCTCCTAGACATAGGCCTCCGAGTCAGAGATGGAGTCCCAATGTGGCAGCAGCAGACACTCCTCCATTGTACCTGAAGAAGTAATTGCCATGTTGTACTGTGGGAAGGGACATGGCAGGAAGTAACAGCCATTGAGATATGAGGGTCTCAAAGAACTTGTTGCTGAATTCTTCCAAAAA
Source organism: Dipodomys ordii (assembly GCF_000151885.1). Lineage (NCBI taxonomy): Eukaryota > Metazoa > Chordata > Mammalia > Rodentia > Heteromyidae > Dipodomys > Dipodomys ordii. The sequence continues at coordinate 5,572,074 of NW_012267316.1, read as the reverse complement.
CCACTGAGTTAGCAGAGACACTGAGCCTCCACCTAAAGCTGGCAGCTGGATTGCAGCCTGTGAGACCTGACCAAGGACCCAGTGAAGCTCTCGAATCCTGACCCAACGAAGAACTGAGCTAACAAGAAAATGTTGTTCTAAGCTGGTAATTTGATGGTGACTTGTTATCCTGCCATAGAAAACAAGCCCACCACCAGGCTCTGGTGATTCACAACTGTAATCCTAGCTACTCAGGAGACTGAGATTTGAGGATCACAGTTCAAAGCCAGCCCAAGCAGAAAAGTTTATGGATCAACCAGCATAAAACCAGAAGTGGAGCTGTGGCTCAAGTGGTAGAGCATTCACTTTGAGGGGAAAAGCCAAGTGAGAATGTGAGACTCTGAGTACAACCCCTAGCACTGGCACACACACAAACAAAAACTAGCTTACCATGATGAAATTCTCTGCTGTCTCTAGCTAGACTGTCATTTTGTGTCCTGGCCTGTTCTTCCTTCTGGTCTCCTGCATGTGCACTTGCACCGAGGGTAGATTAGGAGCCTGCTACCCAGACTGCCTCAACTTCTGTTTAGCAGAAGTATGCCCTGGGGCATAACAATTTCCACTAAAGAATGTAGCCACTCATACATTTACAGTCTAAGTGTGCTTGGTGAGACTTAGTTCTCCAAGCCTCGCCCAGTTTTATCATCTCTGGAATCAAGTGCTAAACAGGGGAGACAGCATACAGAGACCGACATAACACCTTCCTTAATGAAGAGGATAACAGTTCAGAATGAAAGTTAGATATTGGGAACAGGGTCTCCAAGCTATGGCTTGACTGTTTGAATGATTCCCATAGTAAAATCATTTTAGAAGTGGACTTTTAGGAAGTAGAGCCTTGTGGGAGGTCCTTAGGTCATTGGGAGAGGGCCCAGGTTCCTCTCCACTTCCTTTTGCTTTCTGGCTATGAGATGAACTAGTGGGATTGCTCAAAGACACAGCTGAATGAAGTAGACTCCCACTCATTGGGGCTGTATAGATAGTCAGAACATCTTTCACTCTTCCTCATGTCCAGCATCTGTACATCCTCTGATAGAGTTTATGAGCAGTGTACATTTCTTGAATATCAACATCATAGCTGTGCTAAATACTTAACCTACACATGCTTTTCAACCCCTGGAGAAGGCGCTAAAATCTCCCATCTGTGACCTATGCAAACAGAAATCTAGATTGCTTAAGCACTGTGCCCAGGGTTACACAGGTGTATTATATAATACACAGGTGTATTAGCCTGTTTTGTATTGTTGTTTTTAAAAAAGCAACCTGGGGCTGGATAATTTAGAAAGAACACTTTAGTTAGCTCATAGTTTTGAAGGACCAAGAGTGTGGGGCTAGGATCTGCTCAGTTCTGATAAAGGCCTCTTCCCTACATCACAGTGTGGTACCTGGTATTATAGAGAGATGGCATGCAAAAGAAAGAGAACACATGGTGATTTGGGAGAAGTGCCAGGCTCACTTACAACACCTCTCAAAGGGAGTAACTGGGTCTTTCAACAGCTATATTAACTAGGGGCAAGGCCTCTGGTTCTTCCTGCTGGAAGCCATCTCTTAAATTTCTATCAGCTCAGCAATGACTCGGCTTCCAGCACATGAACTGTAGGGGAACAAACTCAATCCCTAGCATATAGCAAACCAGGCTCTGCCTACTTCCAAAATTTATAATCACAATCCTCTGCACATGGACCAACAAAATTCTGAAGTGAATAAATCTAACCTTTGTGCACTCAGCATTGTTTGGCCTTCCAAATTCTATTCACGAACTGGCCATTCGCTATAGTACATTGTGTTTTTCCTTCTGTTTTATTTCATAGTGTGTGTGTGTGTGTGTGTGTGTGTGTGTGTGTGTGAACCTAGGGCTTCACAATCTCCTTTAGCTTTTTTTTTCCTCAAGGCTAATGCATTACCACTTGAGCTACACCTTCACTTCCAGCTTTTTACTGGTTAAGTGGAGATAAGAGTTTCTCAGACTTGTCTGCCCTGGCTGGTTTTGAACCAGGATCCTCAGAGCTCAGCCTCCTGGGTACCTAGGATTTCAGGCATGAAGCCCTGTACTTTGTTCAACACATTGTTTTTGTCCTGGGCCCTTAGGTAGAATCCCAAACTATAGCTTATTTTTTATTTTTTCTGTCATTTGCAAATAACTGATTCTGGAGCCATCTCAGTAGGTTTGGACTGTGCTGGATAATTCATAACAAATTCCCCTTTGTTAAATAGTTGTACTTAATAAAGCCAGGGAAACAAAGGTAGGAATTTGAAGCATGTCACTACTCTAAAATGAAAAATATTTTGGAATAGATATTACAAGCTGAATTAGATGTCCTCAAATTCATATGTTGGAATCTTAATCTCTTCGGTGTCTCAGAATGTGACCAGACTTGTATTTAAAGAGGTAATTACATTAATCTGGGAGTTATAGGATGAATTATAGTTAAATAAAACTGGTATAGAAGCAAGCTGGCATGAGAACATGGAGAGAAGGTAGCCACCTACAAGCCAAAGAGAGAAATCTTAGAAGAACCAATCCTCTACACCTTGATTTGAGACATCTAGGTTTTAGAACTGTGAGACAGTATAGAGGTTCCTCAAAAAACTAAACTTAGACCCAACAGTCCTATTCCTGAGCATTTATCCAATAGAGCACAAACAAGTCATCAGCATACCATGTTTATTGCATAACCAAGATATGGAATCAGCCCAAATGCCCATCAACGGATAAATGGATCAAGAAAATGTGGTATACCTACACAATGGAATTTTACTCACCTATTAAAAAGAATGGTATTATACCATCTATAAGGAAACAGAAAGACTTGCAAAAATTATATTAGGTGAAGTAAGCCAGACCCAGAGAAACAAAGATTGCATTGTTTCCTTCATTTGTGGTAGCTAGAATGTACCTATAAATCTTTTTTTTTAATTTTTATTACCTGTAAATCTTGAAGTAACTATATTGGGTTGGGTGGTATGCAAGTGGTTACCATTTATAAATGAATTAATTGAAGTATAATAGACTCTGGAGAGCTTAAGTAACATAATCTTTCAGAAAGACTAGGTCAAAGCCCAACAAATTCAACACCAGGAAATGGGTACATCCATGGGGAGAGGAGTAGATGGATGAAAAGGGGAAATGGGGAGGGGGGGAGAATTCATTCAACAATTCATTGTATATACTCCAAAATTAAGAAAAGTAAGAGAAGGAATGGGTGAAGAGGAGGGATAAGAACGTTGAAGAGGGTGACACTGATCAAGATTCATTGTATTTATAAACTGCGTTGCTATATGGAACCTCCTTTAATGATAATTTTAACAATTAAAAAAATGGACTGAGAAAAGAAATAACTGTTGTCCAATCCAGTCTGTGAAACTCTGTTCTGATAATCTTAGCCAACTAATGCGCCAGGCATTGCCGATACACTGCAGATCACAAACCACATAACCAAGGCTGATGTACCTGGGAGGGGATCTTAAGGCCTAGTAGCATCTTGAGAGAGAGGCACTATCTCCTTCCTGCCTTCCTCTCCTAAGTGCTGTAATGAGCCAGCCAGGGCTTTGTGGTCAGCACTCTCAGCCCTCTGCTGGGATATATGAGATCAGAGACATTGACATCACCTTCAAGCAGCCAGACAGAAAGGCGGGGATGGAGCTACATGCAGACTGAGCCCAGTGTATTTAAATCCCAAACCTACCATTTGTATGACTCAAGCACAGGCAATCCATTGCCCTCTCTGGGCTGTGGTTTGGTGAGACAGGAATAATAAGGCCTATTTCCCAGGCCTGCTTCATACTATCAGTGACATATGTCCTTCGGGAACATTCAGAAAATGACAACTCAAAAAGTACAAATGAGTCAGCACTGACTCTCTGCCTTTCCTAGTTCTTCCCAGATGAAGGTAAGAATTCGCTGGTAGTGGCAGCTGGAACCTTCCTTCACATCTCAGCCACACACCAATGGCAGCAGCTGGGATTTATCCAGTCCCAGGGACTTAACCTGGGGAAGTGACTGACCTAGACTACAGCCAAGCTAACAAAAGGAAGAATAAGCCATATGTGTGCATGCACGTGCACATAGATGTATATATGCATATATGTGTATGTGCATCCATATATGCATGGTGCACACACACACACACACACACACACACACACACACACACACACATACACGGTAGGGAAAGCTAGAGTTCATTCTTGTGAATACAAACATGCACTGTAGTGTAAACTGAGCATCAATCAGTCCATTAGTAAAATCACTGCAGGCATCACTTACCGTCACTATTGAGCCAAGGGCCTGGCAGGAGCAGGTCACTTCATTCCCCAGATGAAAACTCCCAGGATTCAGCAGGTGCCAGTGGATCATACCAGTCAGTAGTTCACACCTAGTCAGGGAAGAAGCCAGCCTAGGCAGGGAAGTCTGTACAATTCTTATTTTCAATTAACCACCCAAAAGCCAGAAGTAGAGATATGACTCAAGTGGTAGAGTGCCTGTCTTGAGTAGGAAAAAAAAGCAAGCAAGCACACAAGGCCCTGAGTTCAAGCCCAGTACTGTGAAGGGGGAAAAGATCACTCCACAGCAGCAGCCTATCCCACGCCATTGGCTCCAACGTCCTTTCCCTGGACAATGGGCATCAACACGAGCCAAACAGAGACAGAGAGTGAGCCCATTGGACAGGTACTCTCCATATGATCCTTCCTCACCCTGATTCAGAAAGAGACAGAGAAGAATTAGGGAGGAAGAATGAAAATCACATCTCCCAATAGCTACAGTCCACCATAGGTCACAGACCTGAGCAAGAGAAGGGAAAGCAGCCAGGGACCAGTTCCTTGCTGGCCATAGCAGGAGACTTGTGGGCAGCACTGTGGAGGGAGCAGAGCACTGGAAGAGAAAGCAGCAGGGCTTCAAGGAAGAAATCTGATAGTCAGCAAGACAGTCCCCACCACCTTTGAGCTCAGGGAAGTCCCAGACTGACTACAGTAAGCCAGAGTTTCCACCTCACCAACAGGAAATTGTGTGTGTGTGTGTGTGTGTGTGTGTGTGTGTGTGTGTGTGTGTGTGTGTGTGTGTGTGTGTG
>NW_012267316.1:5548930-5566919 GCF_000151885.1 Dipodomys ordii | reverse complement strand
TGTGTGTGTGTGTGTCTCGGGAGGTACTGGGCTTGAACTCTGGGCCTGGACACTGTCCCTTGTTTTTGCTCAAGGCTAGAACTCTACCACTTGAGCCACATCTCTACTTCCAGCTTTTTGATGGTAAGTTGGAAAGAAGAGTATCATGGATTCTCCTACACTAGCTGGTTTTGAACTATGCTCCTCAGATCTCAGCCTCCTGCATAGATAGGATTAGAAGTGTGAGCGTCTGGTACTCAGTGAATTCTTAGAGGAATTGTTTTTAGCAAGTAGTGTTGTGGGCATGGTTTTCAATGGAAGAAATTAGAAAAAAGGGTTTATTCTTTGTAATTCCAATTCTATAAAGTTCAAAAGAGACAAATCCAGTCCTTGGTAGTAGAAAATGTTTTTTGGGTAAGGAAGGGAGCAAATGTGAGGGGTTGGCTACAAAGGGAGAGAGAGAATGTTCTGGGCTATGAAAATGTTTTGTGTTTTGATTGGGAGGTGCTTGCTGGCATGCAAAACTCAATGAAAGCCAGACACTGGGGGCTCATGCCCATAATTCTAGCTATTCAGAAAGCTGAGTTCTCAGCATCGCAGTTTGAAACCAGCCAGTACAAGAAAGTCCTTTGTCCAATTAATCATCAAAGATCTGGAATTGGTGCTGTGGCTCAGGTAGTAGTGGTAGCCTTGAACATTAAAGCTAAGGAATAGCACCTAGGCCCTGAGTTCAAGCCCCAGAATCAACACACATATACATACACTCACACACTCTTTTAAATGCCTGCTATGCACAACCAGCACTCCACATCCATAGATTCAACCAAATGATGGTAGAAAATACTTAGGATAAAAATTGTATTGGGGCTAGGAAGGTGGCTCAGTGGTAGAGTGCTTGCCTTGCATGCATGGGGCCCTGGGTTCGATTCCTCAGCACCCCATAAACAGAAAAAGCCGGAGTGGTGCTATGGCTCAAATGGTGGAGTGCTAGCCTTGAGCTGAAGAGCTGGGGGACAGCACCCAGACCCAGAGTTCAAGGCCCATGACTGACAAAAAAAATTGTACTGGTACTGAGAATGTGTAGACTTTTATCCCTTGTCATTTTCCAAAAACAATTCAATAATTATTTCACATGGCTATATTGTATCAGGTATAATAAATTTAAGATGACTTAAAGTAAGGATGTGTGTAGATTATGTGCCTATACTATGCTATTTTATTCAAAGAATGTAAAAACGTGTGAATTTTGGTCCTGGAACCACAAGAGGAAGGGGTCCTGGAAGCAACCCCACCACAGATTCTGAGAACAACTGTAGCAAGAAAGCATTGTGGTTGATGTCAGCAATCTGTAGGTACAACACAAGCCATAACCTGCCCTGAGGACATACAGAAAGGATAAAAGTTGGGCAAGGTGCCTGTAATCCTAGTTATTCAGGAGGCTGAGATTTGAGGACTGAGATTCAAATCCAAATCAGGCAAAAAAAAAAAAAAAGTCTGTGACGCTTATTTCCAACCAAAAAGCCAGAAGGAGAGCTAGGGCTCAAGTGGTAGAGCATCAGCCTTGAGCAAAAAAATCTAAGAGACAGCTCTCAGGCACTGAGTTCAAGTTGCCATAATGGCACATAAGAAAAAGTAAAAGAGAGAGTAGGGGGGAAAGGAAAGAAAGTAAGTAAGTAAGTAAGTAAGAAAGAAAAAAAGAAAGAAAGAGAGAGAGAGAGGGAGGGAGGAAGGGAGAGAGAGAGGGAGAAAGAAAGAAAGAAAGAAAGAAAGAAAGAAAGAAAGAAAGAAAGAAAGAAAGAAAGAAAGAAAGAAAGGAAGGAAGGAAGGAAGAAAGGAAAGAAGGAAGGAAGGTAGGAAGGAAGTAAAGAAAGAAGGAAAGACGAAGAATTAGGACCAGTTTGTTCAGGATATAAACACTAAGCTGAAGAGTCTGGATTTTATCAGTAAGTGTTTGAGGCTTAAAACCACAAGGCTGTATATAGCAGTGTAATTTGCAGGTTAGACTTGGGAAGGGAGTATCTGCAAGTTGAAACCTAGTTATTTTTATTTTTATTATTTTTCTGTTACCACCTGGTTTTAAATGCAGGGTCTTATGCTTGCTATCATCAGAGCTACATCTCTGGCCCCTTTTTCCATTTGTCATTTTCAAGATTGCCTCTCACTGTAGATTATCCTGGGCCATGATCCTCCTATTTGTACTTTGGGATTACAGACAGGGGCCACTACACCAAGACAGTATACTTCCCTAAGCAAGGATAACAGGCCCAAATGACCACATAAACAGTGTTGTCAGAAAAGCAAGCAACCTGGGAACCTGTCCTGCCCTCTCATTCCTCCTTGAAACACTTGTTTAATTATTTAATCTAAATCTTATTGCTTCATCTGCACAATGAGGACAAAACCAGCACTATAGGGTAAGGGTTTTAGGGACAGAGAACTCTACTGAAGCAGGACCCCAGCACCAATGCCACAAGTCACTGGGAATTCCCATCCTGAAAAAAATATCTGTGCAGCTCAATTAAATTCCACTTAAGGAACCCCACTCCACTTGTGCCAAGAAACAAATAGACTTCAGTCTCACTCAGGAGAACAGGAATGGACATTCAAACCGGTCTTGACTGTAGCTTAAAGCCATTCCTTTCCATGATCTACCCAGTGAAGAACACTGCTCAGGACATAAGCAAATCGATCTAGAATTGGCTCCAGAGCACTGTCTTTGCTAAGTGTCCAGAACTCAGGATAGACCCGCACCTACTTGCTTCTCATAAAGTTCCCCTCATCAACTTTCTCCTCGTAGGTTAAGAATTATCCAAAAAGTTTCCATCCTCCTCATTTGTGCTATTCCTGTTGGTAGGATCTTTATTCTTTCCCCAGGAAAAAAAGACAGAAAGTGATTGCAAGATTCTTTACTATTCCATATGTGGTAAGTTGCTGGTCTGAGCAGACTCTAGAGATCCTTCTGAAGTGAAGATTCTGAGTCTACTTCAGAGAGCTCAGAGATTTCCTGGCATACATAAGAATGTACAAAGAATACTTCCAGCATCAGTAAAAGAATAATAATAAAGCTTTCCAGGAATAAGTCATGTGGACTGGGATGTAGCTCAGTGGCAAAGGGATTGCTTGGTATGTGCAATGCCCTTGGATTGATTCCCCAGTATCAAATAGGAAAACACAAAAAATACAGTTAAAAAATAATTCACTTAGCATATTCTTTTGAGGTATCTCTGAAGTACAATTTGGAAGGAATAAAATGGATTCCCATAGTTACACTTCTATTTGTGAATTTATTTTTATTTGTGTGTGGTGGGGTGTCCTGGTCCTGGGGCTCACACTCAACCCTGGCTTGTCAGCTCAAAGCTAGCACTCTACCACTTGAGCCACAGGTCCACTTCTGTCTTTTTGGTGGTTAATTGAAGATAAGAGTCTCACAGACTTTCCTGTGTGAGGTTGACTTTGAACCGTAATCTTCAGATCTCAGCCTCTTGAGTAGCTAGGATTAAAGGCATGAGCCACCAGCACCCATTTCTGCTTGTGGGTTTATAATATCCTACCTGGTTTCCTATTTCTACATTCATTCATTTATTCATTCATTCATTCACTATGTGTTTTGGGGCTACCTCTACTTTCTGGGTGCTAAGCCTGTGGGCATGCAGCAGAGATATGAAAGATACAGTCCTTCATGACAGAGTTTCTCCTTTGGAGCCTCCTCTTCCAGGCCTCTCCTAAACTCTACAATCCATTCTTCCCCAATCAGAAGGAATAAGAACTAATGTGTTGATGTCCAGTCATGTAAGTCCCGCTCAAAGCTTGAGTGCTAGTAGTTATCTGTCTTCCCACCAGAGCATGGTGGACCAGCCTCCTGGGATCTGACTGGCAAGAGCTTCAAACATGGCTCACCAGTTCACCAGCTGTGAGGCAGTACACAGGGTGAGTTACTTATGTTTCTAAGCTTCAGTATCTAGCTGTGAAATGGGATTGTTAGGAAGCTTCAAGAACCTGAATTTGGAGTACTCTGTTCAGGACTTAGTGTACTGAGAGCCATTCCCCTTTGTTTGGGCAACTGGTCTTGAACTGTAGCCCAGGTGTTTATGTGTCTCCTTAATACTCTGTCCTCTCCAAGATCCCACCTTAGTCTTTAAAGAAACACCATCAGTAAGGTTCCCTTCTGTTTGTGGAGGGGAAGGGCAAAAACGAATCATTTAAATAGGGATACAGGTGGACCCATGGCAACAATGAGATGTACAAGTCGTTATGTCGAAAAACGAACTTTACAAGGGAGGGAGGAATGGGAAGGGATGGGAAGGGGAAACAAAGGAGGGGGCAACAATGCTTGATAAGAAATGTACTCATTATCTTGCCCATGTAATTGTAAGCCCTCTGTACAGTATTTTCACAATAAAAAAAGAAACACCATCAATGCATATTACAAAATTTTCAGACATAAAGAAAAACTGAAGGAATTTTACAATAAATACCCACACATCAACCACCTCGACTTTATTACTATTTTACTACCTTTGTTTTAGCACATATTGATTTTGATTTAGCACATATTTATTTTATTTATTCTTCCCCCTATCTACTCATCAATCAATCCCTTATTTTGCAGGTAAAATTATTATTTTTCTTCTGGGGTAAAATTTACATCCAATGCAGAGGCTCAGAGTTTGAAGGTTATGATAACTGCCTACACTTTGACCTTTAGCCCTTTCCCAATGAATTCCTATACTCCTTCCTCCACAGAAGCACCACCTACCTCACTCGGCCTTCTCTTGTTTTGTTAGATGGATACTTTTTTGATATTTTAGTTTTGTATATTCTAAATTTTTAACAAATGCACCTATACAGTATTAGAATATACATAACAATATACAGTCTTTATTAGATTGACTTCTTTCATTTAGCATGTTTTGGGAGTTCATTCACATTCTCTGTATCAGTGATTTATTCCTTTTTATTACTGGCAAGTATTACATTGTACAGATGTACTGCAGCTTGTAAGCTTATTACCTATTGACAGACACCTGGGGTTCCTAGTTTGACAAGTTACAAATATGAGCATTCTCTTTGTGAGCATGTGTTTCATTTCACTGGGGTAAATGCTTGGAGTGGAATTGCTGGGCCATAGGTTATGTGCATGTTAGTCTTATAAGAAACACTAGACATGGCTGTATGCTCACTAACAGTATGTGAGTTCTGGTTGGTTCACTTCCTCATCAGAATTGGTATTATTAGTGTTTTTAATTTTGGCTGTTCTGGAGAGCATATAGTAGCTCAAGTAGTACAGTACTAACCTTGAGGACAAGGTTAGTTCAAGTCCTATGCTGGCATACAAAAATCATTTAGTGAACAAAAGTTTTTAATTTTGCTGAAATCTATGGTTGCTATTTTCTATTTCCCTTAAAAGCTTCATCATGTTTATGTTATCTGTTACTTTGAGACCTATGTTGGTAGATATTGAGGTGTTTTGTTTGGTATTGTATTGTTTCTTTTCTCTGAGAGAAACCCACTTGTTAGTACACCATTTGTTGAAAGGGCTTTTTTTCTTTGTTGTCTTGCATTAGTACCTCCCTTCTCTCTTCCTCATGCTTTGTTGAAAACCAAATGATCTTTTGCTTTTGGCCAAAACAATGTACTCAGGACTAGATTTATCATGAACTGTTAAAGCATTGAAAACTTGGAGAAAAAGTGATGAAACAATGCTTTTCACACTTCACCACATGTAACACTGAAAGTCTCCCCTGGGCGGGAGGGGAAGGAAATCCAGAAGAGTTTCTCAATGGCCCTGGCTAACATCTGGACAGATTCCAAGCTGCAGCAAAGACTGACAGAGTCTGGTGAAGGATCCTGTACACTGAGTCAGCTAGATTTTCCAAGGCTGGATGCAGAGAGAATAGCTGTCATGGGCATCTCCTCAGTGACCCGGAATTGGCCATTCCTCTTCCACAAGGCTGTCATGACAGATGGAGTCCATTTAGGCAGCTTTGGGATTGGGAGATGTTGCTTTGGCTACCCTCAAGGTACCCGTAGGGTTTTTGCATCCTCTAGCAGGTGCTGCCTGCCTCTTTGCTCGCTGGGGTATTCTTCTTCTTATTCCTCCTCATTGGACAGAGGCATCTTCTTGTCACTCAGGGGCCACAGTGAGACCCCAGTCTTCTCAGTCATCCTCCCCCTTCTTTATGGAGGCCCTTGGAAAAGAGCTATCATGTGCAGACAGTCCCCTCCCACACATTCCCTGGTGTCTGGCTTCTAGTTATTCCAAATTATTATGCACTGGCCACATTAAAGAATAGTTCACATTTTAGCTGTTTATAGTCTGCCAAGCACAGGTTAAATGAGTGTACCTCTCTCCTCGGAGAGGGCTTGTTAGTTTTTAGAATTATGTTTACACAGTATCTCATGGCCTCACCTCTCAGATAGACTCAGGAGAAGTTAGGATCTCTCAGAACATCAGCTTTTTCTTACAGTTAGAGTGAAATCCATGTTTGCTTGCTAATTAAGGCAGAATGTCTGCCTCATTCATTTTTAACAATCATTTTCTAAATGCCCTGCTTAGAACTCTGTACACATGGAGAAGACAAAACAGAGTCCTTGCTCTCTGCCAGCTGGGCATCAGAAACTGGAGGAGGAGCATTCACAGTAGGATCTCAGTCCCGCTATCATTCTGCAAGTCCACAACCGTACATATAATAGTTGTGTACCTCACTCAGAAAGTCAGTCAAGTAATGCCTCATCTGGGCAGGAGAGCTGGTGCCCAGGCTAGAGATTTCCAGGTGGATGAAAAGGGTGAACATATTATCGGCTAAGACCTATGTTGCCTATAATTGCAGTGAGATGAAAAAAAATAGAGCTGTCCTCATGAGGTCCTGGCTCTGAACCCTAACTTTTATTTTGTTGTTTTTTTGTTTTTGTTTTTGTTTTGTCGGGCATGTGGTTTGAAATCTGGGCCTGGGTGCTGTCCCTCAGCTCTTCAGCTCAAGGCTAGAGTTCTACTACTTGAGTCACAGCTCCACTTCTGATTTTTGAGTGGTTAATTGGAGATGAGTCTCACAGGGACTTTCCTGCCCAGGCTGGCTTTGAACCACGATCACATCTCAGCCTCCTGAGTAGCTAGGATTACAGGTGTGAGCCACTGGAACCCAGCTGTAACTTTTCTTATTGCTGATGAAAGTCTCTGAGAGCCAAGGGCTGTGTGTATGTGTGTGAGAGTGTGTGTGTGCGTGTGTGTGTGCACACGCATGTACATGTGTGTACATGTGTGCCAGTAGTAAGGCTTAAATTCAGGGGTTCAAGCTCTTGCTTAGCTTTCTTGCTCAAGGCTAGTGCTCTACACTTGAACCACTTCAGGATTTTTGCTGGCTAATTAGAAATAAGAGTCTTAGATGTGTCTACCCAGGCTGGCTTCAAACCAAGATCCTCAGATCCCAACCTCCTGGGTAGCTAGGATTGTAGACATGAGCCACTGGTGCCTGGCCAAAGGCCTCTTTCGGATATAAGTAGTTACCAGCCAACTTTCCCCACAAATGTCAGCCTGGGCAAGTGGGTCTCCCAGCTCCCTTTGTCCTTGTCATAAACCTATTATTAATGCCCAGATGTACTATTCCTGTGTCTGTGCAGCCCCTGAGCTGCTCAGAGGTGGTGATGGTTTGATCACCTCAACATTCCCAGCCCTGACTGTACCTGACTGAGAGGAAGTCAGAAAATGTTGGCTAAACTGAAATCAAATAATATTCCTGTGTGTCCTGCCTACTATCTTTCTGGCTACTGTCTCTCAGGTCTGAATATGTTCCTGTCAATAAGAAGCAGGGGCCTAGCAGATCAACCTATGGATTCCCTTGGTCATCTTACTTGTGTTTAATCAAAGAGAAGGGACCATCTTATTACAGGCAGTCACTATCTCCTGGAATTTGCAAATCTGGTCTTTTCTAAATGTTAACTTTTAGAGAGTTGAATTATTCATGCATTCCCCTGACCCAGTGACATTTTGATTGCTGCTTTCACTGTTTAAATTTGAATGATCTCAGAGTCTACTTGAGCCTGCCTGAACCTCGCAATGACTGCACGCGGCGGAAAAGGAACCGCTTAGTCTGCAACACTGGGTTCTACTGTAGCTTTCCAGAGCAAGTTGTTTCCACTTAAACCCGGGAAACAAGGGAGCATCTGTTTTCAAATGTGACATTCTTTCCCATGGGAAGCGCTTCCAACTGTCTTAGTTCTGCCTCTTGCTTTTTGCCTGCCTCCTTGTCTCTCACCAACAGAACAATGCCATATTTTTCTAGAACATAACTCCATCTTGGGGATGTGGGATGAAAGGGTGACTTGAAATATAGAACACTAAAATGTTCTATCTGCTAGTTAATTGTGGGGAAGTTAAGGCTATCCTATGAAAACAAGAAGAATAGCTCACGTATTCCATAACTCAGCAATGAGTCCAATATTGGAAATAAACAGCCAGTGCTTGGAGCAATGTTAACATCACTGATGAGAAGGGAGACGCGAAACCTGGGAAGGCTTGGAATTCCTTCACAGAATTGGAGGCACAACTTTTCTGGAAGATGAAGAAGATCTGACTAGAGGTAGCCAGGGTAAGGGAGCAGAATTAGCTAGTGTCTCCAACTGAACCCACCCAATTTTAACTAATGGCCTTATTTTTCATATCTGACCTTTTATGTATCCTGAATTTTGGCTTTGTTTTCAAATAGAGCCATGCTGGGCACCAGGGGCTTATATCTACAATCCTAGATACTCAGGGGGCTGAGATCTGAGGGTAACAATTTGAAGCCAGCCTGGGCAGAAAAGTCTGTGAAACTCAGCACCAGTTAACCCACAGAAAGCCATGGCTCGAGTGTTCCTTCCAGTCTTGAGAGAAAAAGGCCAAGTGAGAACACAGGACCTTGAATTCAAGATCGAGTACTGGCACACACAAAAAATGAAATTAAAAAAATGGAGCCATGCCACCACTTTAAATATAAACCTTTTCTTAATTATTGTGCCCTTTTCGATATAATTTTTAGGCTGTTTCTCTTTGACTTCCATTTCTCTCCTGAGTTTGTTTTATATCCCATCCTAGGGACCCCAAAGTCCCCTCTCCCCTGTCACTGTCACTGGCCCCCTGTTGCCTCCTGTCTGCTCATGTACAGTGAGTGAATGAAGAAAGTGGGAGGGTGTGTAAACAGTGGAATCATTAGCAGATAAACATCAAAGCTGTTTGTATTTTCACATTTTCTTCATCGATTCACATAGACCAAATCTTTGTTGAATTCCAACTATTGAGACAGACAAAGGAGCAGAAGTTTGTGTAAAGTTTGTCTCAAGTTTGTCAAATGAGTTGAGAAGCCATACAATTGGACAGAAAGAAGTACTTGAGGTTTCCCCCTCCACCCGGCATAGGGAGTTTCATTGTGGAAAACCAGGTTTGGAGGAGTCTGAAGTTACACAATTTGGATATAGAGCTTTAATGAAAACAAAACAAAACACTTAATTCTTCCATTTTTGCCCCCAAAACAGAAGTCCATCTGAACACACTGCTAAATTCCTTTTAGTGGTCTTAGTGGGAGCTGTACAAATGAGAAGCCAGAGGTTTAAATGTCCTTGGCTTCACAGTAAATCTACCTCTAGAGCTGACATTTGGGTCTGGTTTTGAATGTTGCCTAGTAGTGTGCAAGACAAAGAAACAAGACACTATGCCAGCTGGCAAAGCTACAGCATTTTCAAGGGCCAAAGACATGAAAAGGATGGAAGTCACACTGTTCATTGCACAGGGGTCAACATGAGAGATAATGTCAGAGAGATGGTCGCAGGGTCACACTGAAGATGGCATTGATGTTCTGAGAGAATCTCATCATATTGCATTTTACCAAGGAATGTGGCCAGATTTGTTTGAACATATATTCTGGGATAAGGAGTAAAACTGATTTTCACCAAAACTGCATGACACCTTAGTAACTAAGATCCTCTGGCTGCTAAGAGTGAAGTTACTGAACTGAAACTTCAGTGAATGAATTAGGTCTATATGTTTCAATAGAAATAATTGAAAACATACAATAGCTTAATTAATAAAACAAATTGCAGAACATTACAATGAGATGTTATTGTTTCTTCTGTCTTCTCTTTTCCCCTCTTTCCTTCCCTTCCCTTCCCTTCTCTTCCCTTCTCTTCTTTTCTCTCTCTTCTTTCTCCTCTCTTCTCTTTCTCTTCATCTTTCTTCTGTTGTTTTGGGGTTTTTTTTGGAGACAGGCTCTCACTAGTAGCCAGGTATGGCCTCAAATTCAAGATCCCTCTATATCAGCCTCTCAAGCCCTATTGGGCTTACATGCATGGCCACCATACCTGGCTTCTTCATTTCTCCAATTGGAATTATTGTAGAATAAATTTAACTGAGTATACACATAGCTACAAGGTCTGGAGCAACAATGACTGGGACAAAATAGGCACTGCATTTGCCAAGGAGACCTTGATGCCTAGCCCATAAATGGAGCTGTCTTAGAGAAAGAAGGAGCTTCTTTAGCTGTTAGGCTGGAGAAGTTACCTGCCCCCCCCCCACACCCAGGGATCCTTTAGAAAAGGGAGAGGCCCATGGGGAAGGGAAGTGTGGCGTTGTGGGTTACATGACCCCTGGAGTGTCATACGTGGGAGAAAACTGCTAATACACAGGTAGGGGTTGGCCAAGTGGCCCTCCCCTAGTGGGAGCCACAAATATATTATCAGGACTTTCCAGGAAGTGTCTTCCCACAAGCCCCCTTGCTACTGCTCACACAGGCTCACATGGGCTTGCTCTTCTAACAGCCTCCTGTCCATGCAAGAGTATCTCGTCCTTGGGGGTGTAGTACAGATAGATCTCTTCACAGCCGGTAACCCGCATGAACAAAAGAGTGAAAAGAATGGAGAATGGGTAAATAGAGGGCAAAAAAAAGGAGTGACAGAGAGGTGACTGGACAAATTGAAAGAAAGAAATAATCACAGGAGGAATTAAGTCAGTGATAGAGCCATAATAGATCAAAGTCTAACACACTGAGGATTTGAGCACATCCTGTCCTAGCATTGCTTGCCTGGGTGTTATATTCCATCTTCCTAAGCACTTCAGGATGGCTTGACCTGCACACTTAATGCAACAATAGCTATTGGGAGGCCATGATCAATGCAAGAATGAAGTGTGTGTATGTGATGCCTGTAATTCCACCTGTTCAGAAGGCAGAACTCAGGAAGATTGCACTTCAAAGCCAAATTCAGACAAAAAGTTAGTGAGATTGTATCTCAACCAACAAACAGGGTGGAGTCGCTCATTCTTATGATCCCATCATCTGAAATGAGGGCAGAAAGATTTTGGCCCATGTATGATCCAGAGAAGAAGTGAAAAATACTATTTGAAAAATAGCCAAAGCAAAATTAAAAGATTAAAGGCATGACTCAAGTGATAGAGTGCCTGCTAGCAAGCATGAGAGCCTTCAGTTCAAACCCCAGTACTCCTCAGAAAAGAAAGGAAGGAAGAAAAAGGATAGAAAAGGGAAAGGAAGGGAAGGGAAGAGACCACAATAATCCCAGTAAGAGTTGATTTGGTAGCAAATCTGACAAGCTGGGCAGTTTTGGGTCTGGTGGCAAATCTGTGGTCTCCTTGAGGGCAGGAATAGACCTCTTCTGCTTCATGCTCTAGCTGACCACCTGGAAGAGCTCCATTATTTGCAATTGAGTGACAGGAACTGAAATAAGGAGACTGGTGCCTTGCTGGGTTGTGGGGGCTTTCTACTCAGCTTCTAAAGCCTACAGGTGAGAGAGATCGTTCTTTGAATTACAGGTATCATGTAGTTTAGCTCCCGGAAAGCTTTGCTACAGAGAATGCTCTCCCTTGATTATTCCCTCTATGGTTGACTTGCTTGCCCCTGAGTATTTCCTTAGATGGCTTGCTTTGTTCTCCCCTGAGTATTTCTGCTTTGGGTCTGCTTTTGTTGGGTTGGAGCCCCCACCATAAACATGTGGGTTTTGTCCTTAAAAGCTTTGTGCAAGCTGTATTTTGGGCTGCAGGTCTTTGAGATAAGAGTCTACCTGCTGTTGCTGGCTTTCTAATAAAGACTCAATTCAGTCTCTCAAGATGTAGATTTTCTGTTTCTAGCTATTGAGTTCCTCTATAACAGGAGTTGTCTGGTTTAGGTTCCCTGCAATACTATGCTAGCACTTAATCAGTCCTGCTTAAAGAAGGCAGCAGGTTTGTCTCTCTCATCTCTGATGAATTGCTTCCCTCCTTCTCCAAAACTCACTGCCCTTGACCCCATTCCTGTCATGTCTAATGTGCTTGCCCTCAAAGCCTCTGTCTGGCTAGGGCCTGGGCAGAGGCAGAAGGGTCAGATACCTGTGATGTGCTTGCTGAGTGAATGGACTTTCACAGATGGGGCCAAATAAGGTCTGGGTGATGATGGTGTCGAATGAATTCAGAAATGCTGCTGCAGGCCCTGCTGAAATTGAGGCAGAGTAGCCCAGTCGTTCTGAGTGAGTGCGTGCTGGCTGTGACCACAGACCTTTGATGATCCGAGAGGTCTCCATTCTCACTCCCTACTCTCGGCCTAACTTCTTACTGGGTTAGCTTTCCTTCACTGTGAAGGATGAACTTTTAAAACAAAAAACAAAAATGGGTTCACAGTTTGACTCACAATTTTTGTGATTTTAGCCCATGGTCATCTGATGCCTTCTCAATGAGCCTGGGGTACAATAGCACATGGTAGTGGGGAGTACAATGCAGAGGAAGCTGCTCAACTCAGGCAGCCTGGGAGCAGAGAGACAGGAAAGAACCGGGTCCCAGTACTTTCTTCAAGGGCACACTCACAACTACCTAACTTCCTTCCACTCAGCCACACCTCTTAAAGGTTTGACCATTTCCCATTGGCTGAGGACAGCAAGTCTTCAACACATGGGCCTTTAGGGGACATTTAAGGCCCTATGGATGATAATCATTTATAAGATTCCTAGATGGTAGTAATAAAGGTGATAGTTTTCATTGCATGGTTCAGTGTTCAATCAGTTATTATTGCCATGTTTGTAATTAATTATAACACTTGGACATATAAGCCTCGGGTAATACTCCTGGGGACCTAGATGGAGGTGTGGTTACCAGACAGACAAAGAGAAGGAGATTTTCCATATCTCCTCCTTCCTGTCACACCCCCTTCCCCTGAACCTGAAATAACTTCAGAATCTGCTTCAGCATCTCCTAGAGACCTTTCAAGGGACTCTGGGTTAGAAGAACAAGGGCCTCTGACAGTCTACTAGAAAGAGCTGTTGTTACTGGCTTGGGGGACATCCAAGTGATGGGAGCCCTGAGCAAGACAGTGCTGTAGATAGGAATAAAGGCAGTGCACTCAGGGCTCCAAATCCTAAATATAGCACAGGAATGATGGTAAAAGCCCTTTGTGAGGCACCGATCAGTTTCCAAAGGGTAGCTATTAGCATCACAATGTATTTGCTATCGTGCTAGAGTGATGTCTGTGATAGGCAATGAGCCTTCCTCAACTGTGTGCTAGGTTCTATCCCTGAAGCTTTATTTTTTTTCTTATAATTGGAAAATAAATATATTATACAACACCTTGTTTGATGTATGCATACATCGTGGAAGGACTCAATCAAGGTAATTAACGTCCATTACTTCATAATAATAATGACAAGCATCATTATTTGCTTCTAGAAGCAGGAAGATTAAAGATATACTCTCAGTAATTTCCAATTATGCAGCCTGTTGTGATGGCCCTAATCACCATGTTGGAAGTAGACCTCCTGAACTTTCTCTTCCTGTCTAACTGAACTGTCTTTGACCAACAGCTCTTGCTCTCCTCCCTCAGATTCTGGAAACTTCCATTCTACTCTCTGCTTGTGTGAGTTTACCTTCCTGAAATTCCCATGTGGGTGAGATCCTGTGGGACTCATCTTCCTGTACCTTATTTCATTTAGCATAATATCCTTCAGGTTCATCCTCGTCATAAAATGAGACTCTCTTCCTTTTATTTCACATATTCCTTATATTTTAATACATCCCCTCCCCTAAAAACGTCAGAAATGAGAGTATTGGATCCAACTAGAATGTACTGAAGTTTTGCTAAATTTGTGTGCTCATTGTGAGCTCGCCAGGAAGCGACAACTTCATGAGACTCATAGCCCAGTACGCCTATATTCCTGTGAAGTCCTAATCCATTAATTCATGGTCCTGCCACTGCCACTAGTGCACCCTAGTCTTCCTTCACTGTGGAGGAAGCTGAAAATAGACATCAGCCCTCCTTGGCCAGAGTGCAGCAGCCTGCTGACGACACCACCTGCCCTGACCCGCAAGCACATCGGGGGAGCAGGAACTGATGAGGATTCTGTGATTTGAAATGCTGGGGCCGAGGCAGGGGTTCTGCCTTCTGACGCACATACCCCATCTGATGTGTTTTACCTCCCACCTACAGTGGTGATTCAAACCCCATTTTACCTCTGTTGCAAAGCAATAGTAATGTGCTAACCAGTTCCTGCTACTGATGCTCCTAAGGATGACGTCTGCAGTGGTGTTGCTAGGCTACAAGCTCCTCCCCCTCCACCCCCGGGGGCATCACTGGGCCTTGCAGTGCATTATTGCTCTGCCTGCAGCATCCCTGACCCTGATGCTGTGCTCAGGTGCTGTCAGCAGCCTTGCTTTGATCCCTAGAGATGCACTTGGCTGCTCCCCTAGAGGATCTGTGCCTTGAGTGCAATGTCCCAAAATTTATCTTGATAGATCCTTATGGTCTGGATGAATTTAGAGAAGCTCTGTAGAGGCTGAGATTTCAATTCAGCACAATGTTCTCAGCAGGAAGATGTCCCTGCCTTGTTATTTTGACCTCTTGCTTTAACCAGTTCTGATCTGAGAATGACCTTCTAGGTGGAGCCAACCAATAAGGTGAGAAATGACTGCTGAGGTCCCTTCTGTGGGCAGGAGATTGGCCGATGCTTCCCAAACAGAAATCCCTTCTGTGTTCTCAAAATTTCCAGCACAAGTGGTAGGTTCTGCCACCCTGCAGCCTACCCATCACCTCTGTAGGGAAGATTCTCTACAGGTTGTGGACACTCCAAAAAGTCCTGGGCAGATGCAGCTTAGGGACTTCATTCTAATTAAATGGGGATTAGGAAACTTCAGAGAATGCTCACCCAATTTTATATAGCAGCAAAAAGCCAATCATCCAGGTCCAAATATAGGAGAGAGGATGGTGGAAAGGAGAGGAGAGGAGAGAGATTAAGTGCTTTTCTCTCATTCCCCAGGCCAGCCCAGCCAACCCTGGCACTGCTCTCTTCACCAAAATCAAGATTGCAGCCTTCACACTGTGTGGGAGAGGGGAGGGTCCCTAGAAAGTGTACTGATGACCACTCCTGAGAGATGAGAACACATTTTAAGTACCTGAAACAAACCTGTGTCCTGTCTTAGGGTGCTGGGAGTTATATTCTGACCAATGGTTGTGTACTATGGTTGTTTTAGTTAACATGTTGACTCAAAGTATTAGACCTCAAGGTATATGCTATAGTTTCAGTCTGAATTATCGCCCCAAATCCAAGGTGCTAATGTGGCGGATCTTTACAGAGTAGGAATATTATTGGATATTATTGAAGAGTATTACATCATGGGGAGTTGCTCTTGAAGGAGATATTGGGACTCCAGCTCTTCCTGCCTGTCATGAAGTAAACAGACTTTTGCCATATGCTATGCCATAGTGTATCATGTTACCACAGGCCCAAAGTGACAATGCCAAGTAACTGTAGACTGAAGCTTCTGAAACCATGAGCCAAAAATGAAGCTTTCTTCCCTATAAGTTGATTATCTCAGGTATTTCATCACAGTGATGGGAAGCTGATTAATGCAGAGTAGACTAGACGTTCCTTAACCAAATTCCCTCTCTTCTCCATAACCTAATGCCATGAATGTGTCACCAGAGCATGAACTCAACTTTCTGTATCAGGAATTGTGTGAAGATTTAACAAGCAATGATCCTCAAGAAATGATACCATAATAATTTTTAATAGATTCAGGCACTGGTGGCTCATGCCTATAATCCTGGCTATTCTGGAGGCTGAGATTTGAATACCAAGGTTTGAAGCCAGGGCAGGAAAGGCTGACTCTTATCTCCAACTAACCACTAGAAAGCCAGAAGTAGAGCTGTGGCTCAAGTGGTAAAGCACTAGCTTTGAGCAAAAACACTCAGGGACAACACCCAAGCCCTGAGTTCTAGCTGCAGGACAAGCACACGTGCACACACACACACACACACACACACACACACAAAATATTAGTAGTTACTGTTTTTACAGAGCACACACTGAGAAAAGGATTCTGGTCCAATTGGTTACTTAGGTTTATTTTACAACCTACAATGAAATTCAAGACAGAATTTAGTCTCTTAAGTTCTTGGACGAAAGCTGGAGAGCTGAGGTGGGCCCAGGTCCACTCTGACAGCTGGAATGTGTCCCTAAGGGACACATCCACTTGGGCCAGTCCACTTGGACCAAACTGCATTTGTTTCTCAGAGGGACTATTAATGGAGTACATTTAGGGATAGCTCCAGCATCTGGTAGGTACAACCTGAACAATAATCACAGCCAATAATACTTGATTCAACTCTAGGCCTGTCTTGGTCTTAGTTTCTTAAGCTACAAAATTAGGATGATGCTGGGCAATGTGGCTTGCACCTATAATCCAACCTTTCAGGAAGCAGAGATCAGGAGGATCACAGTTCAATGTCAGCACTGGCAAAAAAGTTTGTAAGATCCCATTTCAACCAGTAACCTTGGATGAGGTAGCACACGCCCATTATCCCAGCCATGTGGAAGACATAAATAGGAGGACTGTGGTACAGGCAAGCTGGAATAAAAGTATATTAGCTGTTAGAAAAATATGAGGAAAAAAGGCTAGAGGTGTGGCCCAATAGCACTCTAAGTTATAACACCAGTACTACCATAAAAAATATTTTGGAAGGTCAACCTGATTGGCTGGATAATTGAGGTAATTAAATGAGATGATAATAATCTGTGGATATTGAGCAATTATCATACAATAGGGAACCCACTATCTCATTTAGTCCTTACAGCCAAGATTTATGTCCCTACTTTTTAAGAATGAGCAAACTAAGTTCTAAAAGAGGATAAGGCACATGCTAACGATCACATAGTATGGTGTCAGGATGTGCACCATATGTGTCAGATCAGACCTCAGGCTCTTAACTCTGCTCATGACTATGGCTCCCAAATGTTGTTGCCAAATAGAATTATTTTAGCCTATCTATCTGTCTGTCTATCTGTCCGTCTGTCTGTCTGTCTGTCTGTGTCTGTCTGTCTGCCTGTCTATCTATCTGCAGAGCCAAGAGCTAGCAACTCACACTTGTTTTTTTTCTTAGTCATATTTTATTTATGTTGTACTGGTACTGGGGCTTGACATCATGGCCTGGGCACTGTGCCTAAGCTTTGCTGTTCTAGGTTAGTACTCTACCACTTGAGCCAGAGCTCTACTTCCAGCTTCTTGGTGTTTTTAATTGGAGATAAGAGTCTCACAGACTTTCTTACCTGGGCTGGTTTTGAGCATCAAGTCTCAGATCTTAGCCTCTGAGTACTGAGTACAGGCATAATACAGGGGCATGTGTCTTTCTCACTTTGTTTTATTATTATTATTATTTTTTATTGTAAACATACTGTACAGAGGGGTTACAATTACATGGGCAAGATAATGAGTACATTTCTTATCAAGCATTGCAGCCTCCTCCTTTGTTTACCCTTCACATTCCTTTCCAGCCTCCCCCTGGCTCCCCACCCAGTCCTCCCCCCCCAACCAAAGTTGTAAAGTTCGTTTTCGACATGACAACTTGTACTTCTCATTGTTGCAATGGGTCCACCTGTATCCTTAAACAACTTGTTTTTCCCCTTCTCCTCCACAAATTATACTGACATCAAATATAGTGAAAGCAGGG
The DNA here is from genome assembly GCF_000151885.1 of Dipodomys ordii. Lineage (NCBI taxonomy): Eukaryota > Metazoa > Chordata > Mammalia > Rodentia > Heteromyidae > Dipodomys > Dipodomys ordii. The sequence continues at coordinate 5,548,998 of NW_012267316.1, read as the reverse complement.
GTTATACTGTGGGGGAGGGACATACAAAGCAACAAAGAAATAATCTTATAAATGCATTAGAAACAAAT